>NC_079295.1:8836901-9139932 GCF_023638135.1 Falco biarmicus | reverse complement strand
AGATGCCAGCCATACTGTGGAAGGAAGGAGCAAGAGGGAGAGATTTCAATGTCAGGGGCTGCAGAGAAGCCACTAAATCTTATCTATCCCGTTTTTTAATATTTGCCCTGGCATGAGAATGACTGAATGGAGAGTGACCCCTCGAAACAGCAAGGCAGAGGGGAGCAATGTGAAGTCCCACCTTGTGGGGTAAAGTTTCCCCCTACAGCTCAAGGGCTGCACCAGCCAGACCCTCCCTGGGGTCTTCAGGCCCCCAAGCATGGCAACCTCCACCCTTTCAGAGAGCAGCCCCGGCCCTCTGATCCCATCCTGGTTTTACACAGCTTCGCACTAAGCCTCAGTAATCTGTAAAACACCCGGTTCAGCAGAGATGGTGATTTCCCAGAGGGGGAAAACGCAGTGATGCCAGCACGGTGCTGTGACAGGCAGTGATGGCATGGTGGCTGCATGGAAGAGACACGGGATGGCATGGCACGGTGGCTTGCCCTCCCCAAGCAGTTCCCACCACCTCCATCCCATCCCTCTTCCCCGTGCTCCTCTCCTAGCCCTGCTGCTCCAACTCACTGCCTGAACAACCTCTTTCAAGAAGCTCCTGGTTATTCACTTTAAACAACCCTCCCCAGGGAGCACTCATTAGATACGAATCTTAGAGCAACACCCAGCAAAGTCTTCACAAGTTTTGGCACGTGGGCATTTGAGACAGGCTGGAGAAAATCTGTCCCTCATCCCCAATCTAACAAGCATCTTTGGACCGGGGTGAACGCGAAGCATCAGTTTGTTTTCTTTTGTTATTACTGAAGATCAAGTCAAAGCCAGGAGAACGGCAGAGGGTCGCCGGTGTCAGCAGGGAAATGGAAGAGGTCAAAGCAGCATCATTAGCAAAGCAACGCACCACACGCTGGCTCCCACATCTGAAACAAAGGAACCCAGCCCAAGAAGCCCCTCTCCTTCCATCTTCCCTCTCCAAGAAGCCTCCATCCATCCCCTCCAAGAGGAGTCCGCAGAGGTCCGAGCTCCACCCCAGAGCTGCAGGACCCTCACAATGCCAGCAGCCCCTACACCATCCGCAACATCCCGGTCACCACTCTGCAGCAACAGAAACACTTTCATGAAACATCCCAAAGCAGCAAATACTTTTGGCTAGCTCTTCAGTGGGGTAAATAGGTGCAGCTTGTAAGTGTGAGTGAAACCACACTTTTTTGTTTCTGATCTGGTGACACGGCTTGTCCTAACCTCATTTGTCTCTTTGAAACATCAGCATCACACAGCAAATCATGCTACTTAGCCTACAGAGCAAACCACTGCTTCAGCTCCCGATGGCCAGAAGACGATGACAGTTTTACAGCAGCAGACACCTGCTGCCTTTGACCTGGGGGCCATACGCTGCTGGGGCTCATCTGCCAGAGCCCTTGGGCAACCCCCAGCCAGGACAGGTCCCCTGGGAGCAGCCCCTCAGTGCCCAGCCACCCTTGGTGCTCACTCCCGAGCCCCATTTTTTCAATATGTCATTCACCCTGTCCCGACACTACCAGGTTGGCGTAAAAAAACCCATCTAAACCATCTTTTCAAGGATCAGCCTTTAGACAGGCTTAAATCCTAAAACTCTTGCCAAGTAGAGGCTGACTTCCCATATCCACCAGAAATAATTCCAGCTGCCTCACGGAGCAGGCAGGAGGCTATCCTGCAGCCTCTTGTGGACCAGAGAAGTGCTCCTACCAAAGCCTGGCAACCATCATCCAAACATCATCACTCAAGAACAGCTAGAGCACTGACATATACTTGTAAAACATTGCTTTTTTTTTTTTACTTTAAACACTTGATTTAATGTTATGTATTAATATAAGTATTATTTAATATTCCACCCCTCCCTTCAAGCAGCATGAGGTATCCCGTAAAACATACAAGCTGGCAGATAACAGTGATTTCTTGACCTTTTCTGCACTGATCCCTATTTCATAAACACCATCAAGGCACCTCTTACTCTGCTCCTCAGTAAATTGAACAGCCCTAATCTTTTTAACCTCCTCCTCTACCTGTGGAAGACTTTCCAAGCTCCTCATCGTTTCTGCCTGCCTTTGCCAGCCCCACTCCAATCACGTTACCCTCTGGCTTGGGCACAGCAGAGCTCCCCCAAGGTGACAATGCTCCTGTCAGTTTATAGGATGTCATTCAGATACCCTCAGGATTTCTCTCCAGCACTTAATTCAGTCAAATACATCCTGGAACAGTAGCCAGGCACCACCGCCCAGTGCAGCATCTGGGAATAACCAGTTCTACTTAGAGTGTAAAGCTGGACATTTCTGCCATGGGAGGAAGAGGTGAAAAAGTTAAAACTTGCCTCCAGGATCATCATTTTCAGGTTTAGAGTTAAAGGTTGACAGGGAAACGACCATCTCCCTCAAGCCCTCAGACACAGATACCAAGGATCCCAGTTTCCCCCATTTTGGGTGTCCTTAGGACATGTTAACGGCACTCATCACAGCCCTACAGCTGGAATTGAAATGTCACCTCTGGAAGGTCAACAGCACAGCACCAACGCACTCGGCAGCCTCTGGGCAGTCCTGGCAGCTCCTGGCACATGGGGATGTTTAGGGACTTCATTTTCACAAAAAGGATGGATTTGGCAACCCTCCAGTCTCCGGTGGCTGCTCTGAGAAAAGTATTTTGCCATGCAGCATCCCTGTAGCTGAGGGAGAAGAGTATTTTCCTCTTCCATGCTAATTTTCTCTGGTTTTCTACTAACAAACCAAACCAGTTTTTAAAGAATGAAATGAAACCAAAAGCAAAATTATTTTGCTTTTCTCACAAATCCCCCTTCCCCTTTCCCTGGTGAGGAGATGGAAAATTATATGGGAGGCAGAAGAAAAATAAGGAGAAAGTGTTATTTAGAATACTTTTCTGCATGAAAAACTAAAAAAAAAAAAAAAAAAATTAATCAAAAAGAGCTGAATTGCCATGCTTCTCCTGGGGTCACCTCATCCCTCTAAGCCTCTCACCCTGCAGTGATCCAGATATTTGCACGCCTGCTCATGCTGCAGCCTTTGGGCTTTCCTGCAGTATGACGATTTAAACCGAAAAGGCAGAGATTGCAGACAGAAGAAGGGGAGGAAAGAGCAAATCTGATCCCTCCAAAGATAAATACTGTCTCCTGGAAACTGGGATGGCTGTAAGCCTCTTGCAGCTCATTGCTCCAGAGCAAATGAGCTGGTGGTCTCCACCCAACGATGGGCAAACATCCAACCTTCAGACCCTCTGTTCCAAAATGCTGGCAGCTGTTGAATGTCCTAGCAGCGTCTGCTGGGCAGAGAGAGCATCCAGAGATGGGACACATGCACAAGCCCTCGCCATCCCTGAGGAAGGGCAGAGGTGGCCAGCCCTCTTTTGCAATGCACGGTAGCCCACAGCATGGTGAAGATGGTGCCCTGGGTGCATGCCAGATGTTCCCTTGTTTTCCTTAAAGGGTAAGGGAGCTTCCCAAAAGAAGACCATGCAAAAGAAATGAAGGACTGAGTCCAAGACCAGGCAAGATCTAATCAGCCCAGCTTAAATTCCTATGTCACATCCAATTAGGCCTTCATCCTAAAATGGGATGCGCAACTCAATCAAGCTGAACCCCAGCACATCAGTGGGGTGGGCTGTCCCACCTCAGGCAAGGCAACACTCCCGAGACCACACCACCAGCAGACAAGTTAGTGCTACCTACAGCTCTTGGGCCAGGTCGGTGGCAGCAAATGCACCCATCCACAAGGCACCACCAAACAAACAGAGTGATTTTTCCTACCTGTCACAAATCTATTTCTCAGTGTATGGGGATTTCCGTAACTTTTCATGCATATGGAGATTTTATTTTTCCCTTCTTTTTCAATTACATGTTTCATTAACTGTCTGCACCTCCCGATTTGCTGATGACTAGCTGAGGTTTCCAGACTGAATTAATGAAGAGGGAAATAAAGCAATAATCTATTACCATTTACAGCTGCCACGGGATGATGCAAAACTTAATCAGTTGTTTGTAAAATACCTTCACTAGCAGGGGAAAAAAGCTGGGAAAAAAGCAATCCCTTGCTGAAGATAATTTCCACCCCATCTCCCTCTCAATTCTCTTCTGAAGAAATGCCTGGGGAAGTGGAAGTCCTCAAAGTGTGTCCCATGGATGACAGCTTTAGGTTTTCTGCTAGAGAAGGCTCCCAAACTCCTTCCAGCAATGCCATTGCTGCTGGCCCTTCCCACTGGTCACCAGACTATGGGATCACTGTTCTTCCAGCCACATACAACCCCACTGCAGGCAAAAGAGCCACCCTTGAGGACCAGAAGATCTCCCTTTGGCTTTGCCCAGCAGCGAAGCATGAGCTGTGGTGGGCTCTCAGCCAGACATGGTGTTATTTGCATCAGAGACCATGCCCTGACTTCAGTCAGTCCTTTCAGCCTTCCCTTGGTTCCCCACAGGTTCAGAAGCTCTCTCTGGTCAGCTCTGCCCATGACAGATGGGTTTAGTCAGCACTACTTGGATGGGCTTTTTGGGAATAAATCCATCAGCCCCATTTCTGACAAGATCGGTCCAATGAGACATGCTGACCTGATGCAGTCGTGCCAGGACTGAGATCCACATAGCTCTTCCTCAAAGACGTGAGCAGCGGGTAGATGCGGACCTCTGAACAAGACAGCCCCTTCCAGTTCACCTCTGCTGAACCATGTGAGAAGCAGCTTCAGTTCACTGTCAGCCATCACCACTGTCCCAGCAGCGTCAGAGGAATTTGGCTGGTCCCACACTCACACGTTCCCCCCTGAGAATACCTCTCCACTCCCTGACTCGGCCCACGTTAATTGTGCATAACATTTTAAAGACCACCCAGCTTGAGCTGCAGAGCATTCAGTGATGGATAAAAATAACAATTGCATTAAGTGAGGCTATGCTCCTTGCCAAAAAGATTAGCAGTGGGAAAACTCCTCCTTTAGGGAGCTTTGCAGCCAAGGACTGGCCTGTAGGGTTCATGACCGACAGCATGCCCCACGTACGTTTAACAGCTATGGGGAAAACGTGGGAAGAATTACAAGACTGGTGACTTCCCCTAAATCTTGCTTTTGTCCTCATTCCTAAAAGGGAGAGCATGGTCAGGTCAGCAATCCCGGCTAAACAGTAGGCAGCTGGCCCTGAGGCTCGTTTATCAAAGATATTATAGGGGGAGCTGGTGGCAGGAAGGGTGTACCAGCCGAAGCATCATCTTTGCCTCCCGTCCGTTTGTTGTTAAAACCAAACCAAGGATATTAGAGAAGGAGGAACAATCACCTAATTTGTTTGTCAAACAGACTTCCACTGAGCACCTCCAGGGTCCATCACTAGCCACCCCAACTTGCCACACATCATCGTACAATGAAGAACCAAGAAGAGGCACGAGCCAAATGATGGAGTACAGAGAACAAGATTCCCCAGAGGTGAAAGATGAATACTGACATGTACACCCACCCCCTTCAGTTATTTTTATTTTGCAGAAATGTAAAAAAAGGAAAAATAGACTTGAGACTTGTTAGGTACAAGTGAATTAACCTGTCACTGTGCTGACGGAGAGAGAGTGCTGTAGGACCCAGAAAGGTTCTCTCACCCATTGCCTAAAAAGCTGAGTGAAAGACCCAATACGCTTGCTAGCTTTGAATATTTAGAAATCTGTTAACAATGCTTCTGTTCCTCAGGTATCTCAAAATCAAGGACGGTGGATTCCAGCCTGTTTAGAGAAAGTATTCAAAAGAGTCAGTTGTTCTGATGTTTGTGGATTTAATGATCCTGCCAGAGGAATGATTCGGGGTGAGCACCAAGAGGTTTGTCCTCTAGACGGCCGATCATCAACTGTTTAAAATTCCTTGTGGGGCTTAAATATTATGTCCATTTTCCAACCCTTTCCAACACTTGCTCTCAAAATAATTCAGGAAAGTCTGTTATATGGCCTTATACCTGTTTTTGCTGGAAAGAGCATTTCAACACTGGACTACAGAGGACCTGGTACTTTATGCACAGAATTGGATTTTTTGGCTGCCTTTCACCCTTCAAATCTAATAAGAGGTTACTTGGCTAATTTTACAGTGCAATGTGGACACCACCTTTATGTTACATTAAAAAAAACAACAAAACAAAACAACAAAAAAGGACTTGTCACATCAGAAACACAGCAAGATCTTGCAGAACCTTTAGCCTAAGATGCAGAAGCTAATGCATGCACCAATTATGTTTTTTGTTTGTTTTCTTATTCTCATACATAATAGCTCCCTTTCCCCATCTCCAGTCAGTTTCTGATCACTGCTAAGCAGCAGCCTTGACACCTTCTGAAGGAACAGTAAAATGTTGGGACAGGAAAGCAGACAGTGGTAATATTTAATGATTAAAGTAATTTCTTTGAATCTCAGACTATTAGGAACCTGCCAAAAATTATTCCAAGTGAGCTAAGAGTTGCATAGGGTGACAACTGTGTATAGACAACCATGACAAAAAAGGTCTCTCAACACCTTCTGAATTAATTAATAAAGTTCCTCCACCACCAAGCCTTCTCCTGAGAGCCCCAGGGCCCAGTTTTCCTGCTTTTGATTGATTTTTACTTAATCACAGAGCTTGTTAGTCCCTAGCAAGCACCCACATTAATGGGGCTGCTGCATCATGCTTGACCTCCTTTGGATTCCATGCAGGGGACTCAGTGATGGTGCCACCCAGCCAGATGTTTCCAACATTGGAAAGAAATGCATCTTTTCTTTTATTGGACACCCTGGCAAGAAAGCCCATGTGGAATGTAAACGCTGTACGCAGAGATATATATTTTCTTTCAGTGTTTATAAACACAGAGCCCAGTTCTTCCCCCACTGGGGTTATACGAGACCAGAATTTATCTATGTTCGAGAACGTACTCCTGATTTACACTGAAGTGAGCAAGCAAATTGTCTGCAGGAAAAAAAATAGACTAGGCAAGCAATTGTCACTTTGCATATAAATTTGAATACACATACAACACAATATTTAGATTACTTGCAATAAACAAACTGGCCTCAATATCCACAAGAACAAACCTCAGATCCAGAGGGAAAGTCAGGGAAAAATACCCTCATCTTCCCCAGCAGAAGGGAGGCTGCTCAGACATGAAAAATGCCCTTGGCAACACCTTGATTTGACATCTGCTTTGACATCCCTGAGCCAACCCTCAAATTTTCTTTGCTAAAAGAGGAGGGCCAGAGTGTCACAAACCATAAGCCCACAGGTCTACAAAGGTTTTTCTGGTTTCTCTCCAGCTCATTGCTGCTCATCCATACTCCAAGCTTCCTTCCCTTGACTCTTCTCCTGCCTTGCTGTGCCCCATCCCATGTTTGCTGCCCCACAGGACCACAGGCTGGTCCCAAGAGTCACTGGAGACAGACTGCTAGGCTGGGTCTGCCTTCTCCCACCCGTCTGCTGGCCCAGCCTTCAGTACCTGCAACATCACCCTGTGATTCTAATGGACGTAGGCATGTGGTTTCTGTTCGTGGGCTAAAAAGCACGAAATCAAAGTAAAATGATTCGATAGCTGGCAAGCATATGGATGATGTAAGAAGGATGGTTAGCATCAAGTGTCCTTACAAGACACTAGAGAAGTCACTAATGTTTTGACATCAAGAAATTTATGATACTTGTGAGGCTGAGCTCTGATAATGATGCATTTTCTGGCCCCAGCACTGCTGTTATTGTTGAAATAACATGAATGTACTGGTAACAGAATAAAGCATTCTATACATATGTTTACACACACTCATATTTATAGATGTACACTCAGACACACAGGAGGGGATAGATAAATATCTGTAGTTCACAAATGAGCAGTTTTAGGAAACTGCAGGACACAAGGGAGGATTTTGTTTAGAGTACAGTTTCCCCCTTTCTCCCTCCAAGACAAGATCTCTAACATCTGTCACCCATGACCTTCCAGCAAAGCTAAAGGGCTCACGAGTACAAACAGGCACCACACAGAAAGGCTGAGCTTTGGTAGGGTGCTCACTTGATTTTGGATGGATGAGGAGAGCTAACTGTGCTCATTCCCTGCAGCTTCTGTCTGCTGCTCCTTTGCCACATTGATTTAAAGGGTTGGGGACACCCCTCGGCCAAAACTGGCCAAAGGTAAGCTTCATCACCAACACTGGATCTCTCTCCCTCCATCCTCACCATTTCCTGACTGTATCTGAATATGGGTGGAGACACCTCACTTTTAATCTTTTTTTAATACTCTTATGGAGGGAGTTGGAGATCATCAAGCTTAATAAAGCTCAATATGTTCAGAAAACATCTCAGCATCTGGTGCTGCATGACAGGTTAAGTGGACGGCCATCAGCCCTAGGGAGAGGGCTACCACCAGAAACAGAGCTTACATTAGCAAAGGCAAGTACGTGCTGCACCCAAAGAAGGGGAGAGCTATCACAGCTTGACTTCAAGCCTAACCACTTCGTTTGGGAGATCAGATTCTCATGATGGCAGGAAAAGATTGATACCAAACATCTTCTCTTGCTCTGGAGGTGGTGCCAAGCCACATAGAAGCACACCCTTCCTTTGCATCAAGCCATGCTCAGAAATCCCTGCCGGGGCTAAGTGGCATTCCAAACCATGAATCATACATGCTTTGCAAGTTCCCATCATAAATGTCTGGCAGCTTAACTTATACTGGGCTTCTGCAGAATGAAAAATGTGTGCCATTTTCCTAGGAATAAAACAAAGCAGGATCTCCTTTCTTCTGTTATCCGTTTGAGGGAAGTTTGGGCTTTCTTTTCAGGCTGCCTAGAGGCATATGATGGGGCAAAAATGTGGGGATAAAAAAAAACCCACCCCCAAAACACTACCTCTACTTAGGATACTCATTCTTTGCAGCTGACTCTTGATTCTGGCCCAACGCCCCTCTTCCTTTGGACTAAGGGAACCATCACAATGAAGTCATATTGGGTGGTCTATTAAGAGCACAGACCTGAAGATGAGCTGAACAAACATAACAGATGCTGTTATAGTTGTTTTGTCTACAAGGCTGGTTCTTCTTCAGTGCCTTTGGATAGCTCTTCACAAAGGCCCAGAAAGGGCAGACAAATTATCCCACAATATGCTGGGATGTGCCATGAGTCCTTGGCATCAGATATATGCACCAGGGACAGGGTGGATGCTACAGTCTGAGGATTATTTTGCAGTCAGTTTGCTCTCACAAGCTAGCTAGACTAATGTGAAGGATCAGGGGTATAGCTCACTGCAGTGAGCTGTGCTTGGGGCACTGCCAAGCACCCCTAGTGAGGTGGCAAGAGCAAACTTGCTGTGAAAGACAGCTAGAAAGCTTCTGCAGAATAAGTTTTCTGACTTATAAAGCATAAAATCAAAATCCTTCCCTGGACAACATCCCTTTTGTTTAACGGGGAAAGTAGTCCTGAAAAAGCAAAGTTTTTCTTTGGGAAGACTTGAATGGCCAAGCCTTGGGAGACGGCTGTGAAAAGTGAAGTCAACAATCAGGAGGAAGGTGAATCTGAAATGATGATCAGAGGGCTGGAGCCGCTCTCCTGTGAGGGCAGGCTGGGAGCTGGGGTTGTTCAGCCTGGGGATGAGACAGCTCCGGGGAGACCTTACGGCAGCCTGCCAGGGCCTGAAGGGGCAGCGAGGAAGCTGGAGGGGGCTTTTTACAAGGACGTGTGGGGATAGGGCAAGGGGCAATGGCTTTAAACTGACAGAGGGTAGGTCTACATACAGGTATTAGGAAGGAATTCTTTGCTGTGAGGGTCTGGCCCAGGCTGCCCAGAGCAGCTGTGGCTGCCCCATCCCTGGCAGTGTTCAAGGCCAGGCTGGATGGGGCTTGGAGCAACCTGGGCTGGTGGAAGGTGGCCCTGCCCGTGGCAGGGTAATAGGAACTAGACCCTTTCCAACCCAACCCGTCCTATGAAGTACTCCATCCAGGAAAGGCCCTCAAGAAAATAAAACCTATTTGTTGCAGATTTTCCTCCTCTTTCTTTATTGAGAGGAGGGGGCCCTCTACACAGTCATCCACATAAGGATCAGAGTCCTTTTTTCACTCTGCTCCACATGCCACCAGTTTACACACCCATACACAAAATCCTTTCCCTGCAGACATGAGCTGCACCCATCCACACCCCTTTCCTTGCCTCCAAGTCCAGCTGCCCAGTGGAGACCTCAAGCCTTGCAAGGCAACCTTTCCCAGTTTAATTAACCCCCCTCATTCAATCCCTCTGACCATGCTGCAGTAACAGCAGAAAGGGGAAAAGAGCTGGAACAACTTGACTAAATTCCTTGTGCTTGAGAAAAGCCCTTGGTGGGGGTCAGGAGCTGCAGACCATTGAGATACCCAGCCACTGGAGACATGCCCACATTTTGAGAAATAGGTGCAAGATTAAGGGGTATTTTTCCATGGTACAAAACAAAGAGCACCACTCAGATACATGTTAGTTAAAAATAAATAAGTCAACAGAAATCTCTTTCCAGACCAGCTCAAGGTGAAGCTGAAGACATTTCTCTCCCAGTTGAGGCAAAGGATGTTGCAGAAAAGCCCAGCTTTTGTGTGAAGCTGAGCACCACACAGATGCTGTTAACATAAATCTCTTGTCTGCACACGGCAAATGCCCTAGGGCTAAACACGGATCCAAAGCAGTCAGACCTCTCACCCCCTAATCCACAAAAACCAGGAAGAGAAGAGCGGGTGCAATGTGAGGGAGGGAACAGAGCAAGGGAAAGGAGCAGGGACTGCCATGAACCCAGAAGGGTTCACCACACCGAAGCTCCTACACAGCAAACGCACTAGGACTCTGCTCAAGCATCATTTTGCTCAGTGCCACCCACCGTAAATTCGGGGCAGCCAAAGGACACGCACAGCAGGTCCTGCCCTGGGTCCTGGCCCTCTTGAAGCCAGCAAGACATTTGCCAACAATGCAGCAGGCTCCGGAATGGGCTTCTCATCCAGACACTCAGAGGTGTTTTAAGTCACAAACCCATCAAAAGGGGGAAAAAAAAAAAAAAGAAATAATTCAGTGTTTGTTTTTGTTGGATCCCTTTTTTTGCCAGGTTACTGACTTAAATCAGGGTCCAACAAGCACTGAAGCCAGCACAATGTAAAGAGTGAACGTGCAGGACTAGAGCAAAGATGATAAAAAAGGGAAACCTCACTTCTTTTTCTTTTGTTAGACAGTAAGATTGCCTCCACCTGCCTTCCTAAACTCAAACCCTGGGAGCTAGGATGGCAAGAAGGAGCCAGGATAGCAAAAGACAGCCAGCTGCTACCAAAACCACCAGCCAGTAAATGCAGAGATTTAAGAAAATAAGGGAAAGAAGCAAAACACAACCTGCCCAAGAGTCAAGTTCTGGGTTGGGCAGCCTAAGAGCTTGATAAAGCCAGCTAGAAGAGATTGCCCATGCAGATGCATTCACAAAAAAAAAGGGGCTATCTGGAACCATTGCCTTTGTCATCAAGATCCAAATTCCAGCCTAGACTCTGCATGGGAGAGGAAGAAAGCAGCCACTCAGAAGCAGAAGGTGAAAGGCTCTTTCCACTTCTCAGGTTGATCCTCAAAGACAGAACATAGGAAACCCTAAAATAACCTTCTTGAAACATCCTCAGGCACCTACTCACATGTTACAGAGAGCTGGTATCCGATGATCATGATGGAGATGGTCTTGCACAGGCTCCTGGAACAAGGAGGGAATGAGGAATCCAACAGTTACTCCTCTTCCAGGTGCTGGCACCTGCATAGATAAGTCTTCCTAGGGGAAGCGTTGACAAGATGCTCTCATGTAGCGCTTCTTCCTGTGAGCAAAAATTGCTGGGCTGTATTCACAGCATTTGCTGTGACATTTGAAATGGGTAAAGCAGGAGAGAACAAAATAAAAATGATTGAGAAATGGTGAAATAACTTGAAAAATTAAGTAGGAAAAGCAGAAGAAAAATGTTCTTGGAGCAGATGGAGCAAGCTGCGTCTCTTACCTGGCTCCCTCTGGTTTCACCATGTCTACCCACTTAACACACACAGGGGCTGGTGAAGGACAGGCCCATAACTGCTTTTCCTTACAACTTTGTGATTTTGTAAAACCCCCTCTTCCCTTCTCCAGAGCAAGAAAATCCAACATTTCCAGTCTCTAACTCCCTGCCTCCCACCATTTCACCTGTACCTACCTTCACCATGCTCCTCCTCAGCTGCAGAGGCAAGAAGTGCCCCCAGTGCTCAAGACCAAGGAGCACCAAAGCTTTATTTATTGGCAAAAGGCACCCTGCCTTGTTCTCATCACCCTCCTCCTGCAGGCTAAAGGTCTTAAAGCACCTGCTCCCAGCACCTGGGGCCCCATTGCATTTGCTACTACTGAGCATCTCTTGGACCAACACCTCCTGACTTGGAGCTTGGATATCACCAGGACTCAATCCATAAAGTTACCTTTTCTTGTGGGTGTAGGACTGTACAGGTTCCTCTCATTTCTAAAAGACCCCTGGTTTCTAACGCAGTGATATAGATCCCCAGGGCCCCTACACCAAGCTCAGGCTTCCCTTGCGTGCATACACAGGGCCTTCCTAAATGCAAGCAATCAGACACACGGTGGGCTGGGCAATAAATAGGGTGGTCCCCACTGTGCCAGGGATTTCTGCCTGCCTCCTGAGCCGTGGAGGTTTGCTTTCCATAGCTAGTTACCACAGCTTCACTTCTATTGAAGATTACTGCTACCTTTCCCAACTCTAGGCTTGTTAAGCTAGACAGGAAAAAACAAGGCATAGCCTAGCTGAGACAGCACAGGCAGAGATAGGAAGAGCAAGAAGCAAGCTCAGCTGATGTCCTCAGTAGCCCCATGCTAATGCAAACAGCCATAAAAATCCTCCTTCTCCTCCTTTGCTACCCCCATTCCCAGACTTACTGCTGGCTCAGCTCCTGCCCTATATCCTCTCCCGAGGCAGCTCCACCCCATCGTCAGGATGAAGTCCCACCTTGCTCAGCCCCATCACTCCCCTTGAAGGGGCAGCTCTGGGTGCTCACTATGGGGCTCCCCCAGCCCCACGCAGCTAGTGTGCAGGCCAGGTAAAAGCACAGGCAATGTCCCTTCCCTTGGGTCAGCTCTATCAGCCACATGTGTTTTGAGTTAAGACGGGGTAAGTTTCCAGTAAGTAATGCCCACACAGTCCCCTGGGTAGTACCAAAGTCTGAGATTAATTGCAACAAGAAGTCACACGTTTTGTACTGCTGTTAGCAAGATTCAGCGCTTAATTGAATTGCGAGGCCCCTTGAAAGCCTAAAGGCAGAGTACGGTTGTAACTCCCAGCCTTTCCTCAGGGGTCTTGAAGCGCCGCATAAGCAAGAACATCACTGTTGCTGTTTCAGCAACGGGGGAAACTGAGGCAGGGAGGTGATGTGACCATTCCTGCTCATCCAGCTGGCCCATGGCAGAGAATCCATCTTCCCAGAGTTACGGTCCAACCTGAGATCCACAAGACAAAAAACCATCATTTTCTGCAGCTCCCTGTAGTGAACAGCCCATGGTGGAGACCCACTCTGAGCAGACTGCCCCTGATCAAGCCATGAGGATTCCTCTTTGCCAAATGTTCCTGCAAGGAAGATTGGTCGGATTTTGCAATCTACAAAGCTCAGAGAGCTCAAAACTTTTATTCCAGATTATATCCAGAAGTCAGATATTTCAGTTAAGACTGGGAGGTGGGAGTGGGTGGGTTCGTACTTAGAGAGCTCTTTATCAACACTTGACATAGGGGATGTATCAGAACAATTTTGGCTCCCAACAGCAAAGTACCCACTGACAGGTAGGGCAACCATGTATTCAGCAAGCAGAGGGACATATTTTTGGAGAGCAACACCCTCTCCTTTAGGTCCCCACTGAAACCTTATTCCATCCATCTTTGTCTTTGAGAGGAAGATGCTGAGCTTTGCGAGCATGGGTGTCATCTGGACCGGGCTTGAAGATACCACTGCAGCCCAAATGGCAGCCACCTCATGTTTCCTCACCCTGGAAATACTCTCTTTGCTGCATCCTTAGGGAGTAAAGTTTTAATCACCCAGGAGATGCCTCTTGCCTGGCTGCCGGTTCATGTAGTTCAGTTTGCACCAGAGCATGCTCACCTCCCTCCGGAGGGTCCCGAGGTCCATTTGCACACATTGGCCCCTGGATCACATTCCCCTGGGCGCGAGCTGAGCACAGGGAGTGAACAGATCGGATTTTCTAGGAGGTCCCTGAGTAAGGACCAGAGTGCTTCCATGTGAGCTGGGCACAGCAGGCATGGCTGCTCCCTGGTCTCCCAGCATCGCTCTATGCAGAGGTTTAACGCTGGCGATTCACATCTCATCTGGGAGAAAGGTGAAAAGCTAAACATCTCCCCATGTATAGAGATACATAGCCCTGGAATTCCTGTTTATAAAACTGCAATCAGTGCAAGCGCAAATTAGGTAGAATCAGTCAAGAGTAGGAAATGGCCGTCAGAAGTTTTTAGGTTTTTTTTTTTTAATTTAAAAAAAGAAAGGCAATTTAAAACCGCTTTGGCTGCTGAGCTTTCATAAAAGCTTTCCAAGACTGCATTTCTATGTTGCGTGTCACCATGGAAGACACACGAGATGTAGTGAATTCCCCCAAGTTAATTTGAATTATGCCACAAAACAGATGTGTTCTTTGGTGCACAGAGAACCTTTTTTCTTCAATTTCAAAATGACTACTGCCACATCCGATCAGCTCTTATTATCCCACTGCATCGTCTGACGTGACATAACGAGTCATGACACCCTCGTATATCATCAGGAGAGATGGTAGCAACTCCGCCAGAGTTGAGAAGAGCAGCTATAGCACTGTCGTGTCGTAGGAGCAGGTTTGATGGGAAGCTGGGGCTACTGTCGTGAAGGTATTTGGGAAAGGAGAGATTCTCCTTTCTGTAGCAATTAAGACCTTGCAATCAAGCGGCATGCAGGAACGAAGGAGGTGGAATTAATCGGTGAATCGTATGGAATTTCACCCTCTGGGCTCAGCTCCCAACTTGTGGGAAAAGACACAGATTTAATCAGAAGCTTTGAAAGCAGGAAGAAATCATTAGAAACACCCAGCCTGGCCTCCTGTGTTAGAGCAGGTTGTACTTTTCACACAGAAATTCCTTGTCAAGTCCAATAACCCAGGGCTGAGGAGGAATCTGCCACTGCATGACAGATAGAAGCTCAAGACAAAGCTGAGAAAAAAGGCACAAGATCCTTTGGGCATGTATTCCAATGGTTAAACCCCTCTCATCTTTAGAAAGCATTAACCTAATGCCAGTTTTCTGACTTCACCTTGCAGTCGGTGTACCTCGCCAGGTCCCCTGCTTGGTTGAGGACACCACAGCCAAAACTCGGTGACATGCAAATCGCTGATCCAGGCAGCAGATTTGTGGGGCCATGAGCGCAGGGACATCCAGAGATACTTTCTAAGTGCCCCGTGAATCTAGAAGTAGCACCGTTCCCTCCTACAACATCCTCCTCTGAGATCTTTCCACCTCCAAGTGGTAGTTCAAGGACTGCCACCAACCACGCTTTCCTGCTCTTCCCCTGGATGCCTTCAGAGCCCAGGTACCAAACATTTCATGTTTGGTGGTTTTTCCTTGTCTTATCACCACATTTCCAACTTTTTCCGTGCCTCCAGATAAACTCATCAACTGTAACATTCAGTTTCTCCTTCCCACTCTTGTCACGCTGAGTATAGATAACCATGACCATGGAAACGCCCTTCAGCATGACCTACTGTTGATTTAACCAGTTGTCCCCCTTAGAGCCTATAGATCCTCCCCATCAGCCCGTATCTCTCCATTTCTGCTATTACCGTGGCTCGACTGAACCCTAAGCATACAAAGGTACATTTGCACGCTCATGCTTGCAGGGCAGCAATATCACAGGGTCATGTCTGATTTTCCTTTTAGGTAAGCTGCTGTTGGAAGAGCTCAGTGCTGAGCTGTACGGTAAGTTTTCCAGATGTGAGTCATTCTCTGCATCACATATGGGGGGAAAAGTCCAATTTTACAGCACTTCTGGTGAAGGAATGCAGAGAATGTGTTGTAAACACTCCCCCCATCAAATAGGTGGTAAATTGAGCCATGAACGTTTGAAACACTGTACTTTGGAGAACTGGTGGGAATGACTTGGAGTTCTGAGGCTCTTCAGTCAAATTGTTTGTTCCTTCCGTTCCTCAATTTCTTTTTGTTGTATTTCAGATGACGAGTGAGCTTTTCCTCTGCCTTACTCTCCTGGTATGCTGTAGTGGTTACTCACAAGGTGGCTACCACAATCAGTAAGCAAGAAAAAAATTGTGGCTCTACCTATTTTGTCATCGGCTCTACAATGGCTCCCTTAGGAAATCCTGGCCTGAACATGGCCAGGGGCTGCCCTGGAGAGCACCTTTCTGCCTGTCAGATGGAAGACGGGTGTTTTCCCACCTTTGGAAGATCTTTATCCATAAACAGGCAAACAAACAAACGACTCAGCAACCTTTCTTCCCCTAGTGAAAATATTTTAACTATCCTAGATAAAGGAGCCAAGCTTGACAAGGCATTACATGTGCTTTTCATGAATTTTTGCAGAAGGCGGTTTCTGGACTGCCTGAAGGAATGCACTTACCATGCTGTTTCCCCTATATAAAAACACTGAATTAGCATTTCTCCCTGTGATTCTCAGTGTAATATTGCTGTGTGCAGAACAATACAGGATAAGTAAAAACCCATAAAAAAGGCTCTCATAAAACTGCGCAGTGCTTGGGTTTCTTTCCTTAATCTCTTGACTTCATCAGTTGTTCCATCTACTGATGGGAACAAGGGTCTCCTCCACAGTGCTCGTACACTTACCAAAAATCTCTGCTCTCCAAGAGACAAGGGGAATAGGTGGCCATCAGCCAGCTAAAAACAACGATCCCAAAAAGTATCGGGAGACACGATCCCTGCTTGGTCTGAGTCACTATCAGGCGTGGTGTTGGCAATAGGAATATGGGACACCCCCTTGGATCCTACAGAGAAGCAGACCAAAGGAGAGCAAGGCAGCATTAACAAGGGGAACATAAGCATGTTGTGTTTTTATGAGAGGCCAAAGAATGTCAGCTGGGAGCCAGTCTTCAGGGTCCATCTAATTATTCCTTGAGAGCTTTTAATTCGCAGCCGGTTCTGTTCCTGTTTAGTACCTGGCGTCTAATTTATGGGACAATGTTTCTTTAAGACTGGCATTAAAGTGCAGAGGTAACCATTCAGGGTTAAGAAGTTAGGCATTACATTCAGATTAGTATTATCAGATGACCTGAAGCAGGGGTTGTATTAAAAAATGCCTTAATTAAAAAATACAGGTCAGAACTAGTTTAAGCTCCAAACCTCCAGTTATATTCACTAATTAGAAGGCTTGGACGCATGCCTCAGAGTGATGGATGAGCTGTATCTGCCTCATGGCATCGCATGAAGAGATGGGACATGGCTCTCCAGGCATGGGGCTCAGGCAGGATTGCGCCAGCTTTCTTCATTTCAATTCACTTCTCTTCCTGCCCCTCCCGCCCTCAGAAATTAATGGACCGCAGGCATTCAGGAACCAGCAGTCAGCAGGGCACTAACTCCTCTTGGTTGCTTCACTCTAAACTTCAACTCACGCGCTGAAGCCACGCCAGCAGTTTTCTCACAAAAAGCATAGACAGACTATAGTTGAACACGTTATCAACTTACTGCCAAACCTCCAAAGCACCCGTGCAGGGGTCAGAAGATGTATTTCCCTGCCTTCGCCCAAGCAGAAGGTTTTTCGCCCTGAAGGATGCCCTACGCCTCAGCAGGGTGTCCTCAAGGTCTTCAGACTTGCTCTGACAGAGGTCTACGTCTTGTGCACAGGAACGGTTTGCTGGGGGACAGACCACAAGTAACCATGTCTAAAGCTCATGGGTTGAGCAATCCTGAGCAAAAGGCAGGTGTTCAGTCTCAGTCCCAATGAATGTCTTCTGGTTTTCACCAGACAGCAGGCGAGGGCACCACGCCGACCATCTACACCCCATCCACAGACATGCGTACCGATGCCCTGCCTGGTTCAGCCACAGGTAGGCAGTTTGTGGCTAGGATGCAGGTTTTATCCTAGTCTCCTTGGGACCACCATACAACACAAAACCATCACCAGAACTGCCAAAGACATGCTCCAAATCCAGCATACTTCACTGGATGGTTTCAGGCAGTTTCAGATGAAGTCAGACCTCTTGGCTGTTCCTTGTCAAAGGAAAGCAAACCCTCCCCACGAACCTCACCAGAGCAGTCCTGCTTAAAACGTCTAAATGTCCACCTGGCATCTGGAAAAAGCTGCTTTTTCACTCAGAGAAAAATCTCATCATTTGTATGAAAGAATTGGAGAATGCCATGGGGAAGAGACAGGGTGAGGAGCTGAGCCTCTCACCCTGGGAGATTAGAGACCTACAACACTGGAAAGCAGAGAAAGCAAGCCCTTTGCCAGGCTGTGGGCTAACAGCTGCAGGTTTTACCTTTCACATTAACTGTTCAGATGCCAGAAACCAGATTGTGACCTCAGTAAGAAGCTTGCAAAAAAAAAAACCCCAAAACCAAAAACCTGAAAAAAACTACCTTCCTTTTTTTTTCCTTTATTTTTTTCTTTTGACTACAGCATATTACAACCCATTGAAAATTCACATAACTTGCCTGTTTCATTTGTTTATTTGCTGCACTAAGTAGAGGTTTTGCTATATAGCTTGTAATTCCTTTGGGAAAGTAAATTGGTAATCTGATAGAGAAAGCCACAAATGGAAGAAGGCCTTCCAATTTAGAGAAAAAGAACATTTCCTTGCAGAAAAAAGGTTCATTACTCGGTTATTTCAGCATGCAAGCAAATTTAGTGAGTTCTCAGTAGGTATTTCAGATAAAATGGGAAAGGGAATTGTCACAGTGACAATTGATTTGTTTGGTGTCAGTTCTGCTGTGCCCTGTCAGTGTGCTTCTCCATTAAAGGACATTATTGCTGTCCTCCTGTTTCATTTACATAATGAAAACAGATGAGCTGTCAAGGCCTGTGTGGCACAGCACCTCATCCCCTTCCACGCTGTAGGAGGAGAACGCGAGGTGGTCACCGTCCCACCACCTTGTCAATCTACCTGGGGTGCACCTCAAGTGACAGCAGCTCACCTTTATTAGGCACTGCATCAGGAGGCACCAGGCAATCAACCCTAAATTCATCCTGCCCATCATTTCCATCACGCTCACTCCTGCAACACAAGGAATAAGTCAGTAAACATCTCTTGCATTCAACAACGGCAGCAGAAACGACCCGGAGCCCCCACGGTGAGATTAATAGCCAAGCACCACGAGATCTGTAGGGCAAAGAACATCTCCATCAGTAGCAATTTGTACGGCCCCTTGCACTGTGTGGCTCTAATCACTGATCAGAGCCACATGGTCTCCAGCTTGACAGATATTACATTTCTTTATAATCCCCGTTCCTTTTGTAATCCCCATGGGCTCCAGCCCGTGCCTGGGGAGCTCTACATGCAAGTGCTCATGCGTGACGGAGGGAGAATGTTGCGAGCCGCTGACAGCTGAATGCGTTAGGAGATCATTGAGTCAATGGCATCTTCCAGCCAACGTGGCTGTAAGACTCCAGCATCCCAAAAAGCTGCAGATGAAAGAAACAAAGAGGCAACATCTCCTTTTGGAGAGCATCATCCGGGTGTTCGGTCCTTTCCTGACACACTGGAGCACACACAGAGGATCAAAGCAGGCTTTCCTCCATCCCAGATTTATTACTGGAGAAGATGTCTCCTAGGAAGCCGACGGGGTTTCTGGTTCTCATCTCCTCCTCCCTGCAGCTGCCGCATCGCTCAGTGTCACAAATTGCATAAATCAGCACTAATAGCCGGGAGATGAAAGCATAAATAGGCCGTCAGAAAAGTTATTGACTTTCAAGGGAAAATCCTGCCCTGACGGGCACCCTGCAACCTCCCATTCATTAGGGGGGAGATGGAAGGGGTGCATGTCAAGGCGAACACCAGCCCTCGGGACGCAGGTTTCACTGATGGCAGGTCCAACTGATGCAGGCGCCTGTGGGTCACATGGGAAGATGCTTCAGCCCTATCTGCTTCCTGCTAGCTGAAATTCAGTTTTAGCAGCTACCCACTACTTAATCACCTCCAATCCCATCCCCACCTCATAGATCCCAGGGATTCAAGCACCAGGAGAGCTCAAGCAGGACAGTGGTGCTTGTAGTGAGGTTGGCAAGGATAAACCACTGAGAGCATCAGACTTTAGGAAGACGCTGAGAAATCCCAAGTGCCTAGTGAGGATGGGGGTGAGGGGGAGAAAAGCTAAGAGCAGAGCACCGAGCCTTTAAATCCCAAACTCTGCTTCGATACTTGTATCTTAAAATTTTCTGTTCTTGACTTGCAGGTGAGAAGCCTGGCTTTCTCTGTTAAAGTGGCAGCAGGGAATCTTTCTAAACTGCCTCTTTGAAAGCTGTGAACTGAAAATGAAGAACCCACATGTATTCGTATTTAAAACTCTGGGATATTAAACACTGGTCCTGAGCTAAAAGTGGGGAGAGTCCTCAAGGGGAAGCTGACTCCCACGGCTTCATGGCTCAGCTTTAGCACACCGCAAATAAAAAAAAACAACCACAAACCAACAAGCAAAACTGATTTGAAATAACCCTGAACCCCAAACGGAATTTCCAAGAGCTTCACTGGAGGATTTGCACTCAAACTGCCACCCAAGGGAGCGGCAGGACCAACATCGCCAGGTATTTGTACCAGAACACCAACTTTTCTCCAAGCAGAAGACCTCCATCTTTTCCCCCTCTCTCATATCTCGCTTCTTTTCACATCACACTTAGGCTTTCCTGGGGCTGCTTCTCCACTGTAACAGCAGACAGGAGGAATGTGGCACACCAGGTTTGTTTGGATAAAGTGAGAAGGGGGGATTACCATTAGCTTTCTAATGGAAAACTGGCACCGCAGTTAGCTTTTAGATCGGTACAAGGTTCTGTAAATAAAAATTGGATACAGGAGGGGGAAGCCTCTGAATTCCCCAAACAGCAAATTACCGATACTCCAGGAGGAGTGATTAGGCAGGATGCCAAGCCATCACTAACATTTTCCAAAAATAACTAAGTCAGAAGTCCATAAACGTAAGGAATTTCTAGCACAGAAACTACAGCCCACGTGTTCTCCAACAACCAGCTAGGAGCAACCCTGGCAAAGCCCGAAGTGATGGTGGGACTTGTGCCACTGACTCTGGTGGTCCTGGAAGCCAGCCCCAAGGAGATGTTTACGTGGCCTGTGTCACAGCTAAAGCAAGCCACCTTTTGCCCGATGCCCTCTTGCAAATATTTTCCTGCTGGTGAAAAGCAAAACAGGAGGGAGAGGGGTTGAAAGGAGCTAAAGGCTAAGTTCAGCTTGCTGCTGTATCCCCTGACCCTGTAAGCCAGACCTTTAGCATACCAATGGGGAAACCAAGCGGAGAGCGTTAAATCCTCACCCATCAAGCCCACCACAGAGATGCGTTAGGCTGACAGCTGCTCTTCCCACTTGAACTGCTACTGAGCTAGTAGTAGTTTAAGGGTTGCTGAGATAGCCCCTCTACTACCTTGCAGCGACTGCAGTGGGTGAATACTCTTTCTTTCCAGAGATAGCTCTCTCTCCGGCACCACTGTCTGCTCTGCATAGCAGGGGATTTTGCAGGGAACAAAGATACAGAAATACAACTGTAAAACTACTTTTAAAACCTGCCAGAAACAGGCACGGAGCTGGGAAAAGCTTCCTATCCCTTAACACCTTTTGGGGTCCCAGTGCTGCGGCCGCGTGGCAGGGCAGTCACTGCCCGGAGGAAGGAGGGAGACCACAGAGCTACAGAGGTGGAGAAACACGAGTGGATGCTACAGCTCTTCTTACAGATGCGCATAGCATCAGTCAAGATGACTGCTGCAGAGGTTTTCTTCCTAAAGATGACTGCTGCAGAGGTTTTCCTCTTCTGCTTGCAGACAGTCTGCTCCTGCTGCCCCACATCTGGCAGTGCAATTAGGTGGCAGCATTTGGGGAAAATCCTAAGGACTGTACATTTTCTGTCATGCAGCAGGCACAGTGTATGCAGCTAGGTCAATACAAGATGACCTGTGACATGCCACATTTGAAATACCGTATCTGCACACTTGTTTCTCACCAAGCCCAGCTTTGCTCGGGCCATTGCTTAGCTGAGATGAAACTCAGGCCGTAAAGCAGCTCAAGGTTTTTTGCTTGGAGATGCAGAGCCATCTATGTGGAAACATTTGCAAAGCTCAGTGCTTTCCTCTAAGCAACCTCAGGAGGAGAGTCCAGCGGTCAGACTGAGAGTTTAGCACAATTCCTATATAAATTGTACTCTTCCAGCGATACAGCTTTATTTTGCAAAGTGATAAATCATAATCTCATTAGCTTGGCTCCTTTAGTGATGCAGAACACCCCCTATCTGATTGGCAAAAGGAGGCAGGTTCCAGAAAGCGAGCTTGCATTCCCATTAAAGCATGGGCAGTATTTTTTTCAGCCTTCTCCTGTTTCAACAAGACATTAGTATGTACAATGTGTGCTCTGCAACTAGTTTGATCTAATCCTCTTCTTTGTTTGCCTTTCAGCATTGCAGCTTTTATAACTAGTATGGCATTAGCCTGCTGACAAAAATGCAAGGCTGGCTCGCTCCATCTAAGTCATAAGAGCCACAAGCTTCAGTTACGTGTGACAGCACTTCTAGAAGCAAGTCCTGTCCTGAGCAAGGTCCAGGAGAAGAGCCTGGGATAGGTTTTCATCGTCAGTGACAATACAGGGCATTAGAGGAGAGAACTGATGCGAAGCAGGGATAAGTAAGCCCTTTCCCAGAATCACGATTATTTTTTAACTAAGCATCTAAAAAAAGTTGACAGCATTTCTCAGATTTTTCACATCTTTCAAAGTATCAACATTTCAAGTGAAGTTGTTCAAAAGTGTCACTACCAATAATTTCAACTTTCTACTTAAAAAAAAAAAAGGTAGTTACAATTCACTTTGACATTTATACATATAAGAAATACTCCTAAAATTATACCTATTTCCCTGGGGGAAAAACCCAAACCTCTAAGTTTCGAAGTCACGTTTGAATTCAAATTATCCTCCTTTTCATATGTAGAAAATCCTGGTGATTGACACAGGGTTTCAAACATTTTGCAATGAGCCTTTTATGAGGCGAAGCACAGGCAAAGAAAAATCTGCTTTTAAAAAAAATCTATTTTTACCAGATAAAAACAACACTACAAAAAAGATGTAATGACACACAACCAGCAGAGTGCGTTCCAAAGGTTATAAAATACCGAGGCAGAGCTTGGAAGAAACAAAGCCAGAACTGGCATTTATCTGGAAAATAATGATATCTGTTACCGGGCACCTGTTTA
Organism: Falco biarmicus; assembly: GCF_023638135.1. Taxonomy (NCBI): domain Eukaryota; kingdom Metazoa; phylum Chordata; class Aves; order Falconiformes; family Falconidae; genus Falco; species Falco biarmicus. Next base: position 9,116,550 of record NC_079295.1, on the reverse strand, counting down.
TCTCTGTTTTCCTCTTTTAGGGAGAGTTACCCAACTGCAGTGTTGCTCTGGTTTTCCTCACTACAGGTCACTGCCATGTCGTGGGACCGCAGACCAGAGCCACCCCTGAATAATTCCCTAAGCTCAGCTGCAGAGAGCTGGAACATACGAATTACCTCTCTATTTATAAGGTAATAGCTCTGATGGGATATTCAGCCTGGAGCAAAGTTGTGTTAGTAAAATCTGGCGTTAGAAGACAACATGGCATCTGGCAGGTGCAGCAGAGTTCGCTAGCCCATCCTTGCTTGATCACACCGGGACATCCCAGGAGCATTCCCAGAGCACCACAGAACATGCGCTGGTTTAGGGTCTTATTGAATGTTTTCCTCTTTATTAAAGTTTGCAGATATTCTGCCTCTTTGCAACCTCCAAAATCTGGCATCCTGGAAAAAAGTCAAATGCAAGGCAGAACTGCTCATTAAGGTGGGCTGGTGCAACAAAAAGAAATGCAAATTAGCCCTAGAGAGTGCCAGAAATGGCTCACCAGGCGCTCCGGATTGGCGTGCAGGCTGGGGAAGCCCCCCAGCCCCCCTGCAGGGCCAACAATGGGCCCGAGGTTCGGGGAGGGCAATGCAAAGCAGGCACAGACCCGAGTGCTGCCCTGGCTTCCAGCTGCAGGGACCTGCTGCTGGCCCCGCCGATGGAGCTAATACGCTGTCTCCTGGGGCTCCATCGCTGCTTTTTCCTGCCAAAAGATGATGGCAAGCAAGAAGGGAGCCTTCAGATGTTCTTGGACAAAAAGCTAGGACTGGCTCTCTCAGGGAATTTGCCAAGTGGTGAGATATTTTTCTTTCCAGACTCCAACTTGCTTTTGCCAACAAAGGAGAGGCAAATTGTTGAAAGGAATTAAAAATATCTCAAACACTACCAAGCCCCTCAAGCCTTCTGTCTTCAGATAGGTGTCCTGCTCCCACCTATTAGCCAGGGCCTGTACTGGCTGCCAGGAGCAGAGCTTTTCAGTCCTCCTCTGCTGGGTAACATGCTAGAGAAGAGCAGTTTCCATCCTTTTCTTTTCCTTTTTTTTGGTTTTCTTCCCCTTTTCCTTTAAGCCTTCCCCCCACAACCACAGCAGCTTTACTGAAAGGGCAGCAGTACCAGAGCAGCTGAAAGGAGGCAAAGCCCCATGTGAAACCCATCACCCACTTTCATGCCAAGTCATCCCAATTTTATTTGAGATGGCTCCCAAAGAGACACTCAAATTGCTTTTTCAACTTCATTTGGAAAGCTAAGCAATCCCAATCAAAGGCTGGAGAGGAGCGCTGCTGGCTCATCGGGGAGGGGAGAGCCGCTGCACAGCTGCAGTGCCCTTCACCCGCTGTTGCCTTCCAGGCAGTTACTGGAGGGGACAGACGAAGCCAGGCAAACAGATAAATTCTCAGCTTGGGCACACCTCAGCACACAAACTGCACCGCTTCGGCTACATGAGGGGGTACAACCTTACCCACAGCAACCCATGCAGTTGCACATCTGCTACAGCAGCCCCCGTGGCACGGTTGCTTGCAGTCCCTATTTCAATAGAGCGTGTTTTCAGTAAAAAGCATAACCTACCGAAATAAATGACTCCGGCATAAGCACAAGCAAAGAAGTACCGCAGACTTTGGCATCAGGGCCGTTCCAGTCCCTGCCACTGGGCAAGCTGGTGCAAGTGCTGCAGCTGGGCAGAGCTGGTGGCAGCCGCCTGGGTAGAAGCAGCCAGCGTGGATCTCATGGACCGACATACTGGGCACCAGATGGTTTTACAACCATCCCAAGGCAGCTTCTGGATGAGTTTTTGCTAGGGAGAGGAAATAAAAAAATAATAATAATAATTTAAAAAAGAACATTACTGAGAGTTGCAATATGGCAGGTCTTGTTAGAGGTGCAGATCTATAGTCCGTGATCACTTTTGTGTTTCACTCAATTTCTTCAGCTTCGGGCTGCGTGACACATCCATCCGCTGAGATGGCAGCTCCTCCACTAGCCCTGCATGACAGTTATTTGCATTTAACTAAACTACAAAAAAGTCAAAGGCGGCTATTGACACTAGCTGTCATTTCAGCTGAAGGGCCAGACTACACAGAGCTGGTGGAGGGGAACTGTACGGGATATTAAACAGACCACTAGGTTTCAGACATCGTCTGCTGTGTTTTGAAAGGCAGGCCTCCTTCACCCAGCAGCGTTTCTCAGGATCCCAGCACAGCTGCACAGGAGCTGCATCCCCAGCTGACACAAACCAGAGCTCTGCTGAAGTCGGTGGCACTGCACCCACTTTCTCCAGTCACAGGATCTGGCCCCAAAATCTTCCAGCTCAGCATCCTGTGATCCTTACAGCACTCTGCTTCTCCCAAGACAATCCAAGCCTGGGCAGGAATGCCCTTCTGCTCAAGTCAAAACATTCTCAATGTTGTGATTTTCCACCTATAATTACCAGGAGATTAAATTCCTTCATTGTGAACAAGCATGATTGCTCCTTTAAGACGCACTGATGTGCATGCTTTCAGAGAGGGAAGACCAGGGGAAAGGAGAGAAGGAAAGAGGTTGAAAAGGAAAATCTAAACAAAGCATTGATTTTCTTTTTGGAACTGGGTTGCAGTAACCCAGCAGACTGTCGGAATTTGGTATATCCCTTGGCTCAAGATCAACCAGCCCAGTGGTGGAAGGTGAAATTAAAGCCATAAAGTTCTCCAGCAAGCAAGACAGCTACTCTCCATTCAGCTTTCCACAAGAGACAAGCTTTATTTGGAGGCTGTGGAGCCACATACTCAGCTAGCACAAAGCGGTGCCCTTTCACTCAAGGATCCAGCCTGCCCGGGGGTCAAACAGACCTTTTAGAAGTGGAGCAGATGCTTTTGTTTAAGCAGCTCGGTGGGAAAGGTCACAAGCAAGTTGCTCCTTATCCTCCTGTCCTCCACTGCCAACAAATGTATTTGAAGGTACATAGGCTGAGCTTCCTTCTCATAGTCCTGCCTTGGATGGTTGCCTCCAAGGAAGAGTTTAAGCCTCCTGTCTGAGCTCCAAGGCAAATCAAGGCCATTTACCAATTTTATTTTTTTTAAATCTTTTTTGCTAATAGCACTGTGAATTACAGCCAGCAGCAATAATGAACTCACAAGATAACGCCCCTGGGGAGAGCGCAAGGAAATGCAGGGCCAGGATACAGAAGCTCTCATCAGGCAGATGGAAGGCTCACTAACGAAGAGCTTTGCAGCAGGGGACGGTTTGGATTCAAGCAGACCGATGGATTGAGCCTTTTACGTCTCATACATTTTTTTTCCCCATGCTTCCTACAGGCAATTCTTGCCAGAATTTTTCGGACTCCACTTGGCGGAGAAGTGTTTAATCAGCATTCAGCCTCTTTACGGGGCTGTCTCTGAGGGAACAGATTCAGACGAGCGATAGCAAGTGGTAATTTTGGCTGCTTAATCTGGATTGATTCATTTTAACAGTCTGCTTAACAATAGATACCATGTGGCCATGACCAAAGAAGTTTCATGGTCTTTACTGAGATTTAAAGTAGGTGTGAAATGCTTTAAAAATGCATCATTACTGCAGGAGCGATAAAAGCTTCATTGCCCTAATGAGGAAAAGGATTGGCCCAAGTTCCAGAGTGGTTAATGCTTTTCTCTGTAAGGTCATTCAGTGTCGCCAGATTACTGAATTTCTCTTATAAGGTTGCCGAGGAAAAGATGAGAGTTTGAAAGTTCCAGATCCTGGAGGCAAGTGATCGCATGCATCATGCATACTCTTCTGAACTGCTGCACCACCTAGGAAGGAGGAGTTTAGGTCTTTTGGCCTCGGAGCATGACCTATGTAAGGCAATTCAACTGGAGGACTTAACAATTTCAGTAAGAAAGACACCTCTTCGTCCATTCCATCCAAAGCTCATCCTCCTCCCAAGCTTTTAGCCAACACTCAGATGGGCAAAATGTTATGCATCTGATTTTAGCTTTCATACTGCATATATTATTCTTGCATTGCTTTGGATTTAAAAAAAAAAAAAATTGAGACAAACAACCATAGAATGCCTTACCTCACATTATAAAGTATGACAGATGTGTTTCTGTAATACATTTTGCAATTCAGAATTGCAGACAGTAAAGGAAAAGGTTTTGAGATGAGATAGTAATAAAATAATTTTGCATTCCCAAACCAATGCATGTGCTGGTTTTAAATTACATTTTTTAAAAGTGATCTTTACTCCAATATTAAAGTGGGCTATTATATTAGTAACTGAAGGTCCACGACCAGAGCTGGCTCAGTTACCAAGATTCCAAACCACAGTAATGCCAACATTTTTGGAAAACAATGTCATCCTTAGTCCAGCTCAAAAGTAATGAACTCTAGCACTGAAATCATACTGTAGAAGTTTGGTTTTGAGACAATACTGCTTTTTTCCAGATGATGTAGGATCTTCCCCCCTCAACATCCTTGCCCATTGCTGACCCAGCCTAAGAAACAGCTACAAAACTGATGCCTCATGTTCTCGTGAATGGCCACTGCAGATTTTGGGTTGTTCCTGGTTCAGGGTGACTAATGCATTTGCAGTGAAATAGCTGCATGGTAGGAGAGCATAAGGCTGCATCCAAAGCCTCACTGGCTGTGGCTAGTCCATGCATTGCACTTTGGGGATTACAGTTTAAGGTCCTAAACATCAAGGCAGTCCTATATTCCTACCTTACAACCTGTCCTACTGGAAGGCGGCTTCAAAGTTTTCAGGTTAGCTGATTTCCGGGGCTGTCTGGTCCCAAAGGCAGCTGTCTTTCCAAGCTGCAGAGCTCAGTTTGGCTGGGAGACGCCTGACCTAGGCCGCCACATCCTAGGACATTGCCTGGGAAGTTCAGACCTAGGAAGTCCATCAGTGCTCCATCCCAGGGTGGCCATGCAACAAAGCCACCTGACAGCTGAAGACCAGCAGTTCTCCGATTTCTCCTTCACACAAGTTGCAGTCTAAAAACTTTGATCATTACCTTCATGACACTTAACGAGGACAAAGCCTGGAACATTTACCAGAGCATTTCCAGTTTTTTATTACAGCACCGTTTAGGTATGAACTTCCCAGCCTACTCTGAGGTTAGCAGCAAACGCCAAACCTTGGTGACAGGGCTGGACTTGAAATCCCTAGTGCTCATCCACCTACAGTCATTCCAGTTCTTTACACATAAAATCGGTGTCACTCCAAAGGCACAAATTATAACCAGGTCAGTCCCTATCCACCAAGGGGTTTCTTTTACTACAGCCTAGCCCTTGCACTTATGTGTGCGTTTTCCCCATTATTTCTTAGAAAACATGCGCAGAGCACACACACATGTGTCAAGAGAGGAAAAGAGGACAAAGGCATGGAGGAAGCCCATCTCCAAGAAATCACTGATTAAAATTGCTCCCAAGTTCCCATTTCCTCCACAAACAGAACAGCTTGTGAAAGTCCAAGTTGGGGTGGATAAAGTATCAGCCACGTGCCTGACTTACAGCACTGGGACTGAGGTTTGGGCACCACTTCAAGACTTTCCCCTAGGAGTCTATCCAAACCCTCTTTGCTTCTGATGTGGAATAATTTGGAAGTGTTTTTAGGCTGCCGGCTGGGATAATACAAGGGCTATTGTAAACACACATGCTGCCAATCAGCACCAAACCCACACAAATATGGTCTGTACACATATAAATAACTAGTACATATTCCCTTTTTTTTTTTTTTTTAAATAAATGAATTGAAATGTTAAATTAAAGAAAAAGATGAAATCACTGAGCAGGTCTTAAGAGAAACAGTGATTGTTTATGGAAAGAGTCATGTTTCAACTAATTTTAATAAATGAAACTTACTTAATTGCAGGCTAATAGATTTAAAGAGCTACAGCTAAGAAAGAGCCGTAACCAGCTATCATCCAAGTGTGTGCAGTGAAGCAAGAACATAATTTCCGTGGATGCTGTTTCAAAAGTACTGCTGCTAGCCAAGAAAGTTTGGAAACGTAAGAGAGCATAACCAGGGCATGGAGACCCGCACACGCTCAGAAATAACCTGCTGGAGTTACATGACCCAGCCTGGAGCTCTAACCCTACGTAACTGTTGCTTGTCTGATCTCTGCTTTGGGCGAAAAAGAAGAGAACTGCTGTTTCAGGGTCATGGCATTCTGGGATAATTTTGCTTTTCCCCACTATGGTGGCCAAAAAGAAATTCACCTCACCTGTGAGACGTCCCAGCTGGCTTGAATGTAGAACAGTCTTTTGGACCTGCCCCAGCTTTCAAAGGCAGGCTGATAGGAGCCTAAAACTGGGTGTCCTCATAGGTGGCCTCAAGGAAAACCATAGCCAGATGTTTACACCATTTGGGCATGGCCACACTATGAGATGGAAAGGGCCCTTCCCTAGGATTTCCAGGTAGCTCTTGCTGGCTCTGGTCTACCTCATGCCATAACATCCATATCCTTTATTATTTCTCAAAAATTCCTCAGTTACCTCTGGTATTGCCCTCTACCAGCAGGTCTGGGCAAGCAGATGAACCAACTCATGCCAGCAGGTGAGCAAAGAAATCAGAGTCAGGGACCTGCTGCAGCTCAACCTCCCTTCCTTCCAAAAAACTGAGCATTTTTCCTTTTCCATCTCCTCCGAGAGGTGTGATGTGACAAAGGTCGACACACCTCACATCAAGGTTGCTATCTACCATGGCAACTGCTATTCCTGCAAGGAATGAAATCTACATATCTGGCCTCAAAAGGACTAAAGAGCTCCAGGCATTTCTGTCCAGCATGCCAAGCCTAGGCTGGGATTTAAACAGCAGCAAACCAGTCTTTCGGGTTTATAGATGTTGAGTTTTCATGTCTTGCCACTGGATGGATTTTGAGCAGAACCATTCCACATGTTGGTGGGGAAAGTGAACCTCAGAAGAGGGATGAAGGGAAAAAACATAGCAGAAAGTCTTCTCTGCAGTTATAAATCCATCTTGCTAGTAAAGGAGCAGCATACAACTGTGTTGTGACTGCACCAGCTGCAAACAATATTTCCCTGAGTAGGAAGCAGCTGGAAACTGAAGCAACATTTCATGTGGAAAGGCGTAAGTTCTTTGCTCTTCCACCACCAGCAGTACTTTGACCATCCTTGAAACAATGCTTAAAATAAATTAAAGGAGTTATACAGCAGATATCAAAGACCCATGTAAGGGCTGAAATCATAGAGCTTCTGGGTTGCATCCCACTTACCAGGCCAGAAGAAGGGCTGGTTAGAGCCCTCTGAATGAGAAATCTTGTGATTCCTGCTCCAGGCTAGGCTGACTTTGCAGGAAACAGCAGTATGCTGACACTGTCATCTTAGAACAGCTTTGTTGTAGACTTGATCCAAAGCCTGTTGCAGTCTGTGCCTAGACTTCGTCTGCTGCAGCAGCCTCTGGGCAAAGCAATATCACCAACTTCTTCTGGCTCATTCATGGAGATGGTCTGATATATTTCCCCAAGCAGAAGACTGGTGCTGAGACTCCACCGGTCACAACCCACCACCAGCTATTGTACAAAGGAAGACAAAGTTCCTGATGTTAGGCACACTTAACACAACATGCAGAAAAGGGTGAAAAACAATTAAAAGACCTAAAAAGGCACTGAGGGAAGTTGACAGCATGAATTTTGCATTTGCTCATCATGCACAATGCTTAGCTTAATTTAATCAAGACAGCCGCTCTCTCACTACACCCCCGCACCCCCCACCCCCCCACCCCCCCCCCGGTGGGATGGCAGGAGAATCAGAAGAGTAAAAGAGATAATTCAAGGGTCGAGGTAAAGACAGTTTAACAGGCAAAGCAAAAGCCACACACACAAGCAAAGCCAAAGGCAGCATCCCCTCACCACTTCCCACCGGCAGGCAGGTGTCCAGCCAACCCCAGGAAAGCTGGGCTCCATCACACTTTATGGGTACTTGGGAAGACAAACACCAACAATGCACAAGTGCACAAACACTTTCAAGGAGAACCTGCGTTGGGCTGAACACAGGATCCTGAGGACTTTCAGGGAAGCATGACAACTGCTCTAGAAAGTGGAAGGAAAGCCAAAGACAGACAAGGAATACACAGGCTGGAGCTGGGAGAAGCAGCAGGAGGCAATGATCCCTGCAAAGCCCTCATTCATTTGGGCTTATAAATAGAAACATTAAGGAGACTCTTTCCAGACTTCAGTGACTTTTTTTTTTTTCTGTGTGAGAAACATTAGGAGGACATGGTCTGCAAAGATATTATCATCATCCACAGAAGATAAGGAACATTGATTCAACTCAAGGCTCAGGACAGCTGAATATTGGACAAGCACCCTTCACCAAGCCAAGGTTTAGAGACGGTGGGAGGGGGTGGATGAGGGTTCATGCACGTCCTTTGAAGGGCTGATTAGCAAAACAGCCCAAGAATACTCTCAAGGATGGAATAAATTAAGACATAGATTTTCTTGAGATGCCTGGGCTGCTCTGTGATTTTATTACATCCAAAGTGCTAAGAAAAGCAAGGTGCTGCCAAGATTGCTTTGATATTCATGTGTTAAAGGTCAGAGAGTTGCAAAAATGTCAGTTTTGTAGGTTATGAACATCTGCAGCAGTTATAATCAAACTGCATGCAACGTCTAAAGCTCTCCTTATGGTTAAGAAACAAGCAAGAACTACAGCAACGGTGTTACACACAATTTATAGCACCCATCAGTACCAGTGTCTGGCACTAAAGATATGCTGCAGCACACAAATAACACCTTGCTATTTGCAAGGCCCATTAAGCCTTGTCTACCCTCGGATGAGGGGAGATGGTACAGTTTGTTTGGTAAAATGAGCTAGAAATGCTGATCAGCTGAGGAAGCCCTTCAGGCTTCTTAATGTTTTGGTTCCCTTAAGGCTCACCTCCATAAGAGGTGTCACCAGGATGTTTCTTCTCACCTATGCAAAGCTGTACCGTAATGATATGCCAGACGAGCAGTGAGATGGTGACCTCCTCACCAATAGTCAGGAGTCAGAACGCAGAAGAGGCCCTTGTATAAGTTCTTACAGCAACAAGATAAAAAAAAATGTACTTCTAATTCCTTTCAGAGCTGCCTTGTCTTGATAGAGAGCAGCAGAGATGACGGTCGGGTTCCTGCTGTTCCCAACAGCCATCCAGTTACTCACCAACAGCTGAAAAGTCACAGACAAGGGACAGAAATGGATGTGGTTTCAGTCTCTTTTTCCTGCAGTGATCACTTTGCACGATCTCAGCTCCGTTTCCCCGCCTCTGTTTCTGCTGGTGGAAGCCCTGCTGGTGAGGACACCACTAACCCTGCTTCAGTGAAGCCAGGCTCTGGCTGAGGTCATTCCCAGCTGGAACAAGTGATCCTGTAACACCAGATGCACGTATGAGGAAAAGAAAAGCAGCACTCCTGCTTCTTGCTCTGCCACAGACTTCTTGTGGGACCTTGGGCACGTCACTTAAAGGAGAATGTGGCCAAGTCAGATGTGTGCTAAAAGGGGTTTTGGGGTTTGTTTGTTTAAGACGTACTTTGGCAAAAGCTCTCCAGTTTTGCAATGCATTTTCAGCTGGAAATTTCAATCTGCAAAAATCAATATATATCAACATCTGAAAATCCCTGCTCAGGTCTAGTTAACATTATAATTCCAATATGAAGGGGGTTGGCTGCATGGAATTCAGTTTAGACAAAAGCATATGTGCTTCCACATCAGACACTGCTCCCTCTGAAACACACAGAAATTCCCCCTGCCCGTTTCCAGCTTCTTTGATGGTGCTTTGGATCACAAGACCTCAGGCCAGCTGCAGATTACAAGTCCTGACCCCACTGCCAGGTCTTTCCACAACATGAAAGGGAGGAAACTCTACCAGTAGGAATGCAGCTAAAAACCTTAGCTTGGAGCGAAAAATACAAAAAGAAAGATCTGCCTAGGGAAAAAGCATCTGGTTTGGTAGCAGGGTGGAAAGCACAATTCTTCACACTGCTGTTGCATATTTCTCGCTGCAAAGTGAAACGTATCCCAGGAAGCAAGAGGCCAGAACCCCAGTCAGAAACATTTTCACAAGATATCATCAGAAATCCATAGTCTCAGCATACCAGAGGCACATTCCTTCCCACTTCACAGTAAGGCATTGCCAGCCATATAGGAAAGAGTAAAGCAAATAAAGCCAGCTTGACTTGCATATGGGCCAGGGTTTCAAGAGCTGGATCAGAAATTAGTAGGATCTGCACAAAAGCCATGTAGCTAAAGCCCTGTTTTGAGCAGAATAGCTCCTCAGAAGCACCCACATGGGCTGCTCAGCCAGCCTTTTGCCCCACACTGTGATGACAGCAGGAGCTGTTCCCCCCACCGGCACACCTCCACGGTTATTAGCAGCTAGTAAGCCAAGTATTCCCGGGCTCATCATCAGAGGAGCTGATGATTCTTGAGGGTCTTTCATGGGTTCAATAGCATTTAAGAGTTTGGTTTGCTTTCGATGTGGAGAGTCCAAGCCAGAAGTCTCTGTGGCTTGATTCTGGACACTCCTTCTAGGGGTTCATGAATGGTGCTGGGCTCTCCAAAGGGGAATCATGACCCAGCGGGCAGCCCCCTTGTAATGCCCTGGGAGAGGCAAGTGCTCCAGGTGGTAGGATGAGGAGGAGGTGCTGTTTGCTTTTCTTGCCCATCAGTCTCACCACATTTTTATTTTTTTTCCACAGTAGCCTAGTTTCAGAGGTGTTGTGGTGGGGATCTTTCAGGCTGGGGAACAAAAGGCAAGCAGCCTATGTTGCCTGTTCCCTTGGGCAAGAGCGGGGAGAGTGAGGGCTCATCACGTCCTGCAGCTCCACGGCCTATGGATGGAGCCACAGCTGGATTTACAAGGAGGTCTCATCCTATGAGTTTATACTGGGGAAGCTTAGCCTTCAAACGGAGACATGCAGGAGCCTGATTTCTCTGCCCTGTTCAGCCTCGGTCAGTAGATAGACTCCAAGATGTTGAGACCAATGCGGAGGTAGGACCTTAAGCCACCCTAGAGACTCCAAGACGAACCAGGATGAGTAGAGGTACTCACAGCATCAGCTGGGAGATAAGTAGGGAGGCCTGGGCAGTTTCCAGTTTTGGACTTTAGACCCTCATTTCATAAGGCTGTCTCTAGAGAGGGTCTGTGCTGAATCACTGTGTCTTGCAGAACATACACCGAAGCCGCTGCTTTGGTGGTGGTTTCATCTGAAGTGCTCGCTGGCACTGCTAGAGAATAAAATATCTTAATGATTACCTGCTCCAAAGGGTACAGTCATCAACTGTCGCTGGATGGAAAGTGAGGGTCCTCTGTAGTGCGTTGAAGCCTTGTCCCCTTTCATCTTCTGGGAGAACTAGAGCTGAGCACAGCACCAAAGCCACTCATAATACTTGTTTCTATTCAAGTTATCATCCTAGAGCTCACATACATCTGGAAAAGAAGAAGAAGAAAAAAAAAAAACCAAAAACAAAAACCCCCAAACCAAGAAACAGACCGTACTGAATAAGACGCCCTCAATCTGAGTCACCGAGTGGGATGCAGAGGAAAAAACAGTCATTTGGAGACAAGGTAAAAGGTGATGTGCCAAGGAACTGTGTAACGAGCAAAACAAACAAACAAAAAGAATCATACCCCCCGGGGAAGCTGCCTGCCTGGAGGTACCCCACAAATCACAGCTGCCCACGATAGCTCAGCTATCTCTCGACGTCCCTGTAACCTACAGATTCAAGACATACAAGCATGTTTGGATCTCCTGGAAGAAATTTCAAGGCTCAGCGGTGAATATAAATCATGTCTTAAGGCACTTACACTGAAATGTCCCCAAAGCAGTTCATGGTATTACAACACGGCACTCTCCCCTTGGCTTTCTAATAGGATACGTGAGTATCTTAGGCTTGGAAATGTAATCACAGTGCATCCCTTAGTTGCCCCAAGGGTCTTCAAGAGGTAGCCATCCGCCCAGATCAGAAGGTGAAAAGTCAGCTTGCCATCACTTGTAGAGATGGCATTTCTATGGGCTGCTGTCAGCCTACCACCCCAGGCAGTGCTTAGCAATAGATGTCACCCCAAACACAGCTATGGGCTACTTTCTGCCTAAAAAAAAACCCAAAACAACACCCGTTGGTGAGGGGTTTTTTTACATGTTAGTCTTAAAAAAATACAGTTCTTCACTCCAGGGCAAATGAAAGCTACTGAATCAAAAGCATTTAAAACTTTTCTGCTAAGAGTTTCCCAAAAGCCTTCAATAGGGTCAACTGAAATAGCTTTTGGTTATTGATTGCTGTGTTTGTTCAGTTAGTCCAGCCAACCAACAAACACTTCAACTATCTGCTTCAACATTTATTTAATCCACATTTCTTCTTTGGGAAAGCTGCACAGTCCTCAAGCAGGTATCCTTACTAATTAATATAGGGGCATATTGCCATGTTCTCCAGCTCAGCAGACTTTGCATCCTCAATGTTAATAAAATCTGTCAGACACTATCTGCTTTTGTTAGCTATTACTCTCATCCCTAGGGGACTTCTCTCTTCCCTTTGAATCCAGCAGAACAAGTCCTACTGCCCATAGATTTATATGGAGGTACATCAAGTTCTCCTTCCATGGAGGGTTCCAGTACATAGGACTGTATAATCACTTCCACATGAAGATCTGTGAAAAAAATCTATTCTCCGACAGAGCCTTCCACAGAAGGATTTTTTAAACTGCCTCCAAGCTGCTATTAAAAAAAAAGGGCAAAAAATAAATAATTTATGCAAATGATGAAGTGTTAACAGCTCTTGCAATATTTGGTGCTTTTCCCAAAGCCACAGCTCATGGGGGTAAACAGCAGAACTCAAGTAATTGTGTGTGCTCCTGAGCCTTGCATTTGCAAAAAAGAACATTTCAACGGTCCCAGAAACAGGTTAAACAAACATTGATGAAGAATCACACAGGTATCACTGAGCTTGCCTTGGAATGAGAGGAATCTGCTGGATGGGGTCTCTGGTGCCTATTCCAGCGCTATTTTCTCCAGTCCTTTGTAAGTCTTTGTTTCCGAAAGTTAAAACCTCACTGGTTTTAGCCAAACTCTCATTTTATTCAAGGCATGAAGGGAACAATATTTATCACTCCAACAAAGCAGCCAATTCTCTTTCCTCCCTGCTCCCATTTTTGTCTTCTGCCTCTAGACAAGAGCATCTCTTCCCTGTGCTAATTAATAGATGGATAAAGGCTTACCTTAAGGTTGAGAGTTTTATAGAAAAATTAATTACAGATCCTGACTTTACAATTACCAGTTGAGATGCTCACATTATCTGCCATAAGACCTCCCCAGGCTTTACCTGGCTAGAAAGAAACTTGCCATGTGCTGAGACATGGCTCCAAAGACTGGAATGAAAGCTGAATCTCTAGGCAAAGAGCATAGGAAGGGCCACCAAGGACCTCCACAACGATGACCCATAGCTGGGTATTATCAACAGGTCAGAAGCAGAGAGAAAAAATAATAGGTCAGATACATCATAACGTACTTACCAAACTCTAAGAGAATGGAGACTAAGACCGTAAGAAAATAATGAATCTACTACACTGACAACATGACACTCAGCATGTGCTGAGTAGCTGTAAGTCTATCAACCAGGCTGAGACTGGGAGCAATTGGAAGAAGATGCAAGGTCACAGCAGAGGGAAAGCTCTGCTTCGGCAAGACATCTGAAAACACTAATATGCAAACTGATGTACATTCTCAGCTCACCCTTTGGACCCAGCAATACGGCGTGGCTTAAGAAGATCAAGACCACTGCGCACTTACATCTCTAACCTACAAACACTTACATACACTCTTTGGTATTTGCTGAGCTGGTGCCTCATGCTCCCCATTCCATAAATCCTCCTCCCTTTCAGGCTCAAGTGATGGAAAATGCTCTCTGAGCACACAAAATACTCACTGAAGTCAAAGGGGAACTTCAGCTAGAGAAGTACAGGAGAAAGTCACAGTCTGGAGAATACACAGGACTCCTCATTTATAAAACCAAGGTTTTAATAACTAGGAGATGTAGACAGAAACGTCATATCGGCACTGTGCAGCTGGAGTTGCGTGGACTGATCTGCACGGGTTTTACCAGCACCCAGGGAGCTCGCACTGCCAGCTGCTGCAGCCTGGGACATCCTTGCACTACGTGGTTTTACAGCCCATGACACACCTGGAGTCTGTTCTCTACAGACAACTTTGGGCACACACATGACTTAGAAAGCAGTTTAAAGTCAACACCCTACCTATACCAGTTTATACAGCAGGATAAGAACTGCAGTTCATTACCTGGTACTAATTCTCATCCGTGCCCAAGGTGCTCAGAGCAGTTGGGAACACATCTCTCAGCTTTAAGAGCAACCATTCATTAAGGATGAGCTGGTTGGTCCACTGTAGAAAAAGCTGTATGCAAAGCTTTGCCAGCCAATCCTATAAATCAACTTGCTGGAAAAATTACAAAAAAAAAAAAAAGGCAATTAAGTGTCATGTCAGCAAACAGGAATTCCTCACACCATATACTCCCAAGCCATTTTTACAGTCCTTATTAGAGGGCTGTTTGCTGTGGATAAATCCTTTAAAACTGTCTTTCAAAACTCCTATGAGATAAAAAAAGAAAAAGTTCCCAAGTGACTGTCATAGGAAAACAAAGCAAGAAAAGAAGAGGAAACAGCGAGTTGTGGACCACCGTTGGTGGGCACTTGAATAGGAGCCCTGTGCTTGACACTGCCGCGACTTTGAACAAAACTGAAGTCAAACAGCTATTTGTCAAGGGGTACAAATGCACACAAGTGGTGAGAACCTGGCCCTGCTGTAAAAATGTGTCAGGGACTTTTCTGTAGGGCTGTGCCCAGCCCCCTGATGGATCGTTGTACTTGGAGGACAGCATTGTGAGCAGCAATAATAAGACATCTGGTCCGTTCTCTTTCTGAAAGAATATTTTGGCTCGCCTGAAACCACGTGAGCAGCTCCTTGTACAATGGACAGCCGCAGCGTCTCATCGCCACCGATCCGCAGCGCCGGGTCCATCCTCCCCCGCAGCCAGCAGCATCCCTCTGATCTCAGCCCCGCCAGCCCAGCTCCATGATGTGCAGCCAGCATCCGCGTGCCCTTCACACCTCTCTGTCTAGATGGCTATGAAAGCGCTGACACTGCATCATCCATCGCAGCCTCCATCACCCCAGCTGCATCCCTCCTTGGAGGTCTTGCCTGTTCCTCTTGCACGGCCACGCAGCAGTGAGCTGGAAGAACTAGGCACCGGTACCAGCTGTTTCCATTCACAGACTTGCCCCAGCAAAGGGGACAACCTCTGAATACGAAGGGTTTCTCAGACATGATGCTCAGGACACCACATCCAAGCTGACACACTCACAAGCTTATGCAGCACGGCCCCTCTGTGGTAAAGCTGCCCTGCGGACAGGGGACCACAGCACACGGCATCATCTCCCCAGCCAGAGAGGGAAGGACGTGCAGCAGGAACGCGAGGATTTTAGCAAACTGCCAGTGCAAAGAGGCTCCCCATCCACAGGTAAACCAGCTCCTGGGAAGCCATCCGCTTTCCTTCCCATGCACAGGCAGGACCAGAGGCGGCTGGCTCACAGACACCATCCCAGGGAAGCAGGCATAAATTATAAAGCCTGATTTCTGTAAAAGGTACAAAGTTTCGACAGAGAGTTTCAGTTCTGAGCATATTTTACTCTCACCAAAAATAAAAGGAAGAAATAGGGACTTAATGCACTAGACAACCCTTCAGCAGAGCTTTCAAGGCACCGTACACCCTGTGAGTAACGAGGAGGGTGAGGGGAGCTGTGAGCTGGCTGGGAATGCACTTGAGACATAAAGAAAATAAGGGAAATAGAAGCAAAGAAAGCAACAGCAAAGTGGAGGAAGTAAAAAGAAGGACGCCTCAGTGCTTCAAATATTTCAGAACAGAGGCCTCACTTTCCAAATAATGTTTCAATGGAGGAGGGGGTAGACTGGTGTTTTCATTTCATTTTCACTTTGAAAACACCGTTTTCCCACTGAAGTGCAGATTTTCCCCTAAACCATTTAAAAAGAGAGCATGCCTCGAAGTCAAAGTTTTCAAAAACACATCTGTTCAAATTTATAAAGCCGGGGTTGAGAAAGCCCCCAGCAGCCCCTTGCCGAAGGCGCCGTGAGCAGCATTTCCCAGCACAGCATCCAAACCCACCCCAGCACCCAGGCACAGCACGGGAGGCACCAGCACCCCGCAGCACGGCATGGCAGGCACGCAGAGCGTGCTCCACCAGCTCAGAGGGCTTCGGAGCTGACACAGAGACCAATTTCTTCCGCTCCAGCCTTTGCCACGGACCCTGCCAGTGCTGGGAAGAGAGATAAGGAGCCGTGCTGCTGGCTGTGCAGGGGGTGATAAATGGGCTGCTGGGTCACACAGCCCCCGCGCTCCCAGTACTGACCACCAACACCTCTGCAGCTGCTGGCTCATCTGGAGAGCGTGAGGCTGCCCATCTTTTCGTCCTTTTGCAAGGAGCCAAGCAGTGCAGGCAGCCACAGGCAGGACGTGGGTTTAATATCAAGGGAAGAGGGATATTGGCTACTGCTGCCTTTTTCCAGCTCCACCACGGCTGTGCTGGACCCCAGCTCGGTACCCAGGGCAGGCAGATGGCTTTGTACAAATAGCTCATGGGGGAGAGGTCTGGAAATCTCTCCAAATCCCCCGCCAGCACAGCAGCAGCCTCCCCCCGCCCGGCTGGCAATTGGCACCGACAGTGTCGTGTGCCCTGAGACGGTGCATGCACTGAGAGCTTTTGCCTGCAGCTGCAAGGGGCTGGGAGGGGAGGGACACAGCCCCGGGCATGGGGATGGTCCCCATGCTGGCAGCTGCAGCTGACAGCAGGGATGCCCAGGGGAAGCAGGTGCCCCCTTCCCAACGGCTGGGCAGGGACTGGCACCCAGGGCTGATGGTGCCTTTGCAGAGATGCGACCCGCTGGCTGGGTGCCCACAGCCAACGTCTGATGCCCTGACAAAGGAGCCGTCCGTGCATCCCCAGCAGCACTGGCCAAGGGGGGCTCAGCTCCGGTGCATCCCACGAGGCTCCTTCACCCATTAAGAAAGCTAACAGAAGGGACATAAACCATCACCTACATGGCAATCAGCTTCACAACCCTATAAAGCCCTTCACATGTTGCTCAAGTTAGTGGCTCCTACAGGATTTCTTCTCTGGGGACTTCTCTCCCCCAGCCACACGCACCAGTCCCCTTCACAGCAGCGCAGCTGGCACTTGGGGTCTGTGTCCCCAGCTCTGACCCTTCCCAGCGCGCTCTGGCAACGGAGCCAGCTGGCTCACCAGCACCCCAGATCCGCTCCTAGAGAAGGAAGTGTGCCAGGCACAGAGCTGTCCCTTGCCACTGCATGGTCCCCACCAGTGACCTGCACCTCCCCTTTCTGAAGGCTGTCCCAGTCTGTCCGCAATGGGGCAAGGACACGCAGACCCTCCCAATTCCCTCCCACTCCACCACAGCTCACATTCTGGGTCCACAGCATTCCCATCATTACCTGTGGAGACCTCTGTTCCAGAGCCATCCCAGCCTGTAAAAGCATGCGTTTCAGATAATGCATAATGCAGCTACCAGACCCCAGTTAGGTGGCACAGTAGCTGGCCAACGGCCAATTCTAAGGTCCATGGGTTTTGCAGTGCAAAGGAGTCCTTTGACGTTCAGTTGAATATCTCTAATCCAGCGTGTGGAGCAAACACACCATGGTCTTTAAATGCATCCAGAATGGCTGATGGTTTTCTACTGGGAAGATGTGAAGAGGGAAGCAGTTCATCCCAGTCCACTCTGCTGTGCACAACCTGTGCACATTCCCGCTGTTTCAAGGAAGAGGTTGTGCTCTCTCTTTCCTTCTCACCAACACCCTGTGCCTCTGGTCTCCCCTTCTGCTCTTTGCCAGGTGCCAAGAAGGGCTCACAAAAGCTTTGTTTTTCCTTTACTTTCTTTTTCTCTTCCCCACCCCCACCCCCCAAAGCTCCTTGCAGCTGCTGCACAGCAAGCTCAACATGCCAGGCTGAGCAACCTACGATTTCCCTAACTTGTGCCCTTGAAACCAGATGGCAAGCCAAAGTTTTCTTTGACAAGCAAAGGAATCAGAACTGACGTGATTGGAAAAAACAAGCTCAACTCCTTTTGGCAGGATATTAATTTAGAAATCTCTGGTGTCGTTGCCCCAATTCACAATGAATTTGGATCCAAGCTTTCCTAGTGCCAGACAACACAGAGATTTGACAGAGAAGGTAATTAGAGGAAATGGCTCTGTAATCTAGCTATTGTGCTGGCAAGATCCAGCTTTCATAAAGAACAAGGTTTTCTTCCTGGCATGGCCGATTCATCATCCTTTATTTGTCCCCAGTGCCTCTCGAGTTTCCCCTGCCTAGTTGGGATAGTGCAGACCCTTCAAAGCAGCATCGGGGTCCGCTGGACATTCAGGCTTTCTCCCAGCCTGGGGAGCAGCAGCAATGGGGCGATGAGCCCTGCAGGGTCAATGACTCCAAGAGTCCAAGGGGTAAGGTGAAGAGGCAGGCATGACCAAGCCCCATGGCCTGCACACCCCTGGGGCAGCATGCACACCGAGGAGATGGAGCCAAGCTCCACCAGCGCTGTGGGACCGTGCCATGCTAGCAGCAGCAAGGATGGAGGATGTTGAGGTGGGAGCGATCCCACCCAGAGAGCCCCAAGGCCTCCATCCATTCAACATAAATAATCAGGAGGGTGGGAAAACCTGAACTGAAGCAGAGTTTGGACCAAAGTTTTTTTGGCAAAAAAAAATTACCAAAGTAATTGCATCCTTAGTGACATCTCAAAGTGATACATACCCCAGAAAAAAAGAAAGTACCCTCTGTGGGATTACCTGCCAGATACAGGTCCTAATCGTTGAATCATCCATTCTTACCCTTCTTCTGGAAAAGACATTGTAGACACAGGCTGCACTAGGTGGGGGGAAATAAGCATTGAAGGACAAAAGAATCTGCTCTGGTCCCACCAGGAAAAAGGGAGAAAGAGAAGTGGGGAGCCACGGTGGAGAGGTTCCAAAATGTGTTCTGGGCTGAGCTGAGCAGCACTCGTCTAGAAGCGTTCATGCACACAGGTCCTGGATCGTCATACACAGCATTTTTCCACTGCTCTAATAATAACAACCATTTTATTGACCTGTGTGTTCATGCTGTTCCACTAATCGCTTTGTTTTTCTAACTGCCGTTATCTAGACTGGATGGTGAGCTGCTCTGGATGGATGTCAGATGGATGTCAGATCCATTCCCAGGCTGCAGCTCTGAGATCAGATCATTTGGCAACTGGGGCAGCACGAAACCCTATAGCTGCTGGCTCTGCAGATCCCACCAACAGGGCCTGAAGCCCCCTTTGGGAGCTCTGTTAAAATGAGCTCTTGCCCTTCAGATAGCTCCACTTCAAATACTGTGTTTGGTTTTGTGCCCCTGACTACAAGACAGACATTGAAGTGCTGGAGCATGTCCAGAGACGGGCAACGGAGCTGGGGAAGGGTCTGGAGCACAAGTCTGATGGGGAGCGGCTGAGGGAACAGGGGGTGTTTAGCCTGGAGAAGCAGAGGCTGAGGGGGGACCTTTTCACTCTCTACAACTGCCTGCAAGGAGATTGTCTCTTCTCCCAAGGAACCAGTGATAGGACAAGAGGAAACAGCCTCAAGCTGCACCAGGGGAGGTTTGGATTGGGTATTAGGAAACATTTATTCAGCAAAAGGTTTGTCAATCATTGGAACAGGCTGCCCAGGGAAGTAGCTGAGTCCCCATCCCTGGAGGTATTTAAAAGACGTGTAGATGTGGCACTTATGGACAGGGTTTAGTAGCAGACTTGGCATTGCTGGGTTAATGGCTGGACTGGAACTTAAGTCTATTCCAACCTAAACAATTCTATGATTCCATTCTACAATTTAAATAATCAACTTGGAGGATGGAGCATAGCAGCACTCCTAATGTACCCTGGTATCTGAATATATCTTTTAGCTCCATGACCTGATTCCCCGATGAAGCTAGCAACAGCACACTGAGTGCATACAGAGCCAGTGATTTTGTGGAGGAGGAAGGGAAGAGCTCAATTATTTTTCTTCATCTGCTAGCAAAAAAAAAAAAAAAAAAATATTAGGATAGTAAACAGCTAGCAATCACATAGGAATGCCTGGGAGAGCTCTTACCTACTGGCATGCAGATCTCTCATCTGGAATTCATTTATTCATGTTCACTGTTGATGCTATTAAACTACAGAGGTGGTGGGGAAGTACATATTCAAACGAGACCTGAAGTTACTGAAGGGGCCAGTCTCCACTGCCATTGACATCTCTGGAAATAATGTAACCAAACCAGCACCACCTAAAAATCCAGGTTTATCAAACAGATATGGCTCCCATCAGCCTGAAAGACAGGATACTTCTGCCTCCTGTCTACAAATTCATTAGTGTTACCAGAAATAGAAGGCACCTCTATTACACCACAAGTCACAAAGGTCCAAATTCATCCTTGGGATCGACCAAGATGAGCTAGCAAGGCGGTGTCTGGTTCTGCAGCTGGGAATTGCCCATCACACTTGGCATTACCACTAAACAGCTTATGTGGGATGAATCCTGGGGGTGTCTCAACTTCCTGGAGGAAAGACTGCACAGAAGAACAGCATATTTGCCCTGTGGGTTTTATTCTGCATCCCATTTTACTGCTAATCCCCTCGGAAAGCTTTCCTAGTGCAGAGGATCGCCTGTATCTCGTTCAATTACATTCAGCAACTTAAACTGTTGGAGAAAACCTGCTTTAGCCATAATCATTTTGAGCTCTGAAGAAATCCCATAGCCTGGTGGAAAATGTAGATCTAATTTGTATATTCCCCTTAAGTGTCGCCTTCCACGCCCTACAACGATGAATATGTCAGTACGTACAGTCATTCACTTAGCTTAACCTGAACGTGGGTCCTACAGGGTTAGAAAAGCAGAAGATATGTTGCCTACCTCTATTTTCGGGGGTGTAAGTGGAAGACCAGCAGGAAAGCAGATGCCTCCCGGGACCCCCACACCGCTCTCCATCATGACTTTCTACAGACAGCTCCAGGGCTGGGCTGATGCTCAGCACTGCTCTAGGAAGGGACCACACATACTCAGGGTGAAGGGGGAAAAAAAGGCACATGAAGATCTGGAAGTCTCAGGGCAAGTAAATTACTGTTAATTGTGAGATATTTGATTGCAAGAAGCACCAGATGGCCAGCCATCTGTTTTTTATTATAAAATTAAACAAGATTAACCCAAACAGGATTTCCTCAGCATTCTTCTCTGACTGGCTCACAAATACATCTTTAACACCTATGATACAGATACAGCACAATCAGAAGCTCTTCCTGCCTTTCCCTAATCTACTTGGGCTTAACACTCTGCTGAGTAACGCCCTTGAACACAAAGATTTCCAGGACTGAAAAGAAGCAGGGAATGGATTAATTAACAGATGAGTGAACCGGGAAAGGTCAGCTGAAACAGAAGTGAAGTAACCCCAGCAGAACACCTTTCTTTTGCTCTGCTATCACACCAAACTTTGTTCAGAAGGGCACAAGCCTACAGGCAGGAGAGGATGTTGCCAAGGGCAATGGGTTGCCATAGGCAACGGCAGCTGGGGTACCAGCCTCTCCTGCCAGCATCAGCACCCATCTGGCGCTGTGATGGAAAGGGATAGAACAGCAAAATCTGGGGAGAGTGGCCAAGGCCCCCATCCTCTGTCTGTCTCCTTTCAAATGTAACAAGACCCTCCGCAACCTTCCCTCATCCTCCTCCCTGGCTTGGTCCTCTCCATCACTGTTCCCAAGGCAAGAAAGGCCAAACCTCTCTCCCTAAGACTGACTCAATCCGTGAAGCACTGTGGGCAGCTCAGCACACAAACTCGTCCCACCAAAGCGAGTGCACAACGAAGAGATGGCCGTGTCCTCATGGCCCAGGTGCATACATCACATCACTGCTCAAAAAACATCTCTCACTATAGTGCCTCTACAAGCTCTGGCATTTTCTTTGCCTTTCTACAGATACGCCTATAAACTTTAGGAATCTCCTCCTTGCCCCGGCATCCTCTGCATCACCAAAACAGCACCCCTGCCTTTGTTCCAGGAAGAGCAGCATTGCAGAAGCTCATTTTTGCTCTGTATGACTAGTGACAATGATGGCTTTTGCAGGCTTTGGCCATTCTTTCTACCAAGATATATAAACTCTGAGATCAAGCCCTGCAGAAATCAGCTCAGACAAATTTTGCCTAGCGAGTCGGGCTTGCAGGACCCACTAACCCTCAGCTTTTCAACCCTCAGCTACCAAACCCACTCTGGGAGTCAGCTGCCTCTCACACTCTCCCTGGAAGCTGGGCTGCTGCCAAGGTGGCCCTTGCGAGCCCACCCAGTTACCCTGTGCACACATAGGGTATCGAATCGGATCTTACAGCTGAAGCCAGACGAGCCCCTGCCCCTCTGCAAGCTTTTCTCATGCAGATTACACACGTCTTCATTTGTTCAAAGCAAATCGGTTGTGAATTGAACATAAAGGGTGTTCCAGGGGAGATGTCCCCTTGCATCACTCCCCAGCCTAAATCCCCAGGACAGTGCATCCAGAAACTATCACTAATACCCGCTCGCACACTCCTATCTTATCACATACAGGCAGACCACCTGTTGGGAGAGTTTAATTGCCCGTCTGCCGACAGACAACGGTCCAGGGCTCTAGCTCATGTAAACATGACTGACTTTTTTGGTGGTTGTTTTGTTTTGGGGTTTTTTTTTTTAGCTTTGAATATCTTCACTTTCAGGGCTACCCTGGAGAATAAAATGCCACAGTCTCTTTTTTGGGATAGCAGCCAGCCAGCTCACTGCACCCCAGGCTGTTGGCCCCACCTTGTCGCTGCTATCAGAGGCTGGAAGACGTGGCACATGATTCCAGCTTGCACTCATTTGCAGGGTGACATGGCTCCTTGAGGGACTATTCCCATGGCCACTTGCCCTTTTGCATCTTCTCCAAATGCAAAAGGAGAGAAGCGTGGCTGGGTTCTGCCTGGCTGCTCACCTACAATCCAGAGACAAGCTTACTGCTGGGCAAGCTCGTGGTTTGCATCTGGACTCCACTCTGGCCAAACACATCAGACCAGGAAATATACTCTGAGTCTCACCACATTCATCTCTGACCTTGCGTTTGACCAATCCATGGTCATTTTGCATGCAAAGACACATGTGTGCTGCGGGATCACTGAAGTTTGAGATGGTGTCTCTCACAATCAGCTGTTGGACCCCTCCTTCTACAATACCAAGGAAAATGCACCCAAAACACAGACACTGACAGAGAGGATCTTCTTCCTGCAAACGCTGGATGGCCTGGCTCAGTAGCAACTAGCAAAGGGGACATGGACAGAAGAACCATCCTCTCCTTCCTAAACTGCAAGTCCCAGGCTGGAGGTGGCCCAGCAGTCCAAGCTGCCCATCATCTATTACTCTTGGATGTTCCTTCCCCAGCAGCCACACTAGTTCCTCACTGGTGCTGCTCCTTGCTAGTAATGAGCTGCTGGATCACTGCTGCCTCAATGAAACCAGCTCCATCCTTCTAGTAGGCAACTTTACATCCCCAGTGGTTTTAGGATGATGGACTGTCCCAGATTTTTATGTGTTCTGGGAAACATATAACTCCTTCCATTTTTTTATATGGTCTGTTGTTTTGTTGTTTTTTTAAAAAAAAAAACAAAAAAACAAACAACACACACACAAAACAAAACACAAACCCAAAAATGTCTCAAACATGATAAAAGCAGAAACTGCAAACTGATCATGCTTCCAGCCAGTTCACTGCTGCTTTCCATGCTACTGGAAACCACCAAATGGAGACCAAGTTCCCCCAACAAGTCATCCATCTCTTTCAGGTCAAAGCCCTCAGGCTCACACAAATATAAGGATGGTTCTGCCCTGTATGCCTGGGTGCAGAGGAAGACATCGGGAAGATAAACCACGCCCCATGCATAGGCATATGGAGGGAATTAACTAAAAAGCTCTAATATGTCTTCTGTTCTTCTCCCCTTGCCTTTTCCACAATGGAGAGCCAGGCTTGCTTCAACGTGGACCAAATTATTTGGTTTTCCAGAGTCTTATTCTCAGAAGTGACTGTTTCACTCTGAGCTGGTATTTCCCCTGAACTCAGTCCAAGGCAGACACCTCAGCTGGAAAACTCCAGTCCCAACAGGCAAAGGTATGTGCAACTGAGAAGGGCATTCTGTCGTTAAGGAGGAGCAGGGAATTACTATATAAACACTGCTATACTACACACTTACAAAGCATAGCTTAAAAAGCCAGGTTTTAAATGAGAGGAACAGATGCTCTGACAAGAGCCCTGTGCGAAATGTTTCCTTTGCCAAGAGAGTAAAAGGAAACCCACTTTAGCTGAAGAATTAACTTTTAAAGGCAATCCCTATTAATGAGGTATGAAACTGAATTCAGAGCATTTCCACTACTTTCTTGTCTTTCCAGCAGAACATCCACTGGGCTGGGCTTTCACTGACAGTCACTCCTTCACAGCCAGCTGGGGAGATGCCCCAAGGAGGTGGAAGCACACACACACAAAAAATAAAAGCAGTAAAAAAAAAAAAAAAAATTACAAGCTTTTTAAACATGATTTATCCATGCTGGGTACTTCTCTAACTAACCAGATGCTTCCAAATGTCTGGCACTAGAGAAGAACCCATAATTTTACCCCATGATATATTACCAACCCATATTAGACTCGTATAGAAGAAACTGGCTGCTATTGCAGCTGGGGAGGCGGGGGGAAGTAAGTGGATTACATTATAAAGTAAAAGAGACTTCAAATAGCTGTGGTATTATCTTGGAAGAGTTTCATAACAAGACAGTTCTGTAAAATGTGGATTGGAAGGGGGCTGCCTGCAATCCCGGCTCTCACAAGCTGCCTGGGGAATGCACTTCCAGGGATGCTTTCTACCAAGAGAAGAGACCCTCGCATCTTTGTAAGCAACTGAATTACAGAGTACGGATCCTCATCCGAGCAGGGATCATCTACCAAGGGGCTTTCAGACAGAGGTGTGCAAAGAATTTGACTTCACCACACCGCAGGTTGCTGCCAACAGCAGGCATACAACTCCTGCAATGTCTCGCAGCGTTTGATAGCACGGGGACCACGGCACATGTCTTTCATCAGCTGGCTACATGTGATGCACAGATACCATTGGAAAAAACAGCACTGATACAACTGGAGGAAAACAGAAGAACGGCTTTTGTCTGTTTTTTTCCAAGTGTATCCATTA
Organism: Falco biarmicus; assembly: GCF_023638135.1. Taxonomy (NCBI): domain Eukaryota; kingdom Metazoa; phylum Chordata; class Aves; order Falconiformes; family Falconidae; genus Falco; species Falco biarmicus. The sequence goes on along the minus strand of NC_079295.1, from coordinate 9,091,262 downwards.
ATTTAACAAGAGATATTACTTCCTAGCCTCGGCTGTGAGAGCGCTGCAGGCAGCAAGACCATCAAGTTCGTAAGGGAGGGAGCTTGGCTTGAAACACACATCGCTTTTGCTTCCGCAGCCGCATGGCTACAAAACAGCTTTGACACAGCATCATCACTTGTTCATGTTTTTGAAGGGGCCCAGAGAAATGACCTCAACAGGAAGGGACCTGCAAGGGTTAAGGCCAGAGATGACTGGAGAACCTGGTGCTCGCTACCAGCCCTGCTTAAGGATTTCACATGCCGGCTTGTGTGGAGCTGTGCCTGCAGTGCTAGAGATAGGACAGAGTCCTGCTCCTGGCTGTAAGACAGAGATAAGGCCCCTGGGACCGAAGGAAACACAGGAATCAGCTCCAGGTTTGCAGAAGAAGACGACAACCACATGAAGCAGAGGAAATATACCATCAAGCCAACCCAACAAAACAACCTGGATGAGTTTTATCTATCCTGACAAACACAGTGCTGGTTATCGAGCAGATGCTGCTGCTAAAAATGGTGCAAAATGCTACCAGTTCAAGTTGGTTCTCCCAAACCCACACTCTCATCTTCACCCCCTGCAAACAAACAACAAGAGCAACAAAACAGAGAGGCTGTGCACTGTGGAAAACTTCAAACACCACCTCAGCTGACTCAAAATCAGAACTGAAGGTGTTTCTGGTTAAGATGGCAGCTTAACTTACATCATACAGCAGCAAAGGACAAAACCAACCTTTCCTCACCTGTGCACCACAGGTCCCCACAACAGGCAATGGCCTTGCTCTTCCCCCATCAGCTGTCTCCAGCCGCCTTCTCCTATGAGGCATGGGATGATGGGTTACTTCAGAGTCTTGTTTTGAACCTGTCTTCCTCCAATGCCTAACTTCAGCTGTCAATGGAAGGGGAGGAAAGCAACTAAATCAGCTAACGATGACTTGATGCAGGAAGAAACTATTTGTCTAACACATATCTGACAACTTGCAGTTCATTGAAAGTTCCCTTTTCCATCACCATGCAAGCTGAAACAGTTTTAGCTCTTAAGCGACACGGATGTGATCCAATGCCTTGTGAAGTGAAGCAGCTGGTCACTCACCTAAGGAAAGAAGGGATTTATGAGATCCCAAGTAGTATTTCATGTTGCCATGTTCTCCACCCCCAGGACTAGCTCAATATTAAGATAAATATATAGCATAATATGTATGTGTGTGTATATATATATAGTACAAACAGTATGAAGCCAATTTCCGTAAGTGCCAGCAGTGTCCTTTATGGATGACTATACAATTCTTATTCATGATTGCTGCTACCCTAGTACACCAGACTGAGACCTCATTACGCCAAGCACACAACAAACCTCAAGAGAGCTCACTGTACCTTTGCCAGACGCCCCAACTTTCTGAACAGCTGAAGATTATGAGAGGTCACAGGGAGCCTCCTGAAGGCCCCAGGGTCTGCTCTTACAAGTCAGAATTAGCAGAGCAGAGATCAGATCACATTGACATCCTGCTGGCTTCATCCAGGGCAAGAATTCTTGCCCTGAATATCAGCCATGAGTGCAGGAGTACCACCTGCAACCCTGGAGTGGGCATTCCTTGGCAGAGAAGATGAGCCGCTGATGTACGGGACGTCCCGTTATTCACACAAGCCATTTCTGCTTTGGAATAATACTTAACACATGGAAGCGGATCAGAAGATGCATGGCCAAAGAGAAGGACCCTTCAAGCCAAGGCTGCTTTCCAGCCAATGCTAAATCATCACCAAAGCTTAACTCATCCCAAGCATTTGCTTCTTTTTACATTCCACGTGACAATAACTCATTTTTGGGGCTGTATCATCTCCAAAGGTGTCTTTGCCTGTGTAGAATTTTCTTACACGCAACACACATGGCCCAAATGGCAAACAGTCTGTCTTTCTCCCAAACACCTTCCAGGTCCAACACACAACACAGGGAACAAGCAGCTGGTCTTGCAGTGAGAAAACAAGAAGTCTTGTATAAAGCAATCCAGGCCAAAAGGTATCCGGGACTTCCTTGCTGACATAAGATAAAAGAGGTTGCCATCAAGAACAACAACAAATTGTGGGGAGAAGGCTACACGTACAGAAGCATTACCCATGCAAGTAAATCCCATTTACTTCTACCAAACTACCTGGATCAGACTTTCCAGCTACATAAAGGAGCATAAACTACTGATGCTGATGGAGACTGGCAGTTAATACCTAGAGATGCTCTTAACCTTTATACAAACAGCACTCGGGGAGGAATCCAGTTTGAAGAATGGGATTTTGGCTACACAAGAGCAAATCTACCAGAGTAAAACATGAGACTTCTGCAAGCCTACAATTTCAGAGGAGCTGCGGAGTTGAACCTGTCTCAGGGTCTGGTTTTTGTTCTTTATTAATCATTTTCATGGGCCTTTGCACTTTTGGATTTCAGCCTGACTGGAAGCAGAAAACGCTGGAAACCTCACAAAGCTTTCCAAGTGTGAAACACACACACACATACCCGGACTCCCTAGAGAAGGTTTAATGCACCTCAGGTTTGCATCCAGACTTTCAGGGGCTGAGCCAAGCAGCCACCCCTCTCAGACACTCAGGATGTTCACCTGTCAGAGAGTTTCCAACCTGAAATACAGGCTTTCATCCTGAAGCATCTTTTGCAGAAGCAGGACCAAGAGATCACCGGGTGCAAAGGAGTGATGGAGCTGACAGGCAGAGCTGAGATGGTGCCCAGAGAACAGCTCCTGATAGCAAGCAATGGGGGCTGCTGATGCTTTCCTCTCTAAACAGCCACTTTTCATCCTTTCCCAGGGATCTCCTAGGCTCGCTCCATCACCCTCATCCCATAATTAGATTGAACAAACAATGCCTGGCATTCGCCTCCACAGACATAACTCTCAAGCTAGGTTTAGACAGCCTCAAGTCATGCCAAAATCAAACGTGGCCGAGATATGCAGAGCGAGCAAAGCTGCCTCTCAGCCAAGAGAGTTGGAGCGTGCGGGGGGAAGAGCCTCCTCTCTTTCTCTTTGCTATTTCATTCTCCAGGCTTACAATAAGGGCTATTCTCTCCTGGAAGGAGGAATCCAAAACACTCCAGCTTTTTATTGATTCACTGCAAAGGGAAAGTATAGATTCTCCTCCGCTGGCCAACTTCCCATTGAAGCGGCCACCTCGGGCCCATGATGAACCGGTCGAGCTGAACCAAGAGGAAGCAGCAGCCAGTGGCTCTCGGGAGCCTGCAGAATCGGCATTTCCAACTGACTGCCTCCCTCGCTCCTTCGAACCCCTCAACCAAAAACACCGCATTCACCGGGCCAGACAGGACGGGAAACGGGAAGAAAAACTTTCTCTCCATCACCACTCTTCTTTATAAAACTGCCACCCCCGCCTCCCACCCAAAGCAACAGGGCGACTCTGAAATTCAAGCCAGCCATTGGAACAAGTCGGCTGGGTTAGAGACAAGAGCATTGGACCACATCTTCAAGGGCTCAGCATCCTCTGCACAGCGCGGGATTCCCATACCTTTCATCCTGCACCGGTTTTAGAGTGAGGCCACGTGGAAAACGAGCGAGGAGGGAGCATGGCCGTGCCGCAGAGGGCTCACGGGCTGCTCCGTGAAGTCACGCACTGCATGCAGGTGGTGTGGTCTCAGATATTTTACCAGTCTCGGATGAAAGGAGGCAAAAATGATTAAAACGTCCTCCAGAGGAGGTTCATGTGGCTCTCGTGGATAATCCCAAACTGAGAAAATCCACTTTGCACCAGTCATTACCCAGGACAGCGCGCGACAACAAGGCTGCAACGGGGTGCCTGGAGGAAGGAAGATGCCAGCTCGCAGAGACCAGGAATCTGACTTGCCTTCCCTCTCACACCTTCTGCTCTCTGGAAACAGCATCTCACAGACCTAAAACAAAGCAGCCTCCAGCAAAGCCTTTTTGGACACAGCCCAGGGGACGTCGTAGCCCCAGTCTGGGATGCCCCACCAACCCAACCACATCAGGCAAGTGCTGGGAGCAGCAGGGCTGCCTCATTTCCAAGCCCACCTTACCCACCTTCAACAGGGTTGGGATGTGAGCTCCGTGAGTCAGGCAGCGCCTCCGGCCGTCTTTGCACAGCCCAGCTCGACTGTTTCACTCTCCTGGGACTCCTGCAACCCAAGCCCTAAATAACGATGATATTCAAGTGTCGTGCGTCCACCAGACTAAGACCCACAGTGTCACCCGGATGGATAGGGAGCTGATGGGAACAGATCCTCGCAAGCTGGTGGCGATGGCGAGCTGTAACCCTGAGATGCTTATAGACCCACCCTGACGCAGGACAGCGGTGACTTTGGCTTATTGTGCATCCTGATTCCCTGCTGCAGAAGACGTAAATGTGCCTGTCGGTGGCCCAGAAACACTGACTTACTAAAATTAAAAAGGAAGGGAAGAAAAGAATGAATGCAGCGTCTGTCACTCCTTTGCAGAATTGGGGGGAGTGGGGGGTGGGGGGTGGGGTTGTTTGTGTGTGTGTGTGTAGTTGGTGCTTGTTTTCCAAAGATTTACATTTTTGTGTGCATGTCATTCGCTTTTCATGCATTTTGAGCCCTCAGAGCTTAGAAATTCAAAACACTTGTCAGTCACGTCAATCCTTCTGGACAAAACAGAGCTGCCACTTGGATGGAATAAAAAAAAAAACAACAAACAAAACGCACTTTTCTATCAAGCTGTGACTCGGTCACCCTACTCAATGCAAGCAAGACAATGTTTAGAAAAAGGAAAAAAAAAGATCTGAGTTTTCATACTCATCGGTGGAACTAAATTGATTATGGTCATTTCCTAGGTAGGTCTGAAATCTTCTGCAACAATTTTTTGAAAAGAAAAAGAAAAGTGTCCCCCAAAAAAGGGAAAAGTCACTACTGCAAAAACATTAAATCTGCTTGGGTAACTCAGAATATATGTTGGCAAGGCAACTTATCTCAGCTTGAACAGTAAACCTGCTACGTCAGAGGCTCTGCAACATATGAAAGAGACTTGGGTTTCAATATATCATGCTGAATTTACTTCTTTTCAGCCTTTCACAGCAAACTATTTGATGTCTATCCTTTCACTGCTGCAATTGATAGGGTGACCTTACTTAAAAGTTTCCTGACCCTTGCTGTTGTCGGTATTGTTCTGTTAAAATGTAATTTAATTCTTTTTCTTTAGTCTGGAAATAGCACTGTACAGGCAGCAAACACGAGAGGGGTTTGGGTTTTCCCCCCACTAACCTAGAGGCGAGAGGCAAAAACATCCATCATCAGAGCTGGCTTAAAACCAGATGATGTCAAAAAGCGTACGACGCGCAGCAGCCCAGAACCTCTGTTGAAGTGGACGTGTTGAGTTGCACTGATTTCATACTTTGCATCAGAGCTAAGCCCACCAGCATCTGCAGAGGCTCCAGCTGGTTTCCCAGCACTTTCTTGTAAAGCTCTATACCTGCTCGGTAAGGTAAATAACCAGAAAGGTCGTATTCTTATGTTCTCACACCAGTGCTAAAGAGCATCCGACTCAATATTTCAGGATTGAGTGGTCTCCCTGGATTTACAGCATCACTGGCATGTTGGTATCTCTTCGGTGCTATGAAGTTATAACATTTCCAGGACGCAGACCTTTATCTAAGGCCTTGCTTATATTCTACATAAACCCAGAAAACCAAATAGATCAAAACTTACATGCAAAAACTAAATTGCTTTCAGACAGTGACTACCAAAATGGAAAGAGACTGATTTTTCTCATGACAGCGGGTGTTAGAAAAGTCAGCCACGTGCTTTAGGGTTACAGCTGGATTATCCATCACAGGATGTTTGTGAGCCTGGTTTGAATCACATTATAACCTTATAAAGCAAGTACTTTTGCAAAAGCAAACTCACATTGTTATTATCTGTTGTGTTGCTGTTATGACATCTTTGCATTATGGCCGTACGTGGGTACTACATTGCATTAGTGATGCAGATGCACACGTCTGCACTCACACCCATACATTTGCACAGGATTATGGCTAAAATTCCTGATCCTACTTACAAAAAGCCCTGTAAATCCTGGATAGCCCCCTTTAAATCAGCAGCATTATCCTACTGTAAATCCGGGGTGTAAATCAGAGCAGACTCTGGCTCAGATGCTCTTCAGCCACACATCATAATGGAGCAGGAAAGGTAAAAGCAAACCCTGGGCTCCATACACACCAGTTCCCCCCAAACCCATCCCCGCTGCAGCATGCCCTGCTCAGCACCAGAACCCAACACAGAACCCCACTTCTCACAGTGCTGGCCCAACTCTTCTCATCCAGAGGCTCTATGAAAAAGATTAAGAGCAAGCCTTGGCAGCACTGCCACCACCACGTGCTTGGATATTGCTCACAGCCGAGTTATTTCTTGCTTCTTAGGAACTTTAAATGGCTTTTATGCTCAGCGAACTCAGGAAAGGCTAGTGTCTAAAGTCAGCAGCACTGAAACGATGAATTAGCCAAAGGAGAAACAGGCCAGTTAGATGTTTCTTGCAATACATTACCTAGATGGTTGCCAGAGGAGCTGATTTAAAGTCACCGTGCTACACCTGAATGTCATTTATGACTCATAAAAGGAAATCTGTGTTTAAGTAACAATAAAGCAGGACTGCACTTCCTATATATAAAATAAATAAATAAATAATTCCTTTCTCACAGAGCAGATGTATTTTTATTTGCTCAGTGTCTGCCTCCGAGGCACGTGGAGTCTGACAGCGCTGGGATGCTTTCAGCCGTAAAGCCCAAGAGTTAAGCAAGAAGACTTGCTCTAGCATGGATTATGCTTGATTTTCACTCATGTTTCCACCTTAGCCTTAACATAGTGAATTCAACCTCCTTGCAAAGGCAAGACCCGAACCCCTGTGTACACCCATAGCTGTCAGAGGAGCCAGGGAGATCCCTGGGCACGGGCAGCCAGCCCACCAGCCCTGCCCCAAGCTACAGCCCTGCAGCGGGAAGAAGCAGGGACCCTTCATAACACCCTCATCTCCAGGGTCAGGACCTTTGGCCAAACAAGGGGACACCAGCCATCGCATCCATCACTGTAAGTCACAGCCACATCTACCTGAAGACACCTATTTTCACTCACTTGTTATCTGCTGACAAATTCCCTCAATGTCACACTCCGAGGGGTCCAAATCTGCTTCTTTGGTCTCAGTGAAAATACCAGCTGGGGTACTGTGTCGTGGAAAGCCATGAGGAAAGCCTCCTAGAACATAATACATATAGATTTTTTCTTATTATACCTCTGCCAAAGTTTGATTTTTGAGAATCTTCTGCACAAAAAAAAAAAAAAAAAAAAGCCCTAATGAGAAATATGCAACACCAAGAGACAAACTCTATCCTTCTGTCTTTCTGTACTGTTCTGCCCTTCACTGATTTCCAATCATCTGCTCACCACCACCTTTCGCACAGTCACGGCCACCTTGGGGCCACCTGCCTCCAGACAGACAGTGCTGATCCCCGCACAGCACCTCGTGCACCCTTCCCAAGCTCCAGAGCTGCTGGCGAGGGGGGTGCTGCCTCCCAGCCCCACCCGTCCTTCCAGGGACCAAGGAGACAAGGTGGGTGCTCAGCCACAGGTCTTCCCATCCGAGGAGCTGGAAAGGACCCGCACATGTGACGCTACAGCTGTTGACAGCGAGGGTCAGGGTCCCGACCTTTACCTGCTCCCTCAGTCTGACCCTGCTATTGGAACAGGCATCATCCTGCCACGATTCACCTCCCCAAGGAAGAGAGGCCTGGAGGCTTTTATCCATCTGATCTACGCAGCGGGTCCACAGGACCTCCCCGACACTCAGCACCACCCACAGTATCTCCAGGGCTGACGCCACACTGCAAGTACCGAACTGCAGAGAGAGAAGAAAAATACATTTGTGAGCTTCTGCCAACTCAAACCTCCAAACCAGCTACAGCATCATGAAAACAACATACTGCCCAAGGCACAACCTGAACTGGAATAGTTACGCTGCTACAAACTGAGAACACGCTGCAGGCACACAGGAGCGGGATGCCAGAGCTGCACCCAGCACCTTTGGCAAGAACATACGTGCGGTACAGATGCTAGGGCTGGGGAAGCAATGCCCAGCTAAATGAGGAACTTGAATTTCTCAGTACTAAACCATCACCTCCAATTTTAACTATCGGCATGGGGGAGCACTCTCCTTGCAGTTCAGCAGTACAATACCCTAGACAAGGCTTATGGGAAGCTCAAAACACCCATCTCTTGTAAGAGATGGCAGCACAAAAGGCTGTACCTGCGCAGCGATGTTGTGACAATTACACCGGCAGCCCTTCTCTGCAACCAGCTCCTCCATTTAGGGAGAAAGCAGTGCTTCTTTAGAAACACCAAGCACAAAAAAGGGATGGTAAGACTTCGCAGAGCTGGCAAACATCTATTTTTGTAGGACCAGCTTTGAAAAGGCAGTAACGTAACACCTAGAAACAAACTACAGTGGTTATAAAATTATTTAGCAGTTGGGCTCTCAAAGGAATGAGGGCATGCTTTGATTTAACAAGAATTGAAGTGCAGCCTTCACAGAAAAGCTGTGTTAACACAACACCGGAGTTGCGAAACACAAGAACCAACAACAGCAAGTCAGGGATGGCTGTGAGGCACCACTGATTTAACATTAGTTACCTTGTTCTGAGACAAAGACAACCACAATTCAGGTGCTGCACCGGCTTAAAGATTCACTTCATACATCCTGCCATGGCTGAATCTCTCCTCACACTCTGACGATACAGCATTGCAAATTCAATGCAAACCATAACAAAGAGAAGAAGAGATAAAAAGGGATTTAATGCTGTCAGGACTACTAACCCCCAAATTCCATCACAGGCAAAAAACCACAGAGGACTGAACCTGGATTAGTCCAAATATCCGCTCCATCTGTGTACTTCCGTATTTTTATTCCGTGTGTTTATTTCTAAGTACAAACACAGCCTTTCATCACTCCCAGCAGCTTTCACTTTATAAATCCATCAGCTTTACCTTCCCAAACAGCGCAGCCTTCCGCAGGCTCACTCCTCCCACCCCTTCCCCTCTCACCAACTCCTTCGGCCTCACATTCCTCCGGTCAATGTTTTTTGGCCACCCAACAAACATCAGGAAAACAGGGACTGACCTGTTTGCTCCTGCACCAGAGAAGGTGGCTTTGGGATTTCTTCTTTGGGGCTTTTTTTTTTTTTTCCCCTCTCCTTCCCCCCCCCCACCCCCGAGGAGGAGGAAGATGGCAAATCAAACCACTGGTAGGCATGGACATTTTTTCCCCAGGTCTTTATTTTACAAAAATAACTTACAAATAGAGACAACTCTCAGAAGTAAGATCATTCATTCTGTGCATAAGGATACAGCTTTGTGAAGTATGGGCGTAGGAGTTAACAACTCTTACAACACTGTTAATTTTAACATGATGGTATCTATATTACACTACATACATTTCATGCTCCAGACATGTGGGTATGACCACCACATAAAGCTACGGTCCAAAAAAAGCGTGCCAGCCAGGGAGGATGCACCTAGGAGATCATATTCATTCTGCTATTTATCGGCACCCTCTCACCTATGACAGTTGAAACCAAACGGCAATCTAACACTCAGACTACAGCACTCTGGATACACTCATCAGCAATATACTTCAAATACATGATAAAAATATATTTCACTTTCAAATACAATTGTATAAGGTACACCAAGAGCCAGAAAATAAAGTCTCGAGCTTTTAAATACAACACACTATATTTATAACATATATACAGAGACAAGAGGGATTCTACACGTGGAAGAAAAAGCTTATCCTGCAAATGCATCTTATCTATGGTACACAATGGCTTTGTCTGCTAGAAAGTAATTTCCATTTGCATAGCATTGTCAAGAAGTCCAGATTGGGCTAGGAGGAGAAAAGGCTTAATTTTGGTACCACATCCATTCTGCACCTGATTCTACTCTTAAATTACAGTTTGCTATTTCTCTTTTGTAGGCTGGAATTCATGCCCCGTTCATAAAAAGCACTGGGAAAGGGTAGGGGGAAGGGGAGATGGTAAAAAAACAAAACCAAAACAAACTAAAAACAAAAAATGAAACACAACACACAAAAAACAAAGGTCGGAGAGTCAAGGAGGTTTCTTTACAGAGTTGCAGTCATTTGGCATTTTGCTCCAGAGCAGAGTATTCTGCTTCCGACACTCTGGAAGCATCGATAAGTTTAGTGAGACCGGTTTTGGCAGAGTACTTGAAAATAAAGGCTTTCATGAGCTCGTATCTGTAGTTGCGGTTAATGAAGCTGTACAGGATGGGGTTGACGCAACAATGGACCAGAGAGAAACACTGAGTGATGTGCAGAGTGGCGTACAAGAAGTTCTCCATCTGACAACTGAAAGGTATGAAATGAAGGCTGTAGAAGATGTCAAGCAGGACAGCGACATGGTAGGGTAGCCAGCAGACGAGAAACACAACAACGTAGGAGAAAATGATCTTCCCATTGCTCTTCCTCTCTTGGTCACTGGAGGTGGAGATGGTCTTCGCAAGAAGGAAATAAAAGACAGCAATGATGGGAAAAGGGATAAGAAAGCCCAGCACGACAGAGATGAGCTCCATGCCAATCAACCACTCTTTGAAGCTCTCCTCTGGATAGACAGGACGGCAATAGGTTTCGTTGTTGGAAGAAACAGTCTTGAGATAATAGGTGTCTGGGAGAGACGCGGAGAAGGCAAGCAGCCACACTAAGATGCAGATGCAGCGACGTATTATCTTCTTCTTGCGATTGCTGGAATTGGTGAAATAGGCAACTGAGAGGTAGCGGTCCACACTCATGCAAGCCAGGAAGAAGATGCTGCTGTACAAGTTGATGGAAAATATAAGGTGAGTTATCTTGCACGTGATTTCTCCCATGTGCCACTGGTTATGCTGGACGAGGGAGACGACCCACACTGGAAGGGTGATGACAACGCACAGATCAGCGATAGCCAAATTGAAGATGTAGAGGTGGGTTTCATAGCCAGTCATTTTGGCTTGGAGGTTGACCCACACTACAACAGAGTTGGCCACCAGCCCTATGACAAAGATGAAAATGTAGAAGAAGGACAGGGTGTATAGCAGGGCGCTTTTGTTGAGCGTGCCAGGGCATGTTGTCGCATCAACTGTGATGCAGTCACCGTTGTTGCACGTCCAGTTGATCTCTGTCAAGTTGGCTGTCTCCAGAAAATCAAGGATGGAAGTAAAATCAAGCGCGCTCATGTTCGCTCAGTTTGGAGTTTGAGTGACCTACAGGCAAAATAGGATCAAAAGAAACGACCTAAGTTAACAGAGGTATTTCTGCTTTCGTCTTTGCACCACAAAGCACGTGCAGGGTGCGTTGCCTTAGTAGTGCCCTGCTCTCGTAAGGCACTTTCCATGAAAGAGATCCATAGAGTAAAACAACCAAAACAGACACATAGCCAAACTCATCTGGTCGACAAAAGAGGAACAGCACTAGCTTTTTGTGGGATTTTTTTTTTTTTCTTTTAGCTCACATCTGACATCATCAGGTTGGCTATCATCCCCGGGTGTGAAATCCGCAAAGTACACCGTGGCCAAATAAATGTCAGGCAACTAAATCTGTCTTCTCCAGCATAAATGATGATACTATCACTTTCAGCAGGGGAATCTTTAAGCCATTTTATCTGCATTCCCTCAAGCGTAGTAGAATTGATCTGGCTGATACACGGTACCGTAAAACATTTACCACAAGCTCTGGTCAGCATCTTGTCAAGCCCAGCTCCAGCTGCATTAAGCAGAAATGGGGAACTAAGGGGCTTTGTGCCCTCATCCAATCTCAAACTTAAATCTGGCTTCATCCTCCCCCCCTTCCCTTGAATTCTATTTTACAAATCATCCCCTGTGTTTAACGATTATCACGTAGCTTTGACAAAAGAAAAAAAAAAAAGTCAGAGCTTGACCACCGAGTAGTTTTGCTGGGCTTAAGTTTTCTTTTTAGGAGAGCACTTTGACTTACAAAACACTCCCCCATCACAGCTGGCTCCACAACACATGCTTCCTCCCACCCTTTTGCTTTTCTACATCTACTTTCCTTGCCTCTCCAGTGCTGCCTTCTATCCACAAGCAGCAGGCAAAGCAAGGGGCTCCTTGCTTGTTAACTTCCTCGCCAGCAGAAGGAAAGGCCCCAGTAGACCCGCATGGCTTACTCAAAATCCAAAGCTGGGCTGCTAATTACCCTTTTGCTTTTGGGGCAGCATTTTTACGCTGCCTCTCCTGCTGGGGCTCTCCCACCCCACAGGGCCAACTATCACCCACAGCAGCAGCCGGCCGCCTTGGCCCACGACCACCACACTTCAGCCAAGCAACTTTTGGAGCCCTGTGTCCGCAAGCTCTGGCTTGGGGCACACGAAAATAAAGATGGAGAGGTGGGTTTCCAAGGGATGGACCCCATCTTGTTCCCACAAGGCTTCACTGGAGCTGGAGCATTGGGTCAGCCAGCCCACCCGTACTCCCCACTGTGGACACTTCTAGTATCCTGAACGGTGGCCAGCTTCTCCTCCCCCACACTCGCAGCCCCCACAGTGAGAGGTAGCACCTGACGCTGCTCCAACATTGGGGGCAATGCCAGCACAAGCAAGCAGCCAGAGAGAGCAACAGGGGGAAACAACTCCTGCGACCACCTGCATCCCTGAACATCCTTGAACCCACCACAGGACCTCTTGGTGGGGCTTACGGGAGCACAGAGGGGACAGCTAGCAGGGAAGAGCTCGGACAGACTCCTGTGCTGAGCATCCTCCTCTCTCATCCCAGCTCCCCGGAAAGGGGATGTTGGTTGACACAGCACCTCTCACTCCTTCATCTGCATAATTGGCTCTTCCCAAACCTCCCACCCTCCTTGCCTGCCAGGGATACAGGCTACTGAAGAGAAGGGAGATAAGTGGGGAGATTACCAGGAAGGACTCAAGGCACTATTGTCCCAGCTGAGGGGAAGCTGGTGGCACTAACAATGAGGGGGGCCATACACACATCCAGGGGAGATCAAATCTCTCCACAAACAGGGCCTAAATTGGCCCTGCAAAGTAGCCTACCACCTCAAACCTATAGAGCCTTCCAGGCTTTCATCTTGCTGGCCTGCTGAAAGACAGAGTTCAGATTCAAACCAAATTAAGCATGGATTTTGTTATAACGCTGGTTAAGGGAGCAGAGACAGTGGCAGCTTTCTGTCCTGGGATAGACGGTCCCCCGTCTCCAGCTCAGGACAGCAGACGGTGATTTACCTATGTATGCACAGGGCAGAAGGGCTGATCCTGCTCCCTCGCAGGGATGTGGGCTACCTGCAAGCTGCCTGTACCACCCGGCTGGTGCAGGCAGCAGGGATGCACACTGCCCAGGTGCAGCTCCCCAGGATGCTTGCTTCAGCCCAGGGCTGCAAGTGGCACGGAGGTATGGCTCTCCTGCTAGGCCTCACCCAGAGTCCCACCACTACTGCTGCATCCCCAGCACAAATGCATTTCAAGGTCTCTCAAGCGTGGGGAGAAGCAGCACCATCCCATTTGAGATCTCTGTATCTCAAAACCCCACAGCAACTAAAGCAAACTCCCTAAAAGCCATAAAACTCCCAGCCCCTTGGCAGGGGCCACCGTCTCCTGCTGGTGTTTGTGGACAGCAAGGCAAGCAGAGCAGGAAGAACATCAGGCTACCCCACAACACCACACGAAAGTACTATGAGTGGGCCTGGGCATCTTCTGGGAAGGCACACGGTCCACCAAGGACCAAGGAGAGTGGGCTCATTCCACATCTCAAGACCCCAACTCAAGCCAACCCCTGTTGCTCACCCTCGGTGACCACCCAGCGCCAAGCCTCCAGCAGAGTCGTCTCTCCTTAATGGAGAAAAAAACTCAGACCTGGCTGTGGGGTGTCAGATCACCAGTGCTGACAGAAAGGCAGCAAGAGTGAGCAGGGAGGCAGCAACAGGGCAATAAGAAGCCCTTGAAGCAGGGGCTTACACCAGTGCTGGGGACACCACAGTCACTAGCCCAGGACAGCAGCTAGGAGAGGGCACCACCATGCCAGCTGCTCACGCAGCCACCCTGGGGATGTTATCAAACACAGCCTGAACCTCAGCCTGCCTCCGCTCCAAGAACAGGTCCGCTGCATGCACGTGCATCCATCCATCTATCTGGGGCCGCCCACACGCCCATGCACTTTTGCATCCCCAGCAGCACAATAAAAAACTGAAACCAACCCCCCACCCCACCCCCAGCTCAAAGCCCTGCTGGGGAGGGTGGCTACATTCAGAGATTACAGCTTTAGGAAACCAGGCTCTCCATAGTCTGGGATTAGCTGCTGTAACCCGAGATCCGATCCCCAGCCAGATTAGCTGGGAGGTATAGGGGGAACCCACCAGACAAACTCAGTAAAGCCACTCTGCGCTCCTAAAAAAAGTACCTTTAGCGCTCTCTGCAGACAGCACAATATCCTTAAAACTTGCGAAGGCAGCTGGAAGGCAGCTGCAACTGCATTTTGTGTTCGCTACACTGCAAAACTCTTCCAGGCCATCACCTCGTCACCCGGCAGGCACGTGTACTGTAGCCAGTCCCTGCTAGTTCGCAGGAGTTACCGTGTGAAGGAAAGGAGATGCACCCGAAATCCTGCTCCGGGACACCCCGAGATGGCCCTGCCGCCAAGGCAGCCTTCAGGACTGCACCCTCCCCATCCCACCTCCCGCCAAGGACCCGCTGCAGGCTGTGAAAAGGTAAATAGGCATGAGCATCCCAGCCTAGGAGGCCAGCCCAGTACCACACGACAGCATTCAAGCCCTTGACACTTTGGGGAACTTCTCAGCACCCCCTCTTCCACCCACAGCATCTTGCGGCCAGATCCTGCCTGCACTCAGACCTGCCTTGGGGCAGCTCAGGGGTGTGGGCAAACGGGGCGCTGCCCTTCCCGAGTGGGGAAAGAAACAAGCTACACCAGGAGAAGCTGGGACAGCTGGTCGGGTTGTCACCTACACACCTTCGCCCTTCCCGTGGCAAAAGGAGCGGCCCGGGTCTCCAGCACGGGGCAGCGGGCAGCGCGGCCCCTGCCAGGCTGCTTGGCCGCCGCAGGACCCCCGTGCCCTCAGGGGGCACATTTAAACTCTCTCCCGCAGTTCTGAGCGGAGAAATAAAAAGCAGCAGCTGCGGGAAGGGGCGTGCGGCAGGGCTCCGGCCCGCCCGGGCACGGGCTCCCCGGCCCGCCGCGCTCGGCGCCCCGCAGCAGGTGGCTCCCGGCCCCGGCGCCTCCCGGCGCGGCACAAGCCCCGCCACGGCGGCCTGTGCCAGCCCCTACCGCGGCCTCGGGAAACACGGCCGGCGGGCGACCAGAGGAGCCCCCCCTCCCCGGGCGCGACCCCCGCAGCGGGTGGGAAGCAGCCGAGGGGGGCTGCGAGGCGAGGCGGGGCAGCGTGGCCCGAGCTGCGGCGGCCGTGCCGCTCCGGCCCCTCCGCTGCTGCGTCCCGCCCGGCCCGGGGGGCGCCGCGCACCCCCGCCCCGCAGCCCCCGGCCCGGCTGCCGCTCGGCTTCCCCCGCCCTTACCTCCCGCAGCCTGGGCGCCGGGCGCTGGCGGAGCGACTGAGCGCTGCCCGCCGCCGCCGGCCCCTATATCCGCGGCGGGGGACCGCCTCTCGGGGGCGGGCACGGCCCCGCCCGGCACGGCACTGCACGGCCCGGCACGGCACGGCCCCGCGGGCGGCTCTGAGCGCTCACGGGGGCGCGGCTGGAGGGCTGGGGGGTACGGGAGCGTCACGCAGCCGAGGGTTTGGGGGGGGAAGGTCGGCAGAAAAAAGGAAAAGGAAGAAAAAAAAGGGGGGAGAGAGAGAAAAAAAAAAAAGGGAAGAAAAGGGGGGGGGGAAGAGAAAGGAAGAAAAAGCGGGGGAGAAAAGGGGTGGGAGAAAAAGGGGGGAGAAGAAAAAGGGGGGCAGAAGAAAGGGGGGGAAGAAAAGGCGGGGGGAAGAAAAGGGGGGAGGGGATTACAAAATACAAGCAGGTTTCTAGCTGTTTTCTGTTTTGATTTTTCCCCACCACCACTGTAAAATACTGAGAAGACAAGGCAAGGGGAGGCAGCAGATTCTCACCTCTACTCCCTCAACCAGGGCGAGAAAAATTAACGGCAAGGAAAAGTGACAAGAAGCCAGAAACTCACTAACTAAAGCTGAAAATCCACTGCTTCACACCGCGGCTCCGCACAGGAGGGGCAGGTGAGGAAACCGGCCGGTGGAGAGGGGCAGGTCTGCGTTCAGCTCCAGCAGGGTCAGCCTGTCTGCCTGTCCTCGGGAAGATGCTGGGATTAGATTATAATCTACCTGCCAGTAGTACAATTTGCTGAAGCCTGACAACAGTGCTGACAGCTCTGAGGGATCTGACACACATACCATCGGGTTGCTCCGGAAACACCAGATAACCCGGGGCGGGGGCCTGGCTCCCCCCACCCAAACCCAGCCGCTGAACACACACCCACGTGTATGGCTCCAAGAGCCTAAATCACCTTGTCTTTACCAAGCCAGTGTCCAGCCAGGAGGAACCGGTTAGCTAACACGTTTTATCCAGCACTTTTTGAAAGATACGCAGCATTTCAGCACTAGCATCCTGAGGGCTTCAACACCCCCGGAAAGCACATATTTTGTTTTCCCAAGGATGCTTAATCCTATTTCAACAGGCAATTAAAAGCTTGCATTAAAACCTGCTGGCAAACGCATGCTTAAAAAGACAGCATGTTTTCCCACAAAAGTGCCTAGCACAAGTTCTCAAGCTCAAAACAAGTCAGGGACGTGGCAAAACAAGACATTTTATTCCGTGGCAGAGCAAGGGTGCGAGGTTAAAAGGACTCCTAGCTGCCAGCAGAGAAGTCTTAATTCTTGGAGGGGTGAAGAGATTGCTATTTTAACAGCTCTGTTTCTCAGCCCTTAATTCTGCCCCCATCAAGGAGCAGAGTCAAATTTACACCCCTGCAAGTAAAGGCACAATTAGCCGCAGCTCTGCTGCCAGCAAAGAGAAGATGAAGCTGTAGATGCTACACCTCACACAGCTCCAAGCCTGCAGTGAAGCTTGCCCGGTGCTCACCCTGTATTGTCTCCCAGCTGGGCCCCTGTGCATCCCCAGAGATGTCCAGCATCTCCCAGCTTGACATCACACTGGGGTGTCCTGGGGAGCACGTGGCAAAAAACGTGCTGGAGAAAGGCCTGACCTGTCGGGCATGTGGTGGTGCCTCTGTCCTCACTGAGATCTGGGCTGCCACCAGCTCCAAGTGCCACCCTGCAGGAAGAGCACAAGAGGCCACCAAGCAGGCCACCTGGACTATCCCATCCACCACCATGCTCACAACACTGCTGGGGGTTTAGGTGCCAGGGAAAGAGGAGAACAGAGGAACAGGATTCTCTGTCCATCCCACGAATAAAGAGGTTGAGATGTAAAGTACCTTGCCCTGAGCCCCGCTCTCCCTGGAGGAGGTCCTCCAAGCTTCACAGCTGTTGGTGAGCAAAGCGTTTCGGCATCCGCTTAAATTCTGAGCGCTCACCCAAGTCTGTGGACGTCAGTGGAATTGAAGCACGATGAGTTCAGACAACGACAGGGTTAGGTTTAAAAATAAGCATGTACTGAAGCACTTGGCTAAATCGGGGTCTGAAAATCCTAGAGAAATAAAAATAAAATTTAAAAAAAAAAAAGGCACTCTAGCAGAACTCCAGAGTCACTTCGCAAAAAAAGCAAGCAGAGCAGTTTTTCCTTACTCGGTGTGCCAGAAAATAACATCAAGTAGTACGATCTCTTCCACAGCTCTCCAAAAATACCTGCCAGTATCTGTAACTGCAAAGCTGCTGATTGTCCAGGAGTTGTAGGCAACCTCCCCTCTCCTGCATTCGCCGAGAGCAGAGCCCCCGCCGCCCTTTCCAGGTTCCTCCCTGCTGCTATCTTTTTAGAGCAAGCACGTTCCTCACGCAGGACAGACAGAGCCCATTCCCCTTCTGTTATGAAAGCCAGATTTTGCTCAGCATTCAGAGATGGAAAACCCACATGATAAGAAACCACTTCCCTAAAGCACAGCAAGCAGAGCTGGGCACCCCAGGTAAGTTCAGCAGAGGGTTGAGATGCTACCTGCTTGCCATGATTAATTGGTATCTGCTGCTGGTCCAAGCAGCTGTCCCAAGAGATGTGATCTCTGATAGTCCTGTGACCAGAAACTCCTTGTAGATACAGCTATCCAGGCAAGGTGATCCATTGCGCATTGAAACGAGACAGGCTGAAAGTGTTGAGGTTGTTCAGCCTGGGGATGAGACGGCTCCGGGGAGACCTTACGGCAGCCTGCCAGGGCCTGAAGGGGCGGCGAGGAAGCTGGAGGGGGCTTTTTACAAGGACGTGTGGGGATAGGGCAAGGGGCAATGGCTTTAAACTGACAGAGGGTAGATTTAGATATAGATATTAGGGAGGAATTCTTTCCTGTGAAGGCACTGGAACAAGTTGCCCAGAGCAGCTGTGGCTGCCCCATCCCTGGCAGTGTTCAAGGCCAGGCTGGATGGGGCTTTGAGCAGCCTGGGCTGGTGGAAGGTGGCCCTGCCCGTGGCACGGGGGTGGAAATAGGTCATCTTTAAGGTTCCTTCCAGCCCAAAGCATTCTGTAATTCAGGAAAGGGGGAAAGCAAAGCTCCACAGCTATTCACCCTGCTACAGTTGAGTCTGTAGCAACGTGCCAGGGAGGGACCGGTCACCTTCACAGGGCAGCAGATACGCCTCACTGGGTTTTTCTTGGGGTGCTTCCGCAATGAGTCTCTGCTTTCCCCAGACCGTGGGGGCTCTGCACGAGATCAAGGCTCACTCCACTGTGCTCAGTGCTGCAGATAAACACACCTAAGGGTGAGCTCTGACCCATGGAGATAGGTACAGCAGGAGGGGCAGGCACAGGGTGTTGGGCAAAATGCAGCACTGGAAGTCAGATTATTGTTTTAACTACTTATCCAATTGTTTTGCACTTACATTTTGTTTAACTGCCTGAACTACAACAGTATTTCTTTTTTTTTTCTTCCAAAGCACAAGTTATTACTAACATAGGGGGGAAAGAAAAATCAGAAATTTCTCACAGTCCCCACAGCGTCTCCTTGCTGGCATTGGGAATGTGAACTGAAAGCATCCTCATTTTCTCTTAAGGCTTCCCTTTCCAACTGAGAGGCAGATGGAAGCTAACACCCAGCCCTGCCTACTCAAGTCAACAGAGAAATCTAAAAGGAAAAAAAAAAAAAAAGTGAGTTGGCAGCTTCAAGTGCTGGAAAGATTTTTTGAGGGGTGAGAGAGAAAGCCAATAAGGCAAAGTGCATGTATGTGTTGGGTGAGGGAGCATTTCAATAGCACAACAAATATCAAAAAGGGACAAAGGGAAACATTTCTGCATCGCACAAGAGAGGATTGGCGCAGCAAGAGCAAGGCAGGAGCAGCATCACCAAGCGGGTGTCCAAAAGCAGCAACCTCACGCGTAGGCAGAGAACAACGTGCTGGCCAGGGGTGCAAACACCCACATTGAGTCGATAAAGCCAGGCAGAGCCCTGGAGGAAATCAGGCTGTGATCCGTGAAGTGTACGAAGGTAAAAAAGAGCTTCCTGGAGTCCTGGGAGCCAGCGCCAGCCGGCTGCTGGATGAAAACGCAGCTCTCATTTCCTCCCTCTTCCAAGACAGCTAGTTCTCTGTCCTCTCTCGGTCACGTTCCTCGCTGCATTGGTTGGATGATGGATGGAGGAACAAGCCACCGGACTAACAAAAGGAATAAATAGATGACTACATCAGGAGTCACCTCTGAAATCGCAGGCAGAAAGGAAACGAGCAGCGAATTTCCAGCAGGCAGCAACTGTGGTACTGCCCAGCTTCACTTCCCCTACCAACAGAAAACAATCAAGTCATGTAACGCCAAACCATGCCTAAAGCAGCGTCAGCAGCCCGCGGCAGCCGTCAGGAAAGCCACAGGGCTGGTCTCCTGTCCAGCTCCATCCTGTCCAGTTTGGAAGAGATGCAAGATGAGGAAACCAAGGGGAAGAGAGCAGAAGTACCCTCCTCACTGCTGCACTGCAGAAAAGCACTACTTGCATTTGCCGCAGCACAGGAAAGGCACTCATACTCATAGGCAGCTCCAAGGAGACCCATGTCCTCCCCTGCGGAAGGATGGAGCGAGCCAGAGCTGCCCCAAACTGAAGGAGGAGAGGGTGGGAAAGCCGAGGCACAGGGCACGGTGGCGATGCTGGGTGGGACACTCAGCATGACCCGGCATGCTGTGCTCACACTTGCAAACACACGGTGTTACCCTATTTTACAGCTAGGAAAATTGGCAGAAAGAAGTTGACTTCTTAGAACTACAGAGAAAAGGAAGACATGCGCAGGCAGAGGCTGCCAGAGTGACCACAACCCATCCTAGGGCAAGGCTCCTGCTTCCCCTAGCCTAACCTAAACCACTACATCAAGCAATAGAAGAGAAATTGCAGTACAGGACTTCCCTTTCCACTCCATACCACCCACCCGTTAGTTTAAAGGTTGACGAGATTTATATTTTTATTTTTTGCAGAAAGCCCCTTATGGGCCGGCTTCCATCTATGCTGTAGCTCCAAAGCTGTATTTTCAACTTCACCACCATAACAATTAAGGACCACATTTAGGAGGAAGTTTAGAGCATGAAAGCTGAGCTCCTTGGGATATCACAGGCCTCCAGCATCTGCAGTCTGAAGCGCCACACGCTGCAAGCCTTGTAAAAACTGGCTGGTAGAAATCTGTTTTCCAGGCTGACTGTCCAGCCTGGGGACGCTGCCATCAGTGTTGACCTCTTGACAAGTGATGGTGAGCAGCACTGATTCAGAGAGACAACACAAAGCACGCAGCACTTTACATGGGTCTCGATCAGCTGGGCCACCCAGGATTTTAACTGTTCTTTTGTCTTTTTCCCCCGCAAGATGCAGCAGGAGAGAAGTTAATGCTCCCATCAGCCGTGTGGCAGGGCACTCTCCGTCAATACCAGCAAGCTTCCCAAAAGCCAAGCGCCAGTACTGCGTGCATCCCAGCAGGATCTGCTGAAGAAAGGGCTGGCAGAGCAATCAATTTACTATTTTCAAGGCGATGAGAGCTTTTAGGAGAAATCAATTGGTGGTGTAATTAGGAATATTACCCATGTAGCTAATAATTATCGAAGATGGCTCTCTCCTTCACAGTTCATTTCCATCTTACCCTTCCACTAAATAAAGGTGTTACTTATGGATGTTATTTGCGGCTTCATAATCTACTGTCATAGGCATTATTGCCATTTATTTGAGAGAGTGCTGGAGCATGACCATGAGGAAGATAAAATAGGACCCTAAGCCAGAAATCCTGCCTGAAGCAGCTAAGCAGCCAGCAGTGAGGATTTTTCAGAGACATTGATTTTTACATAAACACTATCCATAAACTTCTCCCCTCCGCACACTGCTGTCTCAAACTAGCAAGGTGACATTAACGTGTCGGGGGTAGGCTTTGACAGAAGCCATGCTGCAGAAAGCTGGACTCTAACTTGGCAAGTGGCATGCCGAGGACAGAGAGGAAAGAAAGGAATTTGAATTAGGATGATGGGATCCCCCCCGCCTTCACTTGCTTCCATGGGAAAGAGTCCTGCTAGGTGTAATAGACTGAATACTACATGCCGGTAAGAAATAAAAAAATCATTAAATCATAAATCTTTTGGAAAGGGGATCTACTGGGGAGATTATATTCGCTTTTCATGGACATATTAATTCAACGGTGGCATATCATATTGTTCTCTGCGGGGGAAAAAGACATATTGTTTTAAAGTATGATATTTAGAGCAGTCCTTTAGGAAGGAAAGCAAATATAATCTTGGCAAGGAAAACCAACTGCATGAGCACTGAGTAAGGGACATTAAAAGCAAGGCCCAAGACCCAGCTGCCGAAAGTCAGCATAGTTGACTAGAGTTGTTGGAGCTAAGCCCATGCATGGGAGCTGAGAACGAAGGTCACCTCCACTTAGCCACAGCTCCTTGAAAATGTTAAGTAAATGAACAGAAAAGGTAATTTTTTACCAGGCCCATTGTGAACAGTCACTGTGTGCTAGCAGGCAAAAGGTGAGAAGACAAAGACATCATAGCTGCATTCAGTTTGATGTTCATTAGTTGGGAGCTATTTGTCCATCTCCTTCTGGATTGCTTCTGGCTCGGCGGTGGAAACTGCCAAGCTCTCCTGGCTCTCATCCAGCCAGACGCTCAGGATTTGGGCAGAACTAGATGGCCAGCTGCAAAACACGGGCTCACCCACACCCTCCCTTGGCCACTGCCCAATCTGGACTCCGTGCATGCCTGGTCTCCGTTCTCCAGGAGGCTCCAGCCCTACTGTGGCACACACCCAGAAGCGTCTGCAGCAGATCGACATCTATCTCCTGCCCAAATTCAATCAGAGCGAGGCCAATGCACTCCTCACTCCGGTGAGGGACCATATCTGACTGGCATTTGAGGAGCACCCTGCACACAGCCAGCCACAGCGCACAGGTGAGGGAGATCTCTGCACACAGGCAGCTTCGGCACAATGCTGGGGCGGCACTGGTCTCACGGCCCCCTTTCACAGCTGTGGTCACACGTCACCCTTGGCTTCCCACCTCTCTCCCGACCCCACAAGCTTCGTATTCCTTTGTAATGAGAGCATCCCTCCCCGCTTTCTCCATCCATACCTGAGGTGAGTGTTCGAATCTCCTCCAGCTTGGCTCCATGCATGGAGGACACTGGGACGGACTCCTGCCCACTGTGCAGATTCTCCAGACACCCACCCCGTGCACAAGTACCCATCGAGCCCCACTGCCTCCTGTAGCAGATCTCCCCTCGTGAGAAAGCTGCGGATCACAGACAAAAACACGTGCAGACCTGAGCTCAGCCCAGCTTCACACCGCACCACAATCCCAATCCCAGTCATCCCAAGCAGTGTTGTTCTGCCATATGGCTGCTCTTCTAATAGCTACGGGAAGGTCTTCAGCAAACATACAAGTTACTGTTCACGGCTGTGTCGTTCCTCTGTGATAACTCACCATCCAAAGTAGCTTACTGCAGAGGAACAAGGGAAGAAGACAGCTTAAGTTTGCCACACCAAGTAACGGTGGCTGCTGGGCAGCTCTTGCACCATAATACACTTCGTGCCAGTTTGACCACGTCGCACTCTGAACAAACTCAGGCACAAGTAACTCTACTGGGCCCATCAAAGAAGACGGGATTCACTTATCACCTGAATTGCAGGACACTGCACAAGAGAGCACACGCATGCAAACTCCTGCCAGACTTCTCACTTTCCTCCTTCCTTTTGCCAACCCAGCTATCTCGCTGAACACCTTCCCATCCGTCCCAATGAGGCATTAAATCTGAGGCATCGTTGCTCCCACTGGCAAAACTGCAGACAGGATTGTTCCTAGATAATGAAATAACCAGGTAAAATAAAAAAGGGCTGATGAAACATCAGCCACAAACAGCCAAAACAACAAAGTCAGTGCACACAAACCACAAAGACTCTTATTGCAACATTAAGTCAGTCGTACGTTATTTATGTGTTTGCCATATGTGTATTCAACTACCTGCTCAAGGTGAAAAACACTAATAAGGCTGTATTTTTCTCCATACCTGGGCCAGGTTCCCAGTCGAGACAAGCAGTTTATGCTAGCCAAAAACTTGGACAATTTTTGTTTCTGTAGAAACCTCTGTTGCTGGGGTCCTTAAAATTGGCTTTAGGTGCAAGGCACATTGGCGGCGGCTCGCAGCTCAATACTGTATGAAGCAAGAGAGGTCTTGGACTACTCAAATTATCCAATGCGAGCACAAGAAGGAGGCAGCTTGTGCTTTAGCTTCTGTCCAGGGCCCCTGGAAAGTTAATCCTATCCGATTACACTACTTCTTTTTTTTCCATAGAAGAAATAAACAGTCTTTTGTACTAAACATAAGGCTGCCTTCTTTTGAAAGAAGATTTATCATCCAGGATAAATTAATGAGTTCATTCCATTTTTGTCCCAAGTCTTCAAAGCGCTGCTTTTACTTCACGATGCAATATCAGTTGGTTCTGCCCCTGTGCCAGGCAGTCCTCAAGAGATCCAGAGAGAGGGGCAGGGGAGAGAAAGAGTGCATGCACAAATGCAGATCATCTCATCAGTTGCTTAAAGCCTGCACACCAAATTCCATGCACGCACGTTACAGCCATGCAAACACACATATAAGAAGCTAGGACCGGCTTCCCTTCAGACCACAAACACCAGGAATGCAGTGGGCTTTGAGCAACCTAAGTTGAGTGAAAAATGTCCCAGCCCATGGCAGAGGGGTTGGAATTAGATGATTTTTAAGGTCCCTTCCAACCCAAGCCATTCTATAATTATGGTACGACATTGTTCAGTAAAAGAAGTGACTGGTGGATGACAAAATCTGCTGTGAGTTGCCCCAGGAGAGGACCCAGCTGAGAAATAAAAAGGATGGCTTGGTTGCCTTCTCCACACCAACAGGGATCCCGTTGTACTGAGTTGAAACCTTGAACTCATTACAATGTCACTCTGTCTTTGGATCCGATATCCTGTGGGGGAATCTTCTGGGAATGTATTTTGGTTCAAACTTAGGTCAAGGAGAGTTGACTTGACCTGAAAATAAATCCAGGCGATCTCAAGCTGAAGACCTATTGACTACTGTTTGCAATACAATAAAGCGAGGAGATCAAACTCGGCTGAAACCCAGGGTTAACATAAATCCAAGGAGAAAGGGGAACAAGAAAATTCATTCACCACCATGACAAAGGGGACATTTTTTGCATTGGCAGAATTCAGAGCTTGAAAGCGCTTCCCAGGCAGCATTTTTAGCATCCCATATGGTAAGTGCATGCTGTTTAGCTGTGCTGATATCTTCAGCAGACTGGCAGTAAGATAAGAGGTACGCGACCGTATATGTGTGTGAAAAAGGTTTTGTGGGCTTTTCTTTTTTTTTTTCTTTTTTAACGTCACTAGATGGAGTTCCTCTGCTCGCACACAGGGAAGCTTTTGTGAGAAGTATTTTATATGGATCCCCAAGGAAAGATCTCAGTGGACGGGCTCTGAGCGCTATTGTGTGCACGTGTACGTAGTAACTCTCAGCAACTTTCAGTTTATGGTCCAGGAGAAATGCTCATTGTACTTGCTGCAGCTCCAAGATGAAACCCTGCTCCTGGCTTGTGCTAAGGGGAGTTGTATGATTAACTTCACTGAAGCTAGCCTTTCTCTTCTTCCAGGAGCTTTTTTTTTTAAAAAGAAAAAAAAATGTTTGCTGGATAAAGCAATTTTTCAACGAGCTGAAACTTCCCAGGTCTGTACTGCAGGGGGGCTGAGAGATGCTCCCTACCCATGCTGCAATATATCCTCAGAAAAAAGTAGAAAATCGCTCTCCCCCAACTATCCTCCTTCCCAGACCTCAGATCCAGAAGCAGCAGTTTGACTCACCAGCCCTTTGCCCAGACCCATAACATACCCATTTTAATAAATTTTCCAGCTTCTCAACGTGGCTGGAGCTGCTGGTTGTCCAGCAAATGCTCAGGAGGATCCTCTGTCCGCCCAGTGGCCAAATCACAGTAATTTGATAATTCTACCAAAGTTAAAACTTTAAGAGTGCAAAACTGTCCTA
This sequence comes from Falco biarmicus, assembly GCF_023638135.1. Lineage (NCBI taxonomy): Eukaryota > Metazoa > Chordata > Aves > Falconiformes > Falconidae > Falco > Falco biarmicus. The sequence continues at coordinate 9,065,598 of NC_079295.1, read as the reverse complement.
CAAGGATCTAATGCATGCACCCCCAGAACAAGCTGTGGATAATAACAAGATCTCATGATCCTTGAACATCAGCTTTTAAGATGCCTGTAAGTGTCCTCAGGGCTACCCTCAGCTCAAGCCTGCCTGTGTTTCCAGCCTGAAACAGCTGGTTCGTCTCACGATAAATATTAAATGTAGTTCAGTCCTTCAGCTTGCATTCATTATCTCCCCATTTTGCGGTAAGTATCTGGTCAAATCCCTCTAGTCTTTCCACCATCCCCTTCTCCCAAACATGCAAAGGGACAGACACCTTCTACACTTTGCCAGGGATGAAGCAGAGCAGCTCAGCTCATTGGAGCACAGAGATGCATGGGGCTGTACCCTGGAGCCCCGACAACATGGACAGTGTGGGAGCTTCACCACGGACACATCAACCCAGACATGACTGACCAGGGTAGCTGCTTTCAGGAGATGAAAGAAGTCTCTGCCATAAGACATAAGTGCCACATTCCCCATATGAGTGCAACTATTTCTAAACACAGCTCAGGGAAAGCTGCATATTTATTTTTTTTTATTTCACTAAAACCCATTTTATTAACCAACTTGCGCTCTAATGTAGATGGTCCCTTTGTTTATAGAATAAATTATGCTGCTTCTTCCCATCTCCCGCTGTGGTTGCATGATTCCTGGTCAGATTGTAGGATGTTTGATCTAAGAATGTATAAACTCCACTAAACAAAGCTGCAATAGAAAGTTGAATAATAAGTCAAGACTCCAACCTCTCCAAGAAAAAAAAAGGTGAGTTTGTCAAAGTAACATGCTGAGAGAGCCTGGGAATCTTTCAGACGAAATAAAGTATTTTAAGAGGGACGCAATATTCAAACTCAGCATTTCACATCTGCACCCTTTAAAACTGTCAGGAGCTTCACCCCTGGCTCAAGTGAAATCTTCGTAAATTGGGATTTCTTTCACCACCGTGTGAAAATTAACACTTTCAATTGCAATTAGCAGTACCACAGCCCTGCTCACACTTTTGCTCAAAAAACAAGTCACACATGAATATTTACAGCCAACCAATGCCATCTAACAGGCACTTTCTAGTAAAGACATCCCCAGCCCATGTCTCTCCTCCAGATCAGGAATGAGAGAAGAAAGACACAGATCAGTCTCCCTGAAGTGCTAGGTGTCCAAGCACCGTTTATCTCAGGGAGCTCTGGGACAATCACAACTCATCTAACCTGCAGCACAGTGGGGATGCTCTGCAGAGGACAGATCTAGGGGTTATACAGGTGGAAGTGCAAGTATTTTTTAAACGGACACATTTTCCCTTCACAAAAAGTACCCATCATCACAGTAGCTGTATTTCTCAACCCCTGTCCTCCCTGGGACACATATTGTAAGGATCAACTTAACCCTTCTTTTTAAAAGTCAGTTCCACCTAGAACAACAAAAACATGAGGAAAACCAGTTCTGGAGATTTTCCACCGATCAGCCAAGGTCTCCGTGATGATGAAACCTGCGGTGTCTTTTATCCATTTTCCTGCCCCTTCTCTGCTCAGATATCCAGTGCGTTGTGGTCAAAGTATCCAAGCCCTTTCTGCACAGTGTGGCAGCTAGCACCAATAAAACTAATTGGAAGAGGGGGAGAATTATTGGGTTTAATATCATAACCCTGATGGAGAAGTTAAGCAGTTCTTTTAATACAGCAAACAGTCTTCAGCTTAAAGCTGTGGCCATTTCCACTCCATCTCCCCTGACCAGTGGTGCAATTAAACCTGAAGCAGGACAAGAAATACAAGGAAGGGAAGTCACTAAGGAGAAAGGGGTGGAAAAAAACCCAGTACTACCTCATAGATAGTCACATTTCAAAGCATACAAAGAAACCCCTAGTGAAGCAGTGAAAGCCAAGCATTCCTTCTCAAAAACATAAAAAGTTATGAGCTCGGTTACAAGCCTTCCCAGTACATGCTGACATGCTACCAACCAGATCTGGAGCAGAGACTCTGTCTAGAACTTTAAAAATGCAAGTAAAATATCATGCCTTGCAGGGTGTTCCATCCCCAAGCCAGTGTGAAGTCATTGACAGAACTTGATGGGTGGTGTTTCATGTGATTTACTGGGGAGCCAGAGGCCACCCTGCTCCACCCTTTGAAGCAGCACGGCCCATCCTGTCCTCCTCTGCCGGATCTTTCATTTCCAGGGTCTGCTCCATCACCTTTCAGCTGCACCGAGTTCATGAGGTGGAAAAGAAAAAGAAAATTATTTCCCAAGCATGACGTTACTGGCATTTGTTAAAGAGAAAAAGCAGATTGCTAACGCTCCTTTCCATTCTCTAAACAGGCAAAAAGTTGTTCACCGGAACAGCTTCCAAATGAAAATCCAGAAAGAAATTTGGAACTCATCTCAAGTCTATCAGCGTAAATCAGTGGAGCTCTCACTGTCCTCGTGGAAGCCAGGAGAGCAGAAAGCAGAGAACCATGCTCCTCCAGGTTTGAAATACTTACTTCAAACTGGATGCCAGGAAAGTGAACAAAAAAAACATTTGAAAGGAGAAGGTGGCTATTTAAGGGATGGAAAGACAGATTGTATTTACAGGGTCATGGGATAAGTTTAATGTCTCATCTGAAACAAATTGAGAACTGATTAGGCACCCAAAATGAAGCAAAGACTGAAGCCATTTATTAACTCCTGCTTGTGGTATTAGAGGAAATTCAGTTTTAAAAGCAAGTTGCAGATAGCTCTGGAAAATGCCTTCTCACTTTATAGAGCATTTTACAAGGATGAATCAGGTACCAAAGTTCTTGACAACAGTTGTTTTGCTTGGCTTTCTTAAAAAAGCAAACAAATAAACAAACAAAAACCCCAACAATGCCTTGTGCTGCCTTACGGAAACTTCAGGGTAGTCCTGGAAAATTCCCTGGCCCACCAATAGAGATGGAGGGAAGCTTTCCAGCAGGCAGGCCCTGGATAGGAAAAGAAGTTTTCTGCAGGAAAAAAAAAAAAAAGTTGGGTTTCATGGAAATATTTCTGTTTTTCAGAAGGCCAAAAATTTGAAGGAAGGACGTCTTCATTTTCAGGCAAGGTTAAATGATCATTTGGTCTAGATCAACGACTACTCCCCACCCTTTGTGGGTGAAGTTTTCTGCTGGAGCTCTGTTAACATGATTCATCCAGCTCTCTCCCAGGAGAGACATTGCTTCGTTGGCATCTCTCCTGTATCTTGAGAAACACAGTCCGGCCAGAGGAGAACGGAGGCAGCTGCTCCAGGCAGATTGCTTTTTTCTTGCACAGACCCGTCGTGTTTCTTTCACAGAAACAGGAGGAGTTAATCATGTTCTTGACACGAAAAAGCAAAGATACATTTGGTTTTTTGAGCCAGGCTGCAGTGATGAGAGTCAAGATGCTGATGTCAACCGCAGCGGTGTAATCAGCATACACCCACAGCTGGCTCCAGCAGCAAGGGAGGGTTCCTTAGGAATTACTACGTGACACCAAGAGACCAAGCTGAGAGCAGCAGGACTGCCACCAGGCCAGCTGCAATTTCTGCCCGTTGGTCTAAATCCCCTGCATCCCCGAATGAGCTATTAATGGTCAGATGGATGAAAGCAAGGTCAAAAGGCACTTCCAATAGGTCTGCAAGATCTTCACTGAGCCGTTAACTGTTCAAGGCAAGAGGCCCACACATCAAGGATGATCGGTCTTACAAAGCAGGCATTACATGCACTTTGGGAGCTTTCCTGGTTTTTCAAGACAGACGTTTTATTCTTCAAGATTTGAGCACGAAGTATTTATTAGCACAGGCACGTGTTTGGGTAGCTGGGACAGCCAGCCACAGCGGGTCAAACATCTGGAGCCCATGACCAGTCACTTCAGAACAACTTCTGGTGCGAGCGAGGATGTGCTGGGAGGTCATAAGCAAAACAAGAATGAATTTAGGGCAGTCACTGGGACTCATAATTGGTCTCTCAAGTCTGCACAATATGTTTGCACAGAGCAAAAGGTACTGCTCGCTGCATTTTGTGCTGTAACTATCAATAACGCTTTGTGATTGCCCAGGAGTTCAGGGCAGGTCAACATGCCATGAACAATTCCTTTGCTACAGAGATCAATGTTCTGCCGTGACTGGTATTTACTTTATGCCCTGAGCGATACAACCACTACTAGTTCTGCACCAGCTAATATAAGCAGACGAGGTACGCTGATGATATCTCAACCCCTCAAGATTTGTTTTGTCAAAGGACCACCATGCCCTGCCTTACCTACAAGAATTTGCTGGCGTTCATTAAGTGTGCCTGAAGGAACAGTTAGCTAGACATCCTGACACCAAGGCAGAACTAAAGACTATTTCCCCGTGTTTACTTACTAAACAGGAATCTTTTGGCCTTTCCACTCAAGAAAAACACACCCTTGTAAGATTTCGACCAGCATTTACATCCCCATAACAAATCCACACAGATTAACACAGTACTTTAGCAGGGGAATGCAGCCACATTAAGTGGCTACAAGTGTTTTCAAGGTCATTATGGTTACAAGTTACACAACACAGATGATAAGGAACACTGGGAAAGCAAAGTAGGAATCCAGAAAAACAACTGAAGACAAAACAGCACATCAGATGCTCTCATTCAAAGCCTCAGATGGTCATATCTTGGGGAGCTGTTACACAGAGCTGTTGAGCTTCGAGGCTGTTGCACAGTAAAGTCGCTTCAGGCACCTGTCATTTTAGAAGTCAACAGAGCACTCTTCCAGCAAATTTCCTGCTGGGCTTCTCCCAAATAATGTAAAACAAAGCCATCTACTCACTCTCAAAAATTATTTGGGATGACATATGCCTGCTTTCACTAGCAAGAGGCAACTGAGGCTTTTCATCCCCTGCATACACTTGGTCATTGAGGTCCTCTCTGAGTTACACCTGACACCTCACATTTTGGGACAGTTGCCTTTGACATCCTTAGGATCTGATGCTACCAGCTCAACATGAGACAGCCTATCAAATACTCCATCAGAAAGAGGGCAAAACACTACCAAGAGTCAAAACATGGCTCTGCTGAAGAGAATACAAGTTATGTCTGTCCAAGCCACCCAAGGTTAGACTTGGACAAACACACTCATCAGCAACTGTAAAGCTGTATAGTTTGAAAATACAACTGATCGCACCCACAGAGACAAGGAATTGCTCACTGAGCCTTGCACAGTAAAACCAGAGCTGCTCTTTACTTCCCCAGCTAGGAATCCCACCAGCAGCAGTTGGACTCAGCAAAGACAGTCTTCTCCACAAAGCCCTCCGCTTTTCAGAGGGACAGCAGGGCCATCAAATCTTTCAGCTGTACCACATCATCAGGACACACATTAGCACAAATTGGGGGACGTGAACACTGATGCTTGCAATCTTAACAGCTTGGCTTGCACTTGCCTAGACTTTCACCCAGCCAGGGTAGCAGCTAGCTTCAGCGCATGAGCCACAACACAGCAAGAGGACATTCCAGTGGGGGTCCCTGAAAGAGGATTCAAGAAACAAAATTACCACCTTTATAACCTTTTCAGGAGCTTCAGTGGCACACATTTGGCACATAGGTTCAGGAAACTTTCAGACTCATTCCCATCTTCCTTTTCTCCCTCCTGTAGATGATACGAGGGTTTTCATGTGAGCCTGATGCACATCAGTGCCATCTGTAAGGACCCTCATTCCTGGGTATTTACAAATGTTTTATTGCACAGCTGAAAACCATGAAAAGAAACAAATTATGAAGCATCTTGAGTGATCATGCACTCCCATGAGGCAGTTAAGATACTTATAGGAATAATTTACAACTGCATTATAAAATCCCTTGTCCTTTACAGTGATGCTGCTGCTACAGAAAAATATAAATCAATACTGCAGAGGGCTTTCAAAAGTGCTTTTACTTAAGGTTTATAAACAGGCTATGATGTCCAAGTTAAACGTGGGGGTTGCAAGCCTACAAACCAGCTACGTTCTTCCCTTCTGCAGGCTTTAGGCTGTCAAATCAAATGCAGAAATAGCTTCAAAAAAGGTTCAGAAGGTGTAGGCACACCCCAAGAACCTGAGAAATCGTGCCTGCTCTTACAGACACAAAGCCATCTGAACTACTGAGGAGCAGGAAAGCTTTAACACATGGAGAGTTACAGGCTTTTGGTCACACGGAGCTATTGGCAGCTGCCCAACTCATTATGCCCAGCCATCCTTTGAAGGCTATCGTTTTGTGAAACAGAAATCAATACCCCACACACTGCCACAAGCTAAGCCAGGGGGTCGTGACATTATATCACCAGCAAAGCGAAGAATGAAGGGATACGTCAGCAGCCCCAGGCATAGATGGTTCTCCCTCGGCATGGGATAACGTGCAGGTCAGGAAGCACAGCACCAGTTGATGCTGCAATATGGAGCGAAGGAGGGGAGCCAACAGCACATCTCCTCCAGGTTACTGCTGCAGATCTGGGTAGCATCAGGGAGCCTGGACTCCCGTCCCTCCAGGCTAGCACAAAGGCAGGTGCTGCTGATGGGTATTTGCAATAGCCCTGCGTGGCTAAGCTGACAACATCAGCCTGGTGTCAGACTGATGACTCTTACAAGCACTGCCTCCACTCAGACCCCACAACTCAATACAAGAGCATTGCTTTATCATGAAAACATCATTACAAGTTGCAAGGGAAATGCACCTTTAAGTGAAGCATTTTAACATTGATCAACCTGAGGAATCTGCGTTAGCAATGGACAAAAAAAAGGCTTTAACCACATCCGACAGGATCACTCTTGTCCAGGTCTTTGGATCTCTTTGTTGCCCCATCAAGACGCTATGCCACCCTGCTGGGCTTGTACCCCTCAATGCTGGAGGCTGGCTCAAGCCACTTTTCATCCCTGTCTAAGAAATTATCACAGGAGACTTCATGCAATTAGGCCTCAAAAATGGGGATGTCAGTCCTCCAGAGGAACTAAGCCTGCCTCATGAAAGCTATTTCAACCTTTGCTTTCACTGCACAAGGTGGGTTTTTTTTACCCTGAGGATTTATATCAAAGCAAGACGCTAGTCAAGACACGGCAAGCCACTGTAGTTTTTACCTCTTTGTAGCTCGCCAAGGTGAATGTCAGTGGAAAAAAAATCTCAGAGGTGACCAGGCACAGAGATGGCCATCTAAAGTTACATGCCTCGGCACAAGAAAAATAAAAAACCCACCCCTATGTTTTTAGTAAAAGCAAACCTGGTCTCTCTCAGCGACAGGACTCCATTTAGAAATCGGCACCAGGAGCGTAATGAGCTGCACAAAGCCAGCAGCTCACACCTCGCTATTTCTCCCCACAGTCCAACACGTCTCTCAGGATCCATCGCCTTTTTACAACCCAGCTAAACACAGCCCATCCCAGGGACACCGTACCTTTCAGCCAACATGTGCTTTTTCCTCTGAGCTGGCCTGGTGAAGGATATTTTATATATATATAAATATATATATATATATATAATTTTGTGTGTGTGAGTGTAGGCAATATTTCTCAGGGTAGCTCTAGTGTCTTATGGGATTCGAGGCACACACTGCAAACTGCTGATACTGCGTGCAAGAAATAACAAGGGGAGGATGTATAGGGATAATATTTGTACTGAATGTATGTTTTTCAAGAGCATACTTAAAAAACAGCTGTGTAAGCAAAGTGGGTAAGGAGAAGCATCTCTGGTAAAGTTCTGCAGCATGCAGGCTGGAGGTCAGCTCAAGAACAAGGTGGATGGTGTATAAAGAAAGTCTGAGGTTCTGGATAGTGCCCTCAGTTTTCCTGCTCCTTCTGTTTTTGACCATCCCTGATCTGTGCAATCTTTCAGCTTGCAGTACAAGCATCAGACATCCCCAAAATAAAAAGCCTGCAATGCTACGACTGCTTTAAATAAACCCTACTGAGCCCAGGCTGCTGCACCTAGCATGCCCAGCCTACCTGGATAGGAACTGGTGCCCCAGCAAGACTTACCATCTGAATGGAGATAATGCTTCCACTTAAGCAGCCACCACTTAGCCAGTGCCAAAATCCCAAGGCTGACAAGATTAGGGAGAGGAGACGCTAGTTCTCATTTCACCACTCCCCTTAGCATCTTCCTCTGAAAAGCCTAAGATTTATTATCTGGCCAAAACATATCTTGTATTTGCTCCAGTCATGAAAAGCAGCAACAAATTGAGAGATGGAGTAGAATAGAAGTTTTCTGAGAGAATCAGCCTCATAAAGCTTTCCAAAGTTGCAGCTGACATACCCACTGGATAGATCCAAGCCGCTCCTAAAAAAAACACCCAGAAAAGAACAGTTCCATCTAGAGAAAAAGTTACACGTTGCATTTTAGATGGGCTGGAGTCCTACAGCATATATTTTCACGGGGAATATGCCTATGCAACAGCTGTTCACCTGGACCATCCATCCATCACTGCTCCAGCTACCCAGGCATCCCAGAAAATGTGGTCCAATCCTTCTTTTTTCCTCTGGGATACAGCATTTATTCTAAACTGAAAACAAAGAAAAGCTAAATATCTTTCAGCTTCAAATACTGCAGAAGTTTTATCCAAAACATTTCCTAAACATCTTCACTCAGCAAAAGAGGGCTGAGGTTTTAACTTCTTACTGTGCTTTAAATTTTTATTGTGTCTCTGAAATGGAGACATCATAAAAAAAGCTAGTCTTAATCCATTTCTTCCCTAACTGTGTTCAGGGGAAACTACATGAAGAACTAAAACAAACATTTACAGATAAAAACTGTATTTAGCTTTATGCAGGGGTAAAGCTCTTCATTACTGTACAACTATTTTGACCCAGACATTTCCCTACTGTAGCTGATCCAAAAAATATCTGCAAATTTCTCCTTTCGTTTTTAGTCTGGTTATGAAATGCCAGAGGATATCAACATTAATAAAATCTCCATTCTTTCTGGCCCTCACAAACAAGCAGAAATTGTCATAAAACAAGAAAGAAAATAAGAAACTGATTCTTGGCTGAACTATAATTAAGTTAAAGCTCTGGAAGTTCAGGGAAAGCTACATTACACAGATTTTATTTGATGAAATCAATTATACCTACGCTGGAGATAAGTTAGTGATTTAGCTTTGCTTATGCTAATGCCTATAACTTCGGGGTGGGTTTTGCCTGGCAGAGAAGGTGGGGATGAGGTGTGGTATTAATGAGATGTGCTTAGGCAGGAATGTGCCTCTTGATTCCAGGAAGGGAAGATGGCTGCAGGGAGGCTTCCACACAGGAGAACCGACGGCAGACTCCTCGGGACCATCACCTGTGGCATCTGGATGCAAGTCCAGGCATGTTCTGACAGCAGCAGTGCTTATTTGCTAACGTGCTTTTCCAGAGCTCACAATACACTGAAGGTTTTTGTGACGTTTTGAACACTGGGAGGGGTGGGGAGATGTGAATGTCTTCTGGAACTTTTGGTTCGGGTTGGGTTTTTTTCCTCTTTTCTTGGGCTGGGCTAACTTTTGGCTGTTTATTTGGTTTTATTATTACCAGTTCTAGTTAATGTAATTTAATAGTTAATATAATACCAGCAAATACCAGCACTAGAATACTGCAAAAGGGCAAGACAGAGCAGATCCGCTTGTGCAAGTAGAGAGCAATTGCTTTCCTCTCTTCTGAAAATAGTGCATCCACCCTAATACAGCATCAAGTGCTAGGGGAAAAAAAAAAAAAAAAAGGACAGGTTAAAAGCAACTGTGAAAATTATCTCATCTAAAGATCCTTGGGAACTAATCACCTCTGGACAGGAGGGAGAACCTTACAGTACTCATTTGACACTGGAGAAATCAAAGGCAAGTCCAAAGGCTTCACCTGATTTCGGAAGGGGGCAATTATCTGCTAATGATCCTTGCTGTAAGGCAGTCACACTGAGCTGGATACAAAGCTTAGAAAGCAAAACGGTCCTGGTGCCAGAGATAGGTGCCACCTCTCCTTTAAACTGCATTACTCGGAGACTGCTAATAAACTAAAGACCAGGGAGAGCAGCATCCCCATCCTGCAAAATGCCAAGTACTGTGGTTTTGATCCAGCAAACATACATGTGAAACAGCTTTCTCATGCCACCGCTGCTGGGTAAAGTGATGAGCACCATGCAAAACATATTGCAAGGGTGATGCCGTTGGTGACACCAAGTGCCTCAACTGCTAAAGCTGTAAGAGGATCCAGCTGTCCATCCTCAGCTGACAGATCCGACGCATGGAAATCTTTTGAAAAGAGAAGAAATTGCTCGAGTGTCCTATTGCAAACCAAGTTTTTGGAGGCTTCTTGCACCACTTGATAAAGCAATGCATTTCCACAAAATGAAAAAACAAATGAGCAAAGTCAAAACCAAGTTTTTGTTTGCTTTAGAGCAAAGGAACCAGCCCCCAGAAGTGAAACCTTATCTTGTGCCTCTAACGGTCTGGATTCCTGTCTTCACCTCGCTCCTGCAGTTTCCTTCACCAAGGCTGGCCTCTGACTGTCTCTGGAGGGTCCTCCTCTGGCCACATGAAAGGCTTTTCACACCCCTCTATGGCACCAGCCTTCAATACATCCTACAAGTCAGACTAGCGTTTAGATCCCTTCCTGCTAGATCCAGGCTCAGGCTGCTGAGCTTTAAGTCTCCAACACAGACATGGAGTCTAAACGTACCGTGAAGAGACCTAGAAACAAAGGCACTTAGGGTTTGCATAAATGGAGGTTTACTTAATTTGAAGGTCAACATCAGATTTCTGCTGTACCTAAAGTAAATACTATCCATTAACGGAGGTAACATGGCATTTATGTTTTCATACACACACTAGAAACTTAAAAGCTACAGCACTTAACTTTCTAAGCATCATTTTTAATACATTGTACATCTATCCATTTTCAGCCATGCAAATGCATTGGACTGGGGGGAAAAAGAAAAAAAAAAAAAAAAAAAAAGGAAAAACAAAAAACCAGCTGTTCCAGAGATATGCAGCCTTTTTCTTCAGCTTCATAGAAATGATGCTGAGTTCAAACTGCCCAAAGTGAGACACATCAGGGAAGTTCCTATAGCTTGGCACTGCATAGGTACCCGTGCCAAGCAAGCTCACACCTACCCACAGCATACTGCTGGGGCACATGTAAGTGGGTGAACCAGACAGACCAAGCAGGGTGTGGGGAGCAAGCCTGAGAAGGTGGTGGAAATTTTAAAAATAAAAATAAAAAAATAAAACAAATAAATCAAAGCTTCCTGACCAAGTTCCCAGCTGATATCACATACCAGCACCAGCTGGTTGCTAGTGGATATAGTCCATATGAAAACAAGAGGTCTGGTTTCTGTAATTCACACCAAGAGCAAATAGGCTAAGCCCCATTGCACCGACTGAAGTTGTCTTTGAGAAAAGCATTTGCAAGGCAAGTTCACTCTTCTTTCCACATGCCAGTGAGGGATGCCTGCTTATCGCAAGCACTTCTGTCCTGGTCAAGGACAGCAGGTGATGGTGCCTGGTGCCAAAGGCTGGTGCCTGCAGACAGGGAGCCGGCGCTTCTAGTTCTCTGACAGCAAAGAGTAATACAAATTCCCATGGACTGCACCCATTTGCAAGTGATTTAACCTCATTTCACCCACTGCTGCAAGTTATTCTTATGCATTTTGCTTTCCCAGACTTCCCCATCGTATACAACATTTCTCACAGGTCCCATCTCCATGACCTTTCGGTTGTCCTACTCACTCACCTGTATATATGAATGTCACCTGTAAAATACAGTCTCAGTCAGATCTCCCTGACCTATTTGCACCCTACAAAAATTCCTCATGCTAACATTAGACATGCTTGAATTAGCAAAGAAATGAAAACAGGCCCCAGGGAAGAAGTGGGCTGGAGGAAAAGACAGAGATGTAATGCTGAGCAACCGTGTCAAGTCACAACTGGCCACATTAGCCATGTTTGAGGGTTCCTCGTGTCAAAACAACACCTCTGTAGCAAAGGAAGAATCCTGCCTGCCCAGTCCTGCATCACCCTGGGCTCTTTTGCCCCACACAGGCTTCTTTGAGGCATCAGCATCGGCAGCTACATGTGCCATAGCTCCGTGGCTCCATTGCTTTGCACTTAGCCGAACCCATAAACCACCAAAGGCTTGGCTCTGTAAACTCAATGCTTTCGAAGACGCTTTGCAAAGTTACTATGCAATTCTGGGAAAGGAGTTCAGATAGGAATTAGTGACTTTTGTCTGGAATTAAAGACTTGCAAAGTTTAATAAAAGTCATGAAAATTCCTAAACAAACAAACAAAAAAAAAAAAAAAAAAAGAAGAAGAAAAAACACCACCTGTTGTTTCCAAAACAAGCTTTTCCCCATTAACAAACACCAGGAAAGATTCCATCAGTTCTCTTACCCACCTCATAAAAATGGCTGAAAATGAGAAAATAAGTTCATTTTCTTTTCTTCTAATATCTCCTCAGCCTCCTTTTGTGCTTGAGGATCTCAGGAGACAGCACAGAGGTGACGAGAACACCAATAACCCCCTTTTAAGGTTGAGTCAAATGAGGCATTGAATAGTTTCTGTGATTTACCCAAGCAGAACCATAATCCCAACTTATTTGCATGTGAAATACTGTCTCCCAAATTAACTTTGCCAGTTGAAAATGTGACTCTGGGGAGGGGCAGGAGGGTACTGTCATTTAGTATACATATATTTATATTTCCTGGCTCAAGGGGGTATAAAACTATTTCCAATACTCATTAAGCCCATTTCATTAATGCATTTTTAATACTGTGATGTAGTTAAGAGCATTAACAATGAAAAAATACTAAATAGCCCTTCTCCAAGCACCCCTTCAAAAGCACATGAGCTGCAGGAGCAAAACACATGACTAGAAGAGCTGGGATTCTGAACACACAGGTTAGGCTGCAACAGCAACTCTGCAATGGTCCAAAAGAAAAAAAAAACCTAAATAAAAGCACTCTTTGGCTCCTACTAGATTAATTGACTGAGAAATAAGGAGGACTTCTTTCCAAGAGCAGACTGACTGTTCCCCATCACACAAACTATAAGGGGTCTTTTATGTTAGGGAACTTTCTGTCTGTTGTTCCTAAGCTCTCCAGATCTGACCACGCTGCCGTGTTGTAGCCTTCAACACAATAAGGAAAGAAAATTGACCACCTTTAAAATAGCTCCACAGATTATAACCCTGGGAGAAAACATTCAAAAAACATTAACGGTCAGATTTAAATCCACAAATATAATGAAATGCACAGTTACTGATGAAACTCCCTCCTTAACAGAGCGGACCAAAATCAACCCTGCTACAAACCACCCGGCAGATGAACCTGGCCCAGCCATGGCTCAGATCTTCCGTCATAATGAAAGCTTGTCCATGGTTTGAACCCAGCAACAATTAACCTTGACAGGGGGAGATAAGATTCAGGTTTCAAAGAACAGAGCATTTACTGGGGTTTTGTGTGCTTTCATGAGGCTTTGATTATTATTTTAATCCAGTTGTTTGTGGTTTGTTTCCTTTTTTTTTTTTTTTTTTTCCCTCCTCCTTAATGGTAACATTGAAAAGATAAAAGTCTACGTGCTCGTGGCAGGAGCCAAAGGATGGCTGAAGTCCAACCTACCTCCACCCCACCCCACTCATCTGATATGCTTCCAGAGCAGGGGGAACCAGACAAATAGATGCTGTGGATAGCTTAGGACTCACTCGCCTCAGACTTTCTGGAAAAGGGAGAAGAACTCATTAGGCTAAAATGAAAGCCAAAAGTAGTTATGAGAGTGCTCTTTTAGGGAACTAAAATAAGAAGCCAACAGAACTTTACATTCTTCCCAGCAGGAAGCCTACAGTCATCCATGACACTGCTGATAGCCCTCCATGCCTGGCAAGGTTCCCACTCAACCATCTGGAGCTCATCCATCAAGGTGCAACTTTGAGGAAGGAGACTGAGCGCCTGGCAAAGGTGTTCAGAGAGCAGCTGGGAAGAGGGTTTTGGCTCCCGAGCTTCAGTGCAGTTTCACTCGACAGCAACTGAGGGTACATCTCTTCTGCAGATGGTGCAGCTGCAGATGGTGCAGGCAGTCCTAAGCTGACTTTGAGATAACTAGCAGTCACTGCTGACAGCGGCGGCAGAGTTCAGAACGTGCGCCGAAACCCTCCCGAGAGGCTAAGCAAGTAGTTGGGCCATTTGCCCAGGTGGCTGCTGCACTTTTATCGGTACCAAAGCTAGTTAAAGCCAGTTCACCTCATGTCTCCACGAACCACAAAGCCACCGCAGCTCCTGCATCATAGAGGAATACCTGCATCACTTCTGTTCTCACCAGCTGACGTTTTGATCTTGCTGATGTCTTCAGCAGAGCTCCATCCGTCTGAGGGCCAGGAGTTTGCTCTGCACCTCCGGCTCTCCTTTGAAGGTAGCAGTGATATTCACCCTCCTCGAGGGCTGTTAATGAGAGCGTGTTCTCTAGTTAGGTGGAAGTACGGCTCTGAAGCCTCTACTAGAGCTTTTCCAGACAATGCAGCCACAGGAGGTCTTTAAATAAGAGGAAAGAATCAAAGATAGGGAGTGACCTGGTCAAATCAGCTGGGGAAGAAGATGTAGGGGGAGGTGGGAGAGAGCAAGCGCACTGGAAGCGTTGCAGTTTTCTTCCCATGTCCATTGGGCAGCAAATAGCAGTGGCATAAAAGTTCACGAGTGCTCTCAATATTGGCAAATATCACACAGAAGGGCTTGCCATCCACACTTCCAGAAAATATCCACCAGCATAAGAGAAAAGCAAACTACAATGTAATATAATGGATATCTATATGCTATTTATAGCCTCTCCCACGCATACACACACTTGTGTCCCCACAGTATTTTCTTGGCTGCACTTGCAACCCCTGGTTTTGCATTCACACAGCATGTACTGAAACCAGCCATTAAGTTAAACACACAGAATTTCCTTCTCTTGTCCTAAAGTTAACTTGGAGGACACCTTGTTGAAGGTGAGAGGAGTAGGTGGGGGAAGGAGAGGAATGAGAAAGGAACAAAATTTTTGCAATGAAGCTACCACTAGAGCATGTAAGAGCCACTCGCTGCAGTAATGAAAAGACAGCCTAGGTTGAGCTGTTCCTCCCCAACACACACCTCCATGCTAAGATGAAGCTGCCACATCCTCCCTTGCAGTCCCATACCTCCCCTCCACAGAAACCCCCAAAGATGCAACTCATCCACCTTCAGGTAAAGCTCAGCCCTCTCTTACCCACAGCAGCTCCTCAAGACCCTTCCCTCCACTTTTAAATATTTTGTTCTTTGTTGGGATGCTGTAGGCACACTCAGTTCTCTCTTTAAAACTCCTGCAGCTCTCCAGCCTCATGCTAGGAGTGACCACTTACCTTCTGACAACCACGTTTGGCCAAAACCTGAGAAGCTCTTTTTCCGAGGGCTGTATAGAGATCAGGACTGCAACACGGCTTTTAAAGCATACTGCTTTCCCTGAGACCACTAGCCAAAGTTAAAGCAGTCTGTTTGCTAAATAGCAATCCTACAAGGATCTGCTACTGTGATCTAAATCACCTGGCAGAGGGCACTGGGGGAATGAGGAGGGCAAGACCCAGGGATGCACTTGGCCAGGCCCTGCAGAAAAGATGCACCTACAGGCAGAACTCAGCCTCCTCCCAGAGCCTGAAACGGCACCAAACCCACAGCTGAATCGTGTCTTATTTCAGATTTTCAGCCACTAGATCAAAGGATGAAGGCACAAGGATACAGTAATAACCTGCAGCCTGACCTGCCCCAGATTTTTTTAACTACCCTGGAAAGCTACTGCAAGGGCTTTAGGAAAAAATACAACACTCCCAATAACATCGAAGAGCCAGGTTTTAATATTGTGTGCATCATGGTCTGGCTCACAGCAGGTCACTAACCTCGGACAAAACCTGGTTAGAGGGGGAAAGTCTTTGTAGTGGCCCAGGAGCCTCTAAAAAGGGAAAGGAAAAAAAAAGGGGGGGGGGCACCACACCTCCAGAAAAACAAGGCACATTAGCAAAGTGACTGCACACGGCTCCCAAAACATAAACAAGCCATGGGCAGACTTGATTTTTAGGAAGAAATGGGTAATGGTTTAGTGCAGACCTAAAGAAATAGCTCCTGGGGCCAAACCACCAAACCAGGACTACTTAACTATGCCAGAGCTTGTGAAACCTCACCGAGCAGCGCTCAGACCTGCTGCTGAGCGCGGGATGATTCAGCCTCTGCCACATCCTCCCCTTTACAGCTTTAAAGAGCCATTCGAGCACAGCTTTTTTCCCGCTGCTTGATGCTTTCAGATCCTTGACCTGGTAACCGTATCACATCTGCTAACTATTATCAGAAGAGGAGAAAGGCTCTCCCCTCCTCACTTCCCCCAAGGTGCGGACCCAGCGCTGCACTGCGCGGTGTTGTGTCTGTAGAGCTGAAAGCCGTCAGGCTGCAATTCAAACAAATCAGATCTAATCACCCTTATCACAAGGGCGATAAAATCAGCAACACTGAGGGGCTACAAAAACGCAAGCCACCAGGGAGGTATTTCACGATAGGTACAGAAAGTCAACACCTCTGAAGAGCTGTTTTCCCATAGCGATCTTGCCCCACAGAGAGCATCAGATCACAGTGGGGCACTGCTGAAAATCAAGCATCTGTGCAGGTTCTCTGCCGTCTTTTGCGGTTCTAAAAAAATGTTATTTCCCATACTCTGCTGCTGGAAGAGGGTACAAGACACAGAGGGCTGTGTTCCAGAATGCCCTGTGGCTCCTACACTTTGGTCAAAGTGGTCACAAACCGACCACAGATAGACTGATACCAAGCCGGCCATGCTTAACAGGTGCAGTGATGTCCAGATTAAAAACCAGAGACAGATGCTGGTGCTGGGGAGGTGACCGCAAGTCTTATTTTGCTTGCACACCTCCCCCAGGACCCTGGCACAGGCGTTCAGCTGGAGGTGAGGGTTTTCTGAGGCTGGGACCCCACTCTAGAGGACAATACAGTCTTGGATGTTCAGAGAAGCACAATAGGGCTGGAAGTGTCAACCCTCTATCTGCATGTAGCAGTATCCCGCAGCTGGTTCTCCTTTGCCTGGCCAGCAAGCCATCGCCAGCCCCAGTCCTGAACCAGCCAGCTCAGCGGCACCGCACCACAACGGGAACAGCCCTTGGCAGGTTGCCTGCCTTGGGCTGCCTGTACTCTCTGAACCGCAGTTGCGATAAGATTTTTCTAGTTAAGGTCAGCTCCAGAGGAACCACCTGGAGCCCTTGGCCAGCTAAAGGAGAACCTCTGCCCTCATATGACTCACCTTCCCATCGCAGGAGAGCCTGAGAAGCATTTAGGAGAAGCGCATTTTGCAGGATGAGGAGCACACAAGCACGCAGACGACCAGGGAACTTCCTGACACACAGCCTATAACTGTCTGTTAGTCACGATGGCTGCTGAGCCCTGACCTCCCTCCAGTAAGCATGACGCAAAACAAAGCTCCACTTACAGATTTCAACACCAGCAGCAAAACGTCACCAAGCAACGGAAAAATAAGGGTTGGAAAAGACCTCGGGAGGTCACCTAGTCCAGCTCTGCACAACATGGAAAAGTCAGCGCTGTATGATCCCCATCAGGCGCACGTCTAACCTATTCTGAAAGGCCTCCAGTAATAAAAGCAGCATATTCTAGGCTTTTGCTATATATATCGTGATTTTGAGCAGTACTTGGAGAATGGAGGGCACAGAGGGGAACAGCTGCATAATAGCTGAACATTTCATTACAGAAATGTTGCAGCACCTGAGGGGAAGCTGCCAAATAGATAAGCAGATCTCAGCCATACCTCAGTGCAAAACGTAAGGACAAGACCACCAGCAAGGAGGCAAGGACATGAGAGCGGAGTGCCCCAGCCTATCTGGCCAGGCCACCTAGCAGGGCTGTGACATCTGGCAGAGCCGGTAGGGACTGACCCTCTTTCACCATGCAACGCGAAGGTACCGACCTCGGCACTGCCTGGATCCTGCAACTGCTACATCCCACAGAAGTTGGCCTGACATCCTTCTCGGGGATTAAAAAACCAGATAAATAAAAAATAAAGCCATGTTCTCTGCTGCACAGGAGAGGGAGTCTCAGCAAGATGAGGGTCTGGGTATGTTTACACAAACATGCAGACTTTTGAAAAGAACAGTGGAAACGCTTTGCACGAAATCCCATTAGCAAATAACGGGATTTCTGGGAGCACCATCTGTGCACCACATTGAACACTCAGCCCAGAGCGTGGAGACTAAAGCACATTGCATATGGAAACCCAGACAAAAGAATACACAATCATACACAAAGGCAGGGAGAGCACGTATAGGATGGGGAAGAAGCCAGAAGAGCCTTTTTCCTGCCCATCCTCACAATAGCTGAAAACCCATTCCCTTCACAACCTCCCCACAATGGTTCCTGAGACATCTCACGTCACTTCTGTGCCCACTGTGAGGCCCCACAATGTTGCTGCAGAAGGGGAAAAAAGTGCTTTTTCATGAGTGAGAATCAGCTGGCAAACCAAAACCGTTCAGTGCGAGGTGATACAGAGGTCTGGTATTGGAAATACCTTTTTTTCCTCAGGTGTTTTCCAAAGAGGTCTCCCAGATTTCTAAGCCAAAAGGTTACCTGGAAAAGGCTCTATCTCATTTGTGAGATTCTTCAGGTCCATCTCAGCAGAAAGGGACCTGGGAAAAGTCCAGGAGTAGCCACCCTGGGGTAACTCTGAAACAAAGCAAGAGAGGATTTGGCTTGAGTGGGTTTTGGAGAGCAAAACAAACCCAACTTTACAAATCAACAGCTTCAATGAGCCACCTCCAGTGGCTCTCAAGCACCCTTTTTCCTTCCCGCTTCCAAATGTCTCCCTCTTTGTCCGCCCTCTCAAGAGTTCTTCAACAGCATCCTCCAAAACAGCTATTACAGCAATCACTGCAATTAATTGATTTGCATATCCCCAAAGCCCCATCATTAGTGCAACACAGCCAAGCGTGTTAGTGTTTAATAATATCAATCAACAATTATTCATAACATCCCGCCCCAGCAGACCTAAATATAGAGACAAGCATTCATGCGAAAACAAAAAGGAAGAAAAAAAACAACCCAGCAGCTAAACAAAAGAATTAATTTAGAGCAGAATCAGGATCATAGAAACCAGGCGGACAAGAGACAAGGTCAGACGTCTCGCTCCCAGCTCATGTGCAGCTCTCCTAACCTGCCTGCTCTCAGTTACTCAGCTACAACTAAATAAAGTGGTTTTCTCCTTGTGGTAAACAGCCAGCATACACAATGAGCATATATGCTCATGGGGTAGAAACAACCAAGAGGCGACTTTCATAGCTTGCTGGCCACTGTTCAGAACAGCACTTCAGCAAAAGCTCGAGAGGGTCTCCATTCAGGACAACACTCAAACACACGCTGAAATTTAAGTACGTGCTTAAATCCTGCTCCTCCTCAGGCCAGGCACTAGTAAAAGGGAAAGACTGCTATCCAGTTTTCCAGACATTTTTAGCAATACAAGCTGCACCCCTTAGGGACTGTATGCTCTTCATTTACCTGCGACTTTGGAGCCAAAGCCTGTTCGCTTAATGCGTGAGGCTTTCAGGACACAAGTGGTCCTTTCGTGCTGGGATGGGAGAGACCCTCACACCAACAGTGGAGCCTGGAGGTACCATCCGCATGGAAACAGCACACAACACCACAAACCAATGGGAAAACTAGCATCAAGGCTGCTCTTTATCAGTGCGTTTAAATGGTTCAAAGCTGAACTAAGGCTCTAACTAAACCCAGGACCTTGCTCAGAAGACAGGTGATTCAGTGAAGGAACCACATCTAACCGAGCTATAGCTCAAAAGAGCCAGAAACCCATGCTACTGAGACAAACCCGCATTTCACACATCAAGAGGGAGGCACAACCACCTCAGCCCAGTCTCCCTTCTCTGTGATGCAGCACCCAAGATTTACACATTTGCCATTTGTGGTATTCTCTTCTCTTGTTATGGGGCCTCCTCCCCAGCAGTGCAGGAATGAGATGGTCCACAGCCTGTCCACATGCTACACAAGCCAAGGACCAAGGCACTCTGCTGTGGGAGGGTGAGGACCTGCACAAGGAGCCTTGCAGCAAGGCAATGTGAGCCTAGTATGAGACCACCAGCACAAACGTGACTACACACACACATGAGGACATCAGAGAGCTGATAGATCTTCACCATCCAGTGAGTTTTGCATGGTCCATCACCACCTTCAACAGCAGGAGGTGGCCTTTGCAAGAGCCTAGTGCCAGATTACAGTAACATAATTAACAGATAGGTTAACACGCACACTGACTGAGCTGAGACAATGGCATCTCGCTCTGAAACAGTCACCAAGCAAAATTCAGGCATTCAGCTCCTTTGCTGGTGTAAACTGATGGCACCAAAGGCAACGAATTAGTCTGCACCACTGGAGGAGGTGACTGACCGTGGTGACACAAAGCCACAGCCTTGCTGCAAGTCACAGCTTTTCACTGAGCTGGCAGAGTCCTGCTCTGACAACACATCTTATTTATTAAAGAAATTATGCCAGGAGGGGCTCCATAGGTGCTTCCTGCTCTCACAGATGCAGCCAAACAGCTGGTGGGGCAGCTACGTCTTCAGCCTTCATCACTCACTACGTTCTAACCATCCAGCAGTGCCCCAGTGGCTTCAAAGCCATCTTAATTTTCCTTCATCCTCACCCAATGTCCTGCAGACAGCTCCATCAACACAACCATGGGGTGGCAAACGGTCCAGGTATCGCAGAGGGTGGCAGGAAGGAAGGACCTGGCAGGAAGGAAGGACGTCAAGAGAAACGTCCCTGCAAGCATGGGTGAGGGGAAGGAGCAGCTCTGCATCTCACCCTCTGGCACTGAGACAAGTTCTCCAGTACACGTTTCCCTCTGCTTTGGCTCCATTGATCCTGTAACTGTGCTAAAGCTATATCCCAACACTGTAAATCACACCAGTTTGAGAAGGACACCCTGCTTCCCAGCTCAGCGCCCAGGGCCCATGCTAAAAGCAACCACCAGCTACCATCTGCAGACTAAACAAAGCTATTTTTACACTGCCCGCAGCCTGGACCCCTAACTGGACACTCATCCAGCATGAAATCTCCTATCTGCAATTCTTTCACACCCCTCCCTGCCTCCATCGGTGCTGATGCTGGGGGATTTTTTGTGCCTTGATGATAGGACAGAACAAAATGCAATGTCTCATTACGAGCATTCTAAACAGAAAAATACAGAAGTAAGATTTTAAAGCCCCCTCACATTTTGTTGGTCCTCCGACTTCCCCCACTGCTTGTAACCACACACAACATGCCAGGAGGTGGGCCCAAGAAATGAACTGCCGAAAGCATGAGCAGGAAGCAAGGCAAACTACAATTGCAGTCAACCACTTCAAAAAGGCTTCAGTTTTGCTCAGAATAGCTTGAAAGGAAACTTGCCGCTCACGCATGTTCATCCTTCATCTTTGACCCGTTTTAAAAGAAATACTAGTCTGATTATGTCTTGTTTTTCTTAGGCAAAAAGAGTTTCTAGAAGGCAGGGTCTAAAAGCAAAACATAAATAGAAAATATAAACACTTCCTCAAAAGCATATTGTTTGTTTGTGAAATTATCAGCAGCTTTCACTGTCTCCCAACAGCAACTGATAGATGTCGGGGGAAAAGGAAAGTATTCGTGGCCACAACGCTGTTTTGCAGAATAACGTGGAAGGGAAAATCCAAAACTACTACGAACACAATGCTGAAGACCTAGAGAGAGGTTTAGCCTGGGGTAAACATCTCCTAACTGCTGTAATTACTGTGAAAGGTCATCAAGGACACCTCCCTATGCAAGCTAGAAAAGTTCCTGTAAGCATTTCACGTGGCTAGTTCAGCTTTTTTGGTAAATGTAGCAAAGCTCTGACATTGAGCCGTATGAGATGATATCAGCAAACAGGCATCTTTCTCAGAAAGCACATGCATAAGAAAGCTGAGGACATTATCTACTTTCCAATTCCTTGCTATCTTGCTCTTAAACACAGCCATTAAACAGAAAGTTGAAAACACTGGATAAAAAGGAAAGGCTGCACACGCAGGACTTCACACTGACCAAGACATGTTCTGAAGTGAGTACAAAAGACTTCAGTGTGCAAATATAATCGGATTTAAGAGCCAAATTCCTCCCACCTTCAGCCCTGGAGTGTCCCCGTGCATCCTGTGCTCCAGCAAAGGCTGGCTTCTGCCAGCTCTCCTGCCCACGGTGCCTACTTGGTGGCACCCTCCTGCAGCCAGATAACGGCACACACGCCACGTGCTGCTCACTCTGCAGTCCAGAGACAGCGCATGCTCCTCTCGCAGGCAGACACCGACACACGCCAGCACCCTGCTCTGCGATTTGTGCGTGTGGCTTAATTAAAGGCAGGTGCAGAGGACGGTTTGCATGAATGTTTATCCTTAGGTGCTTCCCTCCCTGGCACCCACTCGTGGGGTGTGCAGGAGGACATGTAGGCAGCTTGGAGCAAGGAGTCCTTCAAACCCTGCCCTCTGCTCTGCACAACATCTGGGGCTGCCAAGGGGCTGTTCACATCTGGGCAAGCAGGCTGAAGCCACGGCATACGCAGGCCACCCGATTTCACCTGTCTCAGACAAAACGATTATATTGGGGCTGGACTGCTTCCTTTATAGTCCCAGATCTCATTTTCAGAGGCCGGGGGAGAAAGCCTTCGATCTATTAAGTGTCTTTGTAAAGGACTCGCTGTTGGCATCTGACTCTCTCAGCAAGATAAATATACAGTCGTTTAGGTTGGAAGGGACCTTTGGAGGCCACTTGGTCCAACCCCCTGCTCAAAGCAGCAGTAAATAAATCGCAGCACGTCTCCTCTGCTCATGCAGCCAACGGCACAGGTGGGGGACGCATGAGGGGCAGGGAAGTATGCAAGAGACCTCCACACAAAAAAAAATATCTCCTGCTCTGAACAACACCATGGAAAACAATTCTCCTACCTGAGAAGAGGCTGCTAAATCACCCGTTGCCCTGACTGACTACCTCAACAATCTGATGTCTTGCTCCAGAGCCTGGGAGGGTCTCCTTTCCCCAAAAAGCAGGGTTTAGACCTCAAGTTCCAACCAAAGAAACACTCAGGTGCATAGAAAGCGCAAAACTGGCCTGTGCTTGCAGAAACAAGTGTACTCAGTGCCTTTGGTCTAAATCTTACTCCTTTCTTCCAAGGGCCGGTGGCATTATTGTACACTTTGTAAAGCAGTTTTGTTCCAGCAAGGGTCTACCTGACTTCATTTACCCCACGTAGCCAACTTGGGAAGAGCTGTAACTGCAGTCTCAAAGGTGCTACACCACCATACACTAGTGTCAGATAAAGGAAATTCTGCAAAACCTGTTTAACTGAGCAAATTCACCTGCTTCCCGCTTTAATCTTGATGCAGGAAGCAGAAAACCCCCGCACGACCCCTCTCCAACTCAGACAAAATCTTTCCCTGTGCTCACTCCCAGCTACAACCCCACAATAATTCTGAGCTACTTCTCCTCTGGCCTTTTTACTTCATTTCACCATACCAAAAGCAGAGGCAGGCCTGGAAATTAAATTGCAGCCACCAGTTTCATTCATAAATTTGGCTGCATGTTTGCAAAGCGATCTGTTGTTATTTCTCACCATTCACCACCTTGAAGCCAGGGAGTATTGTTTTTATTGCTATTGTGAGAACAAGAGCAGGGGAAAAAAATAATCCTAAGCTTCCCTTCCCCTCCCAATCAAATATAATAGAGGAGAAAAAAAAAACCCAAAAAAAACCAGGGCGGATGTCAGATCCTCAAGGATTTTTTTTTTTTCTGAGCTATCTACAGGAGCTCAGCCTGGTGCTGCAGGTTTACTGAGTCTGAATTTTATCAATGGGCTGCATTAGGTCCATTTGAAAGGGCAGCAGGTGTTCGAACAATGAACCCAGGCTGCCTCTACATCTGGGCTACAAAAGCCATCTCTGTGTTTACAAGAAACAGGATAATCAAGAAAACATCCTGCCACAGGCACCTAAAAAACTACAGCCTCTTGTTATTCATTTTTCTCTCACACTTCACCGGTCTATTTATAGCACGAGAAGCTGAACCAGGAGGAGAGAGAAAAAAAAAAAGAAGTTTCACACTCACTTCCACGCAGAAGTGACGCACGTGCAATGTGGAAGGCATGGACAACCAGGCGCTTGGCTTGTATTGTTCCTTCAGCTCTAGGTGGGCCACGATTAACCCCTGAGCTCTTGCTGTCACTAAATTAATTAGTTGTGCATAAGTTGTTGCTTCATTGATGCAACCCTGTCAATTAAACCTAACTCATTCTGGGACACTCCAGATGGAAACTGAGTCACCACATACTGGACGTAATGTTCCTAGAGCCTAAACACAAGGATGAGCAATTATGGGGGAGGGATCATGGAAACTGCTCATCTGCCTTAGCCTTCAGCACTTAAGGCTGGATCCTGATGGCCAACAGGATAAGACAGGCTCTTCCAGAGCTCAGAGAGGACACAGAGGGTCCCCTCCCAAGACATCCTCTAGAGGAACCTCTTTCCCTGCACAACGCATCAAAAGCACATCTGCAGAACCAAAAGTTGCCACCAAATTTCAGCTGCTGATGGCTTCTGGCTCCCCACAAAATCACTGTATTCTGGGGTTACTTTCTGCTGATGTTTTGTTCTACTTCCTTTTAACTTTTCAGCACAAATGAAGCAGGATGCATCCAATTTAGTAAGAGACTTTGCTTGTTTGCTTAAACCAAATTAGTTTTCACTGAAGATGCACAAAAACGGAGTGTTTAGAACATTACTCACCATCCTCAAGAACGTCTTGGGAAGCTCCAAGTTATCTCCCCCTTCCAGACTAACGTTTTTCAAGGCTTGGGTCATCCTTATATCCAGGAAAATTAAGTATTCCCTCCCTTCATATCCTCCCTCCCTTGCTTTAATAGTTTTGCTTCTGGAAGCCTTCAAAACATGCCAGCTACAGCCTCCCCCCTGCCCCAGAAACCTGGGGAAGTGAGCGCTGAGCTTCTCAGCCTCTCAAGGAGTTTGACTTTCTTGCTTTTGAGTTGAACGAAAGCAGATTAACTCAACAGGTGCTTCACTGGAGAGTGGGAGGGAAAACAAAACAAAACACAATGAAACAACAGCCTACGTGCACAAATAGCAGATGAATTCCTCCTCTTCTGGGCAAGGGACTGCTAAAACAGATTGCTAACATCCCCTTCTCCGTTAGACCCAAGTCACTCCCCGTTGCTGGCTTTAAAGATATCAAGTCCCAGAGCTCAAACGCTTCCCTTTAATCAGACAGTGGGTCTAGAAGGGGATTTTCCTGATCCATGCTTGACGCCTGAAGGGTTAAACTGTCTCCCCTGCCCCTTACTCATGGTCTTCTCTACCCTGGGCATCCTCTGAAACAGCAGCTTTCCAGCTGGACCACAAAGGACTTTCCAAAAGCCTCTATGTCTTACACATTGAGTAGGACAGCTGAAGCCAGGACTGCTGCCCCATAAATTGATGACAATGCTTCACAGCTACTTTTTTCCACAAACAGGAAGACCAAACAGTGCACATATAAACTGACCACATCGGAGACCAGTATCTTCATGCCCCTCCTGCTATGGAAAGCAAGCGGCACGTTGCTGTTCCAAGTTCTTACCGTCCCAGGGCCTCCCCACAGGTTGGTCCCACAGACCTCCTGCCTGTTTACCACAGCATGAGACATGGGGGTCCAGGTCAGTTCAAATCCCACTGCAACTGGAAGAAGCAGATAGCAGCTTACATTGTGCGGTGTTTGCTCGTTTGCTTGAAAACATGAGGATTTTTTAAGCTTTCCGGGATTGATGTGCACCCACAGCCAATATTAACAGTTAAACTTTTTGTCATTTTTCCATCATAATTATGAGAGAAGCATATACAGCATTTCAAATTGCTGACTGGGGAGCCTATAAAGTGACAACATGGCTAGAGGATCTGTATATCCTAAAAGAACTGAAACGGGTGTGTCCAGCAGTGCCGTTTCACACAGGAGACTGCATACATCTTCACATTACACAACCAAAAGAAATGCTACTTCTTTCCAATATTTGTTTTGCAGCACAAAATAGAAGTGACCTTTGCACCCCTAAGTGACTAAAGCTTGACACAGTGTTTCTGTTAATTTATTAAAAACTTGCTAGCTGAAGCCCAGTCTTCAAGCCAACCAGTTTTCTAAAACCTCTGCTAACAAATTACTTGGATAATTGCCAGAATCTGATCCCTTTCTGTTTCTTTCTCACCAAAAAAAATAACATCTGGTCTATGTTAATTATCAATCTGTATTGACTGCTAATTTATGCTGGTAGGCATCTTCAAGAACAGCATCCTAGATAATTAAATAGCTGAATGCCGACGAACAATTGTCAATACAGAATAAAATCAATATACTCCCTGATGTTTTCTAATGATAGAGAGCTGACGCTATTTGAACCAGCTTCTTTTGAAAGCTCTAGATTTATTGAACAACATTATTTCAGGAGAGATGATTTGGGGTTTTACTTTTTAACAAAGAGAAGTGGAGTGTGGCATGGCATTTAATATCTGGCTGAGATTTAAAACGCACGCTCCTTATGAAGTATGACATTTTATACCTGAAACCACAGGAACATTTCCCACATTTAAGTGATAGAGGGAAAATTCTTCAAATTAGATTTGAACTTTATACCTTCTAATTCTGCTCTGCTCCTCCTCCTCCATGTACCACGCTTGGGCTTGATGAACGTGCTGGTGCTATATCAAAGTCTAACAGACCCGACTGCCGACAAATCCCCTTCACTTAGCCTTGAAGTAGGCAGCAAACCTCCCATAGATCCAGTAGTTAACATTAACTGGCAAAATAGCTCAGCGACGGACCACAAGGCTAAACAGACTGGTCAGCACAGCCCAGCTGGTGCAGCCATCCCTCCTGGGGGTCAGCGTGAGCTGGAAGCCAGCACTGGAGCCACAAGGCAAACCTAAGTCCCCGGGCTTGCCACGAAGAGCCACCCAGAGCTCTTTCACATGTTTTAATCCGAGGAAAACCGAACACCCATTGGCAAGGAAGCCCTGTGCAACATCTCCCCAGGCTTGCCCAGCAGAGGTCCTGTGTCTCGCTTTCCTGGACTCATAGGTCTGTGGTGCAACTCAATTGCAACCAGGTCCCTGTTTGGGAACAGTTGTCCAGCTCTAAGTGCTGTCACAGCCACTGTCCCTTGCAGGAAAGCTCCTCCACCGAGCCCTCCAGGATGAGAGGAACACTGGCGCTCTGGGGTATGGCTATGGAACCAGGTGTTTTTTCAGTGTGAGACATCCAGAAAAACCCACTCTCCTGGCCCTTCTTCACAACCCCAGCGTCATCAAGCTCGTTGGCAGAATGCAAACTGGCCCCTTCAACGATCCCTCATGTCAGCAAGAGACACCTCAGAGAGCACATCATGTCCTACACCTCAGGGAGGTGCAGCACAGATATATCACGCCTGTCTCCATGGCCAAGCAAGCAGCAGGATCCTTGACTCCCAAGCGGTTGCCCAAAGTCTCAGTTCACCCACCTCACGTGATGGAGAAAACCTTGACCCACAGCCTTTCCCTTTGCATGCTCCTTGGGCTAGCAACACGCCAAAAAAACCCCAGCTCACTACATCTTCCATCCTGCGCCTCCAGGGACAACCCAGACCTTTGTAAGTGCTTTGAAATACGAGTTGCAAAGGCAGAACATTTTTCCTATTATGTTCCTTGCTTTACTTAAGCTCCTACTCAATAAGAGACAGGTGCACTAAGCTCTTTGCCAGGGACCTGTGTTTAGAGGAACAAGGCTCTCCAGTTTTATATGTTATCCCCTTGTAAGCTCACTAGTCGCCTCTTAAGCTCGTAATAAAAGACTTTTTTGAAAAATGATGGCACCTAGTTTCCAAGGCAGCAGAACTTTTAAGCTTGTGTTTGCAAGAGCCTAGGGAATTACAGATGCCAGAAGGAACACGCTGTATAAAACCCATCACCTATTCCTGCTGGATAAATTAAATAACAGCTTTATTTTTTAACACAACGTGATCTAGATGAAGAAGTTGCTATCAATGCTACACAAAAAATATATGATGTATGGAATAACAGCTACAAATCCCTTTAATCTCTGGTGGTACCTACAGACCTCAGATGTTTTGGTGCCTGTACGGCTTATCAAACATGCATGATCCCAGGCTGGAAAGGCTGAGATACTTCACGGTGTTGAATGGCCACCAGTGGTTTGCTGGATCTCAGTTGCAATTCAGGCTGCAGTGCTCCAGGGGAAGAGACAAGAAGGGAGATAAAGGAAAGAAAAGGCAGCAGCTAGAGATGGGGACAGAGAGTGGCTGTGACTAACTCAAAGCGTAGATGCAGCCACAGCAGAAAATAGATCACAGGGAAGTCCTCTGAGGACAGCACTGGCTGAACAGCCCAGGTAAACCCGCATCCTCTCACTTCAAATTATTCGAAAGCTCAAGCAATTCAACTGGAAACCCGCAGCAAACCAGAACATCTCACACCCCCCAGTTTGTGTTTATGTCTATTTTCTTAGGCTAAACCAATTGCTTATTCTTGGTCGTATGCTACTCCCTTCTCAGCTACAAAGCAGGCTCCTTTCCCATGGAAAAAAATATCAACTCTGCTTATTTCATACTTAATTTTACTGCATGAATTTTCCCAGCAATGCAATTCATTATTTTTTTCCAAGTTCGCTACAAACTGATGAAAATAAAAAGCTCCTCGGCTCATGCACACACTCCCTGTATGCTCTCACACACAGCACTTTTTTTGTGGCTTAATTTCTCAGTTTTAAAAGGAAGATGTTTGCTTTCCTCCTACTTTTTTCTTTTCTTTGGGGGTGGTGGAGGGTGGTGGTGGTGGAGAAGACCCAGGGGAAGTGAGAAGGGGGCATTACTTCATCTTTAATACAGTTTCCAGTACAATAAAGACCATCCTTTGCACTGTGACACCGAGGTGCTAATAGAGGGCAATAAATTCAGATTAATAATTAACATCCACATCGTATCAAGCAATCTTGTGGCTCTCATTCAAATTGCTTCCGAAAGTTGCCTACTTTTTTGTGGCAAACATATGCAATAGGTTTCTCAGCTATTAATTTTAGAAGCTATTTTTGAGTGATGTATTACAGAACAAAAGAACTAAAGCAATTTTCTATTCTGATTCCAATTCCTGACTTTACTTATTGAATCACAAGCATTACTCTCTTTCTCTTGGAGATTTGGGAATGGTATCTTGAAGTCTACAGGAAAAAGTATATTGCTTAGGGGTTATGGCCAAACCAGTCCTTAAAACCACATGCACTTAAAGAGACAGTACTGCTGGGGCTCTGTGGGTAAAACTCTTGGCTGAAAAAAAAAAAAAAAGTTTGGCAAAAAAAGCGATATACAAATGCTCGCGTTAATGGGGAAAAAAAAAAAGTGAGGTTCTGAATGCAGAGACTCAGTTTAAGTATTAAATAAGAACAAAAGAGAAGATACTTACTGCTTTTCAGACCCCCTTGACCTGCAGATGGATGAGAATCAAGCACTGAAAGGAAGCAGACAAATTTCTGATGCAAGCCGCACCAGCATGAAGAACCACTTTCATATTAACACAGCGAATTACAAGCTGGATTTACATGATTTTCCAACCCCTGCAAAGAAAAAGCAACAAGTACTCAAGCTCGCTTACTCCGAAGAACACCCCACCAATCCAATGCTCCAAAAGAAATTATGCAATGGGCATAACCATCGTATGCCTCAAAAAACAATATGACTTAGATGCTTTTTATTATGGTCTTGATTCTTCAGGGTTCACATTTTCAAGCTTTTTCTCCAAAACCATGGGGGGGCTAGGAACTTTATTTCAAAAACATGATAGCCAAGAGTCTCACCTAATTATACAAGCTGGAGCTTCAAGGAGGGGGGGGGGGGGGGGGGGGGGGGCAGGGGGGGAAGGCAAAGGAATGCAGACACCTAGAGATTTATGGCAAAAAATGCAATTGCTGGCAAAACACTCATTGTCCCAAACTTCTTGCTTTTTCTCCTCCCCCCCCACTCTGTGAAGGAGTGTATTTTTTCCCCAAAAATTGTCATGTGCTGTAATGCTGCCTTGCTAGCTTTGATTTTGCCCCTCTTAAAGAAGCCTTTTAATGTTCTGTGACCGATGCTTCTCACCCTGCACACAAGCAATAAGTTAGAACAATTATTTTTAAAAACTCCAGCTTCACTGCTGGAGTTTACACGGAGGCAAAACAGCTGTCTTGCCCTCGAAGCCAGCCTCCTACCAAAGCAGGGCTCAGAAACTACAGATGGGATTTTACAGGCAGCATCACGACACGCTCATATTTCCCCCGTTGCTATTTTTTTTTTTTTTTAAAGGAAGCAGGAGGGGGGAAGCAGAGAAAATCCTGCAAGGCGTGGGGATGCAGCACTAGTCGGGATGGAGGCAGATGCCCCCAGCCCCGGCGGTCCTTGCCCAGCCGCCCCTGCCTGACAGATGTGCAGGGTTCAGGGGTGTGATGGATGGAGGAAATGCAAACACCAGGCAGGTTTCCAGCTGCTGCGAGGAAAAAATAATAATAAACTGGTTTTTAAGTGGTAAGGGAATGGAAAAAGCACTAGAAACTTGCCTCAATATGTACTTGAGGAGGGAGGAGTAGAGGAAAAATGCAACTGGGATAACCCCTTGGGAGGAAAAGATAGAAACAGCGTTGAAATAAAGTGAAATAAAGATGAAAGAGAGAAAAATAAACACGAAATAGACAGAAATACAGATGACAGGGAGAAAAATAAACATGAAAGACAAAAACACAGATTAAATGGAGAAAAATAAACATGAAATAGAGCGAAACAGACAGCGATAAACACTAACCCTCCCCTTCTTCCACGGCCGGCCCTGCAGCAGCACCGGGGAGCGCCCCCCCCCCCCCCCCCCCGCCCCGTCTCCGCGGTGACGGCGGGGCGGCGCGGGCCGCACGGTTACCGGGCCGCACAGTTACCGGGCCGCACGGTTACCGGCCGCACGGGCGCTGTGCCCGGGGCCAGCCCCGCGGCGGAGGAGCAGCCCCGGCATGTCTCAGGCGTGAGTAGCGCGGTTGCGGGGGCGGGGGGCTCCCGGTGTAACGGGCTGAGCCCACCCGCCGTGCTTCCTCCGGCCGTTGCACCCCGAACCCGGCACACCTGTCAGGCAGGGGCGGCTGGGCAGCGACCGCCGGGGCTGGGGGCATCTGCCTCCGTCCCGGCTGCTGCTGCCTCCTCACTCCGAGCAGGATTTGCTCAGCTTCCCCCCCCCCGTAAGCTTCCTTAAAGAAAGAAAGAAAAAAAAAAAATTAAAAACCCAGCGCCGCACCTACCGGCAGAGCGCGGCACCTGCCGGGGCACACGCGATGTAACCGGCGCACACGCGGTGTAACGGGGCACACGCGGTGTAACCGGCCACACGCGGTGTAACCGGCACACACGCGGTGTAACCGGCGCACACGCGGTGTAACGGGACACACGCGGTGTAACCGGCACACACGCGATGTAACCGGCGCACACGCGGTGTAACGGGACACACGCGGTGTAACCGGCACACACACGGTGTAACGGGGCATACGCGGTGTAACCGGCACACACGCAATGTAACCGGTGCACACGCGGTGTAATGGGGCACACACGCGGTGTAACCGGGCGCACATGCGGTGTAACGGGGCACACGCGGTGTAACGGGGCACACGCGGTGTAACCGGGGCCACCGGGCCCGGCAGCAGGGGGTGCCCTGGGCAGGGGGATCCCCCCTCTGCAAACCCATCGCCTCAGCAGCCTTCAGCCCAATGCTGATATTCCCCCTCCTCAGACACCAGGCCCTTCGCCGCTTGCAAAAAAACCCCAACTTTTTCCTCTCTACAGACCAAAACTGGCACATCCTGTTGGGTTTGGTGGGTTTTTTCCCCCCTAATGAACTCCTCATGCTGTCAGCACAATACAAAGCTTTAAAAGTTTATTTGCAATCACCAGACACTGCTGATGGCATTGGATCAAAGTGCCTGCAAGGAGCCATACTCATTACTCCAGAACCACTACTAAGATAGCAAGCTCCTACATTAAGGCGGCGTTACTACTGCTGCACTACGCAGCTGGGAGCCTGCCGGTGTGGGCGGCTTCCAAGCCGTTATCCCCTCGGTGTTCTGCTGTTTGCTGCCGCCAGGTCCAGCGATGTGAAACCTTGGGCACAGTCCAGTTTGCGGCAGCTCTTGTGCCCAGTTCTGAGCTGGATGGGGCTTGCTCAAGTTGAGTAAATAATAATAATATGTTAGAGGAAAAAATAAAAACACCCCCTGGGGCAGTACTTGCTGCCTGCTGCTGCCCTGCATGGCCAAACCTGACCATAGCCAAAGTTGACCATAGCCAAAGCTGACCATGGCCAAACCGACCATAGCCAAACCTGACTACGGCCAAACCTGGCCATAGCCAAACCTGACCACAGCCAAACCTGACCACGGCCAAACCTGACCACGGCCTAACCTGACCACGGCCAAACCTGACCATAGCCAACCTGACCACAGCCAAACCTGACCACAGCCAAATTGACCACAGCCATACCTGACCATAGCCAAACCGACCACAGCCAAACCTGACCATGGCCTAACCTGACCATAGCCAAATTGACCACAGCCAAACCTGACCATAGCCAAACCGACCATAGCCAAAGCTGACCACAGCCAAACCTGACCATAGCCAAATTGACCACAGCCATACCTGACCACAGCCATATTGACCACAGCCATACCTGACCATAGCCAAACCGACCACAGCCAAACCTGACCACGGCCTAACCTGACCACGGCCTAACCTGACCACGGCCAAACCTGACCATAGCCAAATTGACCACAGCCATACCTGACCATAGCCAAACCGACCATAGCCAAAGCTGACCACAGCCAAATTGACCATAGCCAAACCTGACCATGGCCTAACCTGACCACGGCCAAACCTGACCATAGCCAACCTGACCACAGCCAAACCTGACCACAGCCATACCTGACCATAGCCAAACCGACCACAGCCAAACCTGACCACAGCCAAACCTGACCACGGCCAAACCTGACCATAGCCAAACCGACCATAGCCAAACCTGACCACAGCCAAACCTGACCATAGCCAAATTGACCACAGCCATACCTGACCACAGCCATATTGACCACAGCCATACCTGACCATAGCCAAACCGACCACAGCCAAACCTGACCACAGCCAAACCTGACCATGGCCTAACCTGACCACGGCCAAACCTGACCATAGCCAAATTGACCACAGCCATACCTGACCATAGCCAAACCGACCATAGCCAAAGCTGACCACAGCCAAATTGACCATAGCCAAACCTGACCACGGCCTAACCTGACCACAGCCAAAGCTGAACACAGCCAAATTGACCATAGCCAAACCGACCATAGTCAAAGCTGACCATAGCCAAAGCTGACCATGGGCAAAGCTTACCATAGCCAAACCCGACCATAGCCAAACCCGACCATAGTCAAACCACTGCCCCAGCGGGTTGAAGCCTCTGCCAGCTTCTTACCTGAGGTGGTCTCCTCTGGCTTTAGTGGTACCGGCTTCAAAGCCCCTCTTTTGCTCAGTATCATCTTTCCCAATGCCAGCTCTTTGCCAGATAAAAACCCTCCATCTCTAAATCACCCTTTTAGCCCCCAAAGCAGAGCAGCTCTCCTTGTTGCCTCCATGTTGGGCTTCCCCTAACCCAGCCTCAGTGCATTTGCAGTCCCAGCCGGGTACCGCTGCCAACCCCACTGCTTTCCAGCCAGGCTGCTGCCTTTTCCTTGCTCCTTGGCTCAGGAGAGAAGGGTGAGCTGAGAGGAATAAAAAGAAACACCACCAAGGGCACAGCAGAGCTGGCATGGGGGCTCTGTCCGAGGACACAGACCCCACGCAGCCTCCTGCAGCCCAAAGCTGGAGACCGGTGGCTAATGCAGTGCAGGGCTTGGCTTGCAACGGCGCTAATCACGCCTTGCACTGGCGCGGTGGCTCAGCTAAGGGAAGCTCTCAAATGAATGGATAGTTATCTAAATTGTGTTGTTTAAAAGAAAAAACAACCACAAAAAATCCTGCCACAAAAGTAGTGATTGACCTCTTCCTGAGAGAGTTCCTTCATAACCTGTCATTCTTACGGTCTGAATCACGGCTGCTGTTACGTGAGCCAGATCAACACCAAAGGAATTGAATATAGTTGGAAAATGCTTGTGCTTCAACTGTTTGGCTTAGCTCAGTTTAATTTTAATAGAGACAGGGCTCTTTAGCATTTCCTATAGCATTGCCAGCATTGAACAGCAAATCCATATAAATGTGATACGCATCTCCACATCACATGACAAAAATATATACAGTGCTGTTTCCAAATGAGGTAGTGATGCTGGTGAGGGACTCCAATTTGACATTGATGCTACTTGGCTCACTTAACTATAATCACTCTATAACTGTGCAGAGCACAGCATTTATAGCTACGCTAATCCAGTCCTTCATAAACACGAGTCTTGAATAGACACCAGTTCATCAGCCGCTGCATCTATAGAGCTCGAGCTAAGCAGCGGGCTGGATAGTTTTGTTTACTGTGTTCTACACCTCAGTCAGCATACCAAGCCTTCTGGACAGTTTGTGCTTTTCTTTATTGCACCAGTAACGGGATTCAGTATCACCTGAGAATCTCAGCATTCCTTTAAAAAAATAATTATTTAAAAAAAGAAAACAAAACACCAGAAAAAATGTGAAGCAAAAATGCTCCCAAACTATCAAAAAAACAAAAAGTATTAAATTCTTACTGAAATATATGAAGCCTTAAAGGTTGCATTTCATGATTTTTAAATGGTTGGAGCTGACAGTGCTAGCAAATCCATAAAAAATTTATCCTGATGTTTCCTGTTC
Source organism: Falco biarmicus (assembly GCF_023638135.1). Taxonomy (NCBI): domain Eukaryota; kingdom Metazoa; phylum Chordata; class Aves; order Falconiformes; family Falconidae; genus Falco; species Falco biarmicus. The sequence goes on along the minus strand of NC_079295.1, from coordinate 9,030,696 downwards.
ACAGCCTTGTGCATTCCTCCCCCTGAGTTGTAATCGATGCCAGTAGTCACGCAATAGCACACTTTCCTTTCATCCTAGGCTATCTGGTTTTGCAAGGTACAGCTGAGTTGGTTCTCAAGTAAGTTACCGCAGCTACCGTTACATGATCACGTAGTGAGGTTATCCTGGCTGTGTACCATAAATCATGCTAAATTAAAAGTATTTTATAAGCCACGTGACAAAGATGTTTTAAAACAGACTGCCTTACTTGAAGGCAGTGAAGCTAAGAGCTACTAACACATGGGGTTTATGAGAAAGAACTTTGGTACTTCAGGCAAAAATATTTTAGGGGACACCACCTTATTTGGCTGGGAATAGGGATGGCTGCCGATCTTGCCATGTCACATGGAAGACAGACTCCCATCCTACAAAAGGGTAGGCACGTCGGTAAGTCACAGCCAAGCCTTTAATGCTGGTTTTTCAGTGCTGTCCAGTCACATCCTGTGTGCTGTACAGAAATGCTACCCAGCACATGACTTTTTTTGAGCTTGAGGTAAACAGCTGCTTTTTAGACATCTGGAAGAACAGCTGCCGCAGACAGAGAAGTCGCACACGCCTCGTGCAGCCAGTGGGACATGCTAGACATAAGCTGAGTGCAGGACTGTTGTCTCACAGGCACTGAAGTCACAGTGGTCAGACTGGCAACTTTTGCAGCACTGAGTCACGCTGCACACAATTTACGTGGCTGGGATTTCAGTATTTCCGATCGGTTTATGAGGCATGTTTGCCATCCTCAAGGCCCTGTGATTTCAACAGACGTGTGGTCTAAAGATCACAGTGGCGTGTTATTCCGCTGCTTTAGTCAGTTTTGTATCAAGATAGAGCCAGGACACTCAGTAAATGCTCAGCTATATTCTCTTAGGGTCAGTAAGCTCCACCAGCCAGCCAAAAGAAAAGTCAGCATGTCCAGACATGCTTGACATTTTCTAAGGACAGTTGTAGTGCTCACAAGAGGCATGGCATACCCATTACGTTTGCTGTAGGGTTGATTAAGAAGTGCTGGACGTGTCGCACTTCCTAAAGTACTCAAACCCCAGCATTTGCATACAGATGTACATTCTGTTCCAGACATTGAACAGGAGATTTACATAAACGCTTTTGCATTTATGTTTTCCTGCTGCGTTTCCTCCTCTTTTATGCATTTGTTTACCATTTACTTGACCTGTAGGGTATCTTGACCAGCAATTTCTTAACTTGCCCTAACAGTCCTAGTCCAGACACGTTCAAAGCTGAGTCTTGGCACTGCTACCATTTGTAGCAGGTTTTAATCAGCTACAAGACATTTGCCACTGCCACCAAGGAGCTTTAAACAATCAAAGGGCTTTAAAGTTTAATCTCATGTCACAAATAGAACTTACATTAATTCAGTGCTTAAATATTGAGCTAAGAGAAGATCTTTAGCATCTTCCTTTCAGTTTCTGACTGAAGAACCAAAGGAAAACTACGTATTTTATATTACAGCCCCTAAAACTCAAAGAAAATTTGGGTTGCAAAACGAAAATGTAAGAAAACGTCAGCGCAGCTTTTAAGCCACTTTTCTCTCCCCCCCTTTACATGGCTGCATTACGATGCAGTTTCTTATGTTGTGATCACATCCTATTTTCTTCCCACGGGGCCCCAGCCTCATTCAGCGATTGGGCTGTTGTTGAATATTTCTTTTTATCCCCTCATTCAGCCTGTGGCCCCAGGCCATATTCTTCAAATTCCATCTAAACGGCACAATTATTAGCTTCCTCCTGGGCATTCCTAGCATGTTCTCTCTCATACATCTCCCAAGCAGTCACGGATTCATCTTTGCCCTTCTTTCCACCCCTGGTGAGCGTTAGTGTGTCATCTTGCTTGTCACGTTAAAGCAGGAAAACAGAGACAGAATCAAAATGATCACAACTAAGACTCAAAGCTGCAACTCCCTTCCGCGCCTGCCTTCATCCCTAATGAGGTAGGGAAGCATCTTGTGCGTTACTCGTATGTTTTCTCCTTTGGGAAAAAGCACTGTCAGCGGAAATATCCCAGCAACACTTGTGCTAGAAAACAGTGAAAGAAGAGGCTACAGTTTTTAAGAAACCAAGCGGACTGTGTTAGCTTAAAGCCTTCTGACCCTGGCAGAGGTAGAGCAGCACCCAGACACGGTGTCTGCCCTTTATGCATGCAGCTGTAGGCAGCTGGATGGGCGATCACTCTTTCCTTTTCTAAGGAAGAAAAACAAAGGAAAAAAAAAAAAGTAAATTACATAATTAGAATGGTTAATGCTGAAATAAACATTGCCGCACCCAGTCAAGAGTGGTATAGGCAAATGCTGCTCGGGCCTTGGGTAGGTAGGGTGTCCTCAGCTCCAGCTGGTTTCTGGCTGTCCATCCCAACAACGAGCTCACTACAGCATCTGCTGAGGCACTGCTGCACAGTGACGGGGTGTGAGTTACCAAAGCTCTCCTTCCCCATCCTTTCACGTTTCCCTGGCCGGGAGAACTAGTGCTTGCAAAGGAGAGCAGGCTGCTCTTCTCCTTACCTCCTAGGGGAGCGCAGCCTCCAGCCCAGGCAGGAGCTGCAGCCTGACAGACAGACAGATGATGGCCCTCAGAGCATGCTACCGCAAAGCTCAGCCCTGAATATTGTCTCCCCTACCTTAATCGCTTTGCAATGTCCTGTAAGAAAACAGCTGTTTTTTTCGAATCAGCCTTATGAGTTTAGCCAGAGCAGGTGTGCTTGAATCCTGCTGAGGTGCGGCGTTGCCACCGCTGCTTAGCAAAGCAGGCTTCCCCACCTTCCCTGCACTTTCCCGTTACATTTATGCCATGAAAATCTTTTATCCTCTATTTGCTTTCAGCTGTAGTACCAAGGACTGAAATTGGAGATGACAGAAGCACAGAGCTGTTCACATTAACAAAGCCAGCAGGCTGTATGCTTTCTTCCCATCCCAACCAAAGCCTGTTTGGATTTATACTTTATTTTCCCCAAATGCTTCAATCTCTGTAAAACATCATGGCTAGAGCAATGCTTAAAAGTAGTCATCTGGCAACGTTATGTTCACCACCAGCTAAGAAGTTTGTTGGCATAATTGTAAGCCTAATATTATTTTGGGAGCAAGGCAAGCCTGGCCAAGCTCGGAACTGTGACTCTCCACTGCTCCAGGCTGCAGGCTTTTAAAACAGGCATTGATTCAGACCACCTTTTATTGAATTTGGTTGTGTCACAGGGCCACACTGATCTCTGTCTGCACCTCTCCATCCCCAAAAACATGTTGTCTATAATAAGACAAAAGAAAAAGGAAAAGAGGGGGCTACTGCCGTAATATATTCAGCCCAGCAATCACCATGCAATACCTGAGCAGGCTGTCATGAGGGAGCAGGTAACTCTGCTGACCGGGATAAGCCAGCAGTCATTTTAAGTCTGGTGATTTTTAGAAAGAGAGAAGGAAAAAGAAAAGCAGCGGCACTTGTGCAAGCCCCTTTTCCTCCCAGGGCCTCACTTTCCCCTCCCAACCTTTGTCTCTTGTTTCTTTATTTTACTGAGGCTGCAGGGCAGGGTTTCCCTCCCCTGTGTTTGCCCAGGGCTCAGCACAATGGCTGACCTGTCAAGCCCCGAGTCTCTTTAGAAGAGACCCTGAGGACTGGCCCCTGCGCGCACTTCCTTGTGGCTAACCCCCGTCTCGGTCACCTCTCCTCCGCGCCGTGACCGCTGCCTTGTCCTGTGCAGTGCTGCATACGTGCTGGGCTCCTTGTGCCCACGGGAGCCCGGTTCCCACGCACAGATCCCCCTGCAGCCCACCTGCCCACCCCCTCGCCCTCCCAAACCCCACCAGTGCTTTCTCCGGTCCCTCTCAGATGGCCCAACACAGCCCAGTCTCACCTTCTGAGAAAGGAGGAATGCGGGTAGTTTGCAGGGGCAGTTTAGATGCTTCAGAAAGGTTTTAAACCACACAATTTAGTGCTCATTTAATCAAATTTCCATATTAGATGAAGTTTCCATATTAGATGTAGTCAGCGGGCTAGGTCAGAGTCCAGTGTTTTCCCTTCCATCTCTTTACATGTGCCCATGTCAGAAAAAACAGTAGGACTGATACAGTACCACACTCTGCCTTCACATGGCTGGCGTGTCAAAATGTGAGATATTTCTGTCCTCAGAGGACAGCCCAGAAAAAACAGTCATCAAAGCAGCCAGCCTTCAGCCCATACACCACCCCAGAGGCAGACACAGCTTGGAGTGCAAACCGTGCCATGTCCTGGAAGAACAGAAATAGTGTTCCCTTCAGCAGCTAAGTAAAAACACCGAGATACTTTGGGGAGAAAAAAAAAAAGAACCCCCACACACTCACAAAGGTAGCCCCTCTGATGCCCGTTTCCATGACTGGCTCAGCAGTGATCTGTTTGTGTGCTCAGCACAAATCCTTCCAAGAAGGACATGCTTAAGTCTCAAAACCAGTTCAGTGCAATGAGCAGGCTAACCTCAGCTGTACTCAAAACCAACGTATTTTTCTATGCCTTAAGAAGAGATGGGTCAAGCAAACACACAGAGTTAGAGGGCCCTGCAATGTTAAAGTGAGGCAATGCATAATTTGGCAGGATTTTAAACATCTCTTTATAACTTGGACAGAAAAAACATATTTCGAAGCTTCACTCTAAATAAGCAGATCAGGCTTTATTTTGAGCAATGAAAGCAAGATTCAAACTAGAAATCATGCTATAGCAAGAGAGTCATCTTAAGCCCTTGCTTTAGATTCTGTTTCTACTTTGTGGGAGTGAAGAGCAGGGACATCAGTTAGGAGGTGAAGTCTTGACCTTCCCTCCAAGCTGTAAGCTGCCAAAAAAGTGGTCGGGGGGGCCTGGAATTAAGTCACTATGTGTTTTTTCCTCATTCCATTACAGTGTTGCTTATTTTCCCCATAACGCTCCTATTTTGTAGTTGCTATGACAATTTGCAGCATTACTTATACTGCTATACACGTGCAGAGATTGAGACAGACTTCTTGCTTTTTCAGGATTTAATAACGTTACGCCTTGAGTAGGAGAATTATGTTTTGTCCTGCTGGTTACCCGCACTAGTAGTCTAGTTAGATACTGTAATCCAGTCTAATTCTGATGCAGTATCACCCTCAGGCATGGATACAGCTCACAGCCTGGCCGTTACAGAACAGGAGCACGCCTATGCGATGAACAGGTCACAGTAAATAAAGCCAGCACACTCAAGGCTGTGTAATACTCCCCCTTCAGCGCATGGAAGCAATTTTGAGGGAATTTACCACTTAATGCAAGGGGAGACTGAGCAGATAGGCAAAAATTCACATAGGGACTTAGGGGTCACATGCTGCCTGATTAACAGGCAGGGAGAGTCAGTCTCATCCTTTGCTTTTAACACGTAACCTCAAAGACACGCAGTACTCCTGGCTGCCCTTGAGCATATTTGTCTCCAAAGCGGAAGGGCTCCTTAGGATGACAGCAGCTCTGCGAAGCCCACCAGAAAGGGCTATAAACACCAAGCACATCTGATCCTTCAAACTAGTCCAGAAGGGCTCCCATTTGGACACTAGTAAAACGTGAAATAATTATTTTAATTCTGTTTCGGGGAGGGGAAACAAATGCCTGTGCATGTGTCTGCTAGTTTTTAATCGGGGTACACTGAAGAAACACTCAGATCACATTTCTGCTCGCACAGTCCCGTTAGCAAGTATCTGCTGTTCCCCATCACGTGCCTAACAAACTGAAGCATGAGGGCCAGGTCCCCCCCAGGTGTCAGTCGCCCTGACCGCAGCAGGTACACAGGAGCTATCAGCTTATCACAGCTGAGAATTTAGCAGTTCCACATCAATCTTTTCCTTCAATACTTCATTTTCCAGTGGGCCTGTCCCTTCTTTTGCCCTCGTTTACATGAAGCATCACTGCTACAAAAGCTGCAAACGTACCCTAATGTCCATAGTTTTAACATGTGACCCAGAGTAGCATGCTTGCGATCATCTTCCTGCCTATCTGATAAGCTAATGCTTTATGGAAGCAATTAGGTTCTATCGATATTGTATTAGGTTAACGTAGTCTGAAGGGCTAGAGCACTCCGTCCCCCTCCTCCCTCAAAAAGTCATTCAAAATACAAAAAGAAACTGGATATTAGCTGGCTCAGCAGGAGGAACCACTTGACATTCCTCAGTCAGAGGAGGCAGAAAGGGAGATTATTGTAAATTGGAGCAGACAATCGTGGAGTGGGTTCTCCTTGCGGCACAACCTGTTGTCTCCGCGCAATAACCTGCATTCAAAACGCTCTGGCCCGAGGATACCCCCTGTTCATATATCAGCGGTATGGGTGTAGGGACAACCTGCAGGGCTAGGCTTCCTCCAGGATTTATAACCTCCCTGCTACCAAACGGTCTGTGAGTAGGCACAGCTAGCTAAGTACAATACCACGTTGTTTCCTTCTGTGCTGGAAAACCTGGTGAACCTCACAGCAGCGCGTGTTCTTCCGTGTCCCAGCTTCAGACGACGTGTACAAAACTCCCACTGATCAACAGGCAGAGCTGTTAGGTCAAAGCTAATTCTGGTCTTGTTTGGGCCAGCCTTCTGGCTTTGAGAGAAAAACTCTGCTGGTTTTATTTTGTTTATCTGCTGCACCTGGGTTAATTGCCGCAATTGAGTGATTTGGGTAGTGCAGCGGGATGTAAATGAAGAAGGAAAAGAGGAAGGGGAAAGACCTGGGTGGGCTGCAGAGGCATTAGGAAAAGCAAGAACCAGCTGCATCCTGCAGAACCCCAGGTCAGCTGAAAAGTATAATATGCACTTTAAAAAGTTAATGGTGCAAATTCAATAGCATGGTTCAGATTGTTGGTGTTTTCGCTGACTGCTCTGGGGAGTCCCAGCAGCCCCATCAGCATCCTGGATGTGCAGTGCACGCCCCACGCTTGGGGCACTTTGTGGGCTGGAGTTTGTCCTCTCCACCCCACTCGTCCCTCTTGCAGCACAAGCCTGGGGTCATTCTGTTCTGTACTCTGATAAAATCAGCTGACAGAGCTCCAATTTAGGCATTTATTGTCAAGCACAGGCAATGCGAACAGCCACCCAGCTTTCTTGTCAGAATTAATACACAAGCACTCCCTCAGTGCTGCTCAGACCAGCGAGAGGTCAGCTCTGAAAGCTCATCTGATGGAGATGAGGCCTTTTACTGTCCTCATCCTTCTCTGAGAGGCTCTAGGAACAGTAAGCAATAGCTTGGTTAAGCTCGTGGATGGGTCTAGATTGCACTAAATAAATGGCCTTTATTTCTAGGTCTAAGAAACAAAAGTCAGCTTTCCTTGTTAACTTAACCCACTGTTTTCCCCTGACAATATGAATCAACTGTTTTCCTCCCAGCAAAACTGAGTCTCGGTGGAGAAGAAATTTCTTAGCTCTGCTAGTAGAGAAGCATTTTCAGGGACGTAAGTTTTTTTGATGCCTGTCACTCCCAAGAGAGAGTCTCCATCTGGCAAAGAGAGGTTACAAAGTAAAACAGGACCTAGAAGTGTCTGTCACTACCACAGATGTTAGCACCTTTCAGTGACAAACCTGCTGTTTGAGCTCTTCTCTGGGTAAAAGCCTCATCGCCCAGAGTCCGTTTCTTGCTCCTTTAGGCCGATTTCCCATGATGTTCTGCACTGACCTGCTTTCACCACGAAAAGCCACCGACACCCAGCCCCTGCCCACATCAGAGTCCACCTTTTCCTGCCAGAACTAGCAAGTAAACAGCATTATGACTTCTCGGAGTTAAGCTGGCCTTAGATGACATCTTCCACATCAGATAGTCCTCTAGCCACTGGACCAGACATTTAGCAATTGCTTGGAGCGCAGCAGTTGCTATCATAGAAGTAATTTATTTTTCTCACTTCGCATTTGCAGTAGCGCCCACAGCTACGCTCTGGCATTGGCACCGATACAGCCCTGACGCTACAATTAGCTCTGAGCAACCACTTCAGAAAGGCAGAAAAGCAACACATGGTTTAGAAATCTCAATTGGTCCTCATCCCAAACATGCAGAGACCCAAAATGGACCTTCCCCCATCATAAGGGCTTTGAGGGGAGACACATTTTCTATTAAATCATCGTCTCAGCAGAACTGACTGACACTCGTGGCACTGTTGGGGGCTGTAGCTTCAAGCATTTAAAGGATGCTTCAGGCATGTCAAGGATGAAGTTGAAACGTATTTAACGTTGAAGCTTTCATTAATAAAACATTTTAAGATGCCTATTTTTTAAAACAATCAAAAAGATAAACTTTTGCTAATTTTTTTAAAAATACATTTTAGTTAAAATCTCTTTATAAATGTAATAGCTCACATTTCTAGGCTCACTTTTTTTGAGAAACCCACACACATAGAGCCCTGGCATCAATGAACGCTAACTCTTGCTTTCATGTCAGGTTAACATAGTCTTCTCTTTTCAATTAGTACTTACAATAAGATGTGGACAGATGCCCAGAAAGACCTCGACATTCAGCTCTGGAGAGAAAGAGAAGAGTTCCTTGAGCCAGAGAAGGACCGCGTGAAAGCATTCAAGATGTTAGCCGCTTCCTACATCAAATACATACAAATCTCCCGTAACTTGGGGACGGCCCATGACCGGCTCATTCACCAGCAGAAGCGAACAGTGATTCGGCAAGTGCTGGATGGCGTGATGGGCCGGATCCTGGAGATAAAAAAAGAGATGGTGGACCTGGAGAACTCAGAATTTCATTACGTTGATAATATCCTGGAAGATCTAAAGCTTCTCCCGGTAAGCTTACCTCTATTATGAGCAAATCCATATGAACTTTGCCTATCCTGCATTTTAAGGACAGTCACGTTTACTTGTGGTCTGTGATGTTCCATCAAGTGATTTAGCTTCTTGCATGTTCGCTGGTGTACTGGATGATCAGTGATTATGGTATTTTTTTTTAAAGATGGGAGTATATTTGATCTATGATGAGCATTATATATTGGAGCAAGATTTTAAAAGCTAATCTGCTTGATCGATACGTTGCACTTCTGCTTCTCCGTAACAACCCAGGCTCTGTGGATCTTTCCCTTGCACGCGTCCCAACATGAAGTCGTATTAACTTAAGACAACTCCACTATTAATGTCAGCAGCTTGACTCTGCCTGATTCTAATGCAGGATTAGGTAGAAGATGGGCAACTGATAACTAAGGTACAGTCCCCTCCAGTCTGCCCTTTGTGTCACTGGAATCAGCCAGGCTCCAGGCTTCTGCAGCAGGGAGCAGGTAACGCTTAGAAGTTGCATCGTCTGGTCTGGTGGTTTGTTGTACAATGGACTACTAAAACGAGAAATGTGAGCCAAGCCGCTGCTTGTGCAAGAGGCAGGAGCGGGGGGTGTTGGAGCGCAGGGCTGCAGAGCGGCTGGTGCGCCAGCAGCCCCTGCCCGCACAGGGACGGTTCCTTCTCTCGCAGACAGCCCCACCTATCGTCACATTCAGGTACCGCGGCTTATCTGCGGCCGTGGGGGGGGGGAAGTTAGAGCTAAATTACTACTTTTTTTTTTTTTTTTTTTTTTTCCAGGATCCCAGTTATAACGTAAGATAAATTGCCTAATATCCTTATAGCATCATTTTGAGATTTGCCAGCATGTTTCTGTTTGCAATTGCACAGCTATATTTCACTGCAAATTTAGGATGGTAATCACTGTGAACTTTCACTAGTTCTTTACCTTCTACATTAATCGCAGTAGAGAACTATTGTAAACTATGAGAAGGCACACTAGGGAGTATAAATACACCTCCAGGGAAACCGATCCTTTGCATCATATTTTGAAATCATTAAGCACTGCTGTTTCCATGACTTTACCAGTAAGCTCACCTGCAGTAAAAAAGTTGGCAAGTCCAAAAAGCCATACTTGACATCTATTAAAAAAACCAAGCAGAAATCCAAATTCCTGTATTACACCTTAATTTTAAGATGGTATGATGTACCTACCTACTACAAAAAAAAAAAAAAAAAAAAGTCACTGAAAAGTTTTCAGGCTTTTTCAAAGAAAACATTGTTTTCCATGATAGATAGGAATACAGATTTGTGGGTTTTTTTCTATCAAATAATCACAAATTCTTGGTTACAAAACAAAATTCTTGGCCAGTACTTGACAAATAACTTCTGTTTCTTAAAGAATCTACCCAGAAAGGATATCTGTACTCCTTCCTTTCACTGTATTATCGTGGGCTAAGAGCCAGCATGATCGTAGACAGAGAACACAACAGAGTAGTCTTATTTTACATCTTATGCGATGACATTGCATACTTTTTACTATGTCACTTTAAGGCCAAACTTCATCTTTCTTTAGTTCTGTGCCTCATGTTTTTGTACGGTTGCTTCCAGCACTCAGTCACTCCGTTTCCTAGGGTAATTGTAAAGGTATTTGGATACGCAAATCCCATGTGGAGCTGGGAGTGGCAAAAAAGCTGCAAATTTGACTTGAGGATAAACATCTCAAGCTAATTTTTCAATGCTGGGCCCCAAAAAGAGATACTGAAGAGAAGCAGGCTCCCTGCTCCCCACCCCCTCCAGCCCCAGCATTATGTTATGGCTTTGATCTCACCTTTACAGTCAGTAAAAGTCACCGTCCAGAATCACTTGTAATTAAAGCCCAGGTTAGACACCAGAGATACTCATCATCCCTACACCGATTCTCACAGCTACCTGACAGCAGAAAAACCCTCTCAACGCGTGCGAGGGCATCCAGGCAAACCGTATGATTTCTTATACCTAAAGACAGCCAGGTTTGTAATCCATCCTAGAGCAACTGGCGCTCCGAAAGCACAACATATAATCATTTCCATCAACAATCAAGGATGTTGGAAGGTGCAAACAGGGAGCTTAATGAGACAACTATTTAGAAACTTCAGCGTACCAGACCTCTACATTGATAAAATCAAGAGGGGTAAACACAGTCCTGCTTGGAGGCTTTTTTATGCTGCTATAAGAGGGATGTCCCGTCTGCACAGTGTGCAGCTGAAGGAATTAGTAATGAAATCTTCATAGGGACTGATTTCACTGGCCACAGCCTTCCCTGGAAATTTTTGCTTTCCAAATTGGAAGGCCTTAGAGCTCACAAGCAGCACACTTACCATGCGCCTATGTCAAGGCAGGAGTGGTGCTTGGCTTTTTACAGCCAGCACTTTTCTCTTCTGCATCAGTCCACGCCAGAGCTAGGATTGAGGCTGCAAAGGGTCAAGTCAAAGGTCTCCCTGAGCAGGTCAAAGCACAGCGGTTGCCACAGCAGACAGAATAGAGCACTGACAGTGCAGCATGAAGTCTTGTACCTGTCTTAGGCTCCTTGGGCAAAAGGACCAAGCATCCACATATACCATATATACATATTATTGCATAACTTGACTGTAAAACCCCTGAGTAGCACAACAGGGTAACTACTGCCTGTCCCTCCCATCCTTGCTTCTATACTTCTGGGTAAATCATTTTTTTTTTTTGAAGGGAGACTCTAGATGTTCCTGAAACAGTATATAGAGAACATGGTACCAGGACAAACCAAACCTATGAAGACACATCACCCCCCCGCTCCAGTCTTCAATACGATACAAAGAACAAGTTACGTCACTCCACAGCATCTGAGCTTTTGGGGAGTTTTTCTGTCTGACCGCGTCTTTTTTTCAGTTCTCACGAAAGTGAAATTCTACAGGAGAAGAATCTGTAGAAACATAAATCAGTTACATCTTTTTAATGACAGAAGTGAGTGAAAACAGCCACTTCCAATTATGCCTGATTTTGAGAAGTGACTGAGATATCAGTCACAAACAGTGGCAGCTTGTCTACAGGTAGAAATAGCTGCAGACAAACAGAATTGTGCTTTGGTTCCTTGTAAAGGCTGGAAAAAATGCAAGAGAACAGATCTATTTTTCATGTTGATTAAAAAAAAAAAAAGTGTGATGATCATACAACCAGAGGTATTCAATTCAGTGGAAATCATGTTTAAATTTCCAGCAACCCTGCCAAATATTTTAACAGTTTGAAAATATAATCGAGCCATTATAAAATGAAAGATTTCTGGGCTCCCATGGCTCAGAAACTGGGTTGATTTATTTGTTTTTGTTGAATTAGGCCTTAAGTAATTGCAAAGTAACAGCTCAGCAGCTGCTACAGAGGTCAAATTCCCCAGCACTCCACAATATTCAACAATCTCAGTCCAATTTAATTGCTTTGCAAAGGTGTCCAATTAATAAGTAATGTGATTTTCATGCAGTTCTAAAAAGCATCTCATGACTATTTCTTCGTCTAGGAAGACTTAGAAGTACCTATCCCAAGGTATTTCATTAAAGAAAATCTGGAAGTCCTGCAGCAGCGGGAGAAAATCCTTGATCAGATTTTGCTTAATGCTGGACTGCAAACACAGGTGAGGATGCTACATACCTCCGTAATAACATGCTTGACTTTTTTAATTTACAGCCACACGTGCCTGGACACATGAGCCACTGAAGTGAAAAGTACTTTTATAGCAGTTAGAAAGTAAAAGTCTGTTTACAGATAAGGCACAAATAGAAAGTAACGTTAATTTTTCCTGTCTAACAATATCCAGTCACATCTTGAGTGTGGTGAAGACTGAAATGAATCAACTCTGCTTTACATGTGTGAGTGTCAGAGAAAGGGCAGCCCTTTGGACAAGTTTAGTGGGTGCTTTACGTGTCTAGCTAACTCTCATCACTTTATTAGTCCTACTGAAATCAAGTTGGCCTTAAGTTTTACTGAACCAGAATTCCTAACCGGAACGGGCAAAACTCAAAGTTCAGGTCAGCACAACTGTTAGCATTCAGTTGTTTATAACCTCGGAACAATGACTGCAGTCTCTTCTGTACAGCTACAGAGCTGCAGCTGCTCAGAGGAGTAGAAAATTGAGTTTTGGCAGAGCAAAAGTCATTACGGAGAAGTACACGAGCACTCCAGCGAAAACTGTTCTGGATTTGATATACTTTTGACCTTTTGGAAATGGCGCAGTGCCTACAAGCAGTCGTTGCTAACCCCTTGAAATAAACAACCGTGCCTACATGTCAGGGTGACTTAGATGCATGGATGCTATAGCCATAAGAGACAGTCCTGATCGGAATACTTAGTCAAACGGCTGCACTGCCCCAGCCGTTGAATTCTCCACCAGTATTTGTGCTGGTGGGGGAAGCCTGCGCCTTGATCCCACAAAGCAACAGCGGAAGGTTCCCAGGGAAAGGAACAGCGCTAGTCAGACAGGGGCAATCTGCAGAGACAGAGCACAGGCTTTCTGCTAGATTACTTTAATGGGCAGCTGCAGCCCTCTTGGCCCCCGCAGTAAACCTCTGGGTAAATGCTCTGCTCTTCTAGTTGTCGGATATAGGTCTGTGGAGATCCTGTTTCGGCACATTACATCTTGAGGCCTTTTTGTTTCCCACAGTTCTGCTCCCACGCCCATTCAGCCTGGCACAGATAAGACAATCCAGCGTGCAGCCAGCTCACCTGGCAGCACCAGGCTCTCACACTTTGCGCTCTGGCAGGGTCCGGGTCTCCCAAGAGAGGCACAGGATTCCGTAAACACGGGTGAAATAACCTCACACAGTGTGAGCCCAGTGCCCTGTGCTGCACTTCCAGTTCAGTCACCGCTGGAATTGCTAGAGGGTTGTCCGCGCTTCTGCATGCATCGTAGCAAGTCATGTGCACTCAGAAAATCCTAACTGCTGTGTAGCAGCCCGCTGTATTCTTCAGCGTCCGTGGCAGTGCTATTCCAAGCAGTCTAATCTAAATCAAAAAACAGGAGAGTTCATCAGAGGAGCCTGCTCTGCAGATCATTTGTCCTATGTAATTCTTTTATAGAAAGCCCTGCTGAAAGCGTAGTATAGCAAGCTCCACACAATATATATAGAAGCTTTAAATGTGAACTGTCTCCAGTTGGGGGATTAACGTCAAGAAAGGACAATAATTCAGCGTTTCCGTGGAAAGCATGAGGGGCTAACAACGGTTCTCAGGAGCGAGAAGGGGGAGTCCCTTTCTCCAGCTGCACTGTTCCGATATATTTTTCCCCAGGCTGCTTCCGCTTGGGCTGGGCTTGCTCAGAACAGCCTGTCCTTCCATTCAGCAAGAGAGCTAGGGTCCCAGCAGCACATCCAGAAACCCATCCCTTCAGAAAAGTAAAAGGAAGACATTCCATAGCCTAAGAAATTCTCCTTTGAACAGGACAAAGCCCTACGGCTCTTCATGTCTTTTTTCTCAAAGGGATAAAGGTCAGCAGGATAGACAAGCCATACAGAGCCATTCTTGTTTGCCACTATAGCACCAGGCTGTCCTTGTCACACATCAGGTTCCCTTTTTCCTGAAGGTCCTCAAAAAAACACGTCTCAAGATACCAAACTTCCAAGATATTGCAAGATAGCACTGAGACAGGACTCTGCTGTTCATGACAGTTATTTGTCTGTCTTGGGAAGTTTCCGCAAGAAGATCATTTGTTGTTTCATTAGCTGAGGTAAGCAATTAGCAAAACACATGACACTAATGCTTTTCTTTGTCCATTTCTTTTTGGCTGTGCTGTTGAAGAAACCCGTCAAGGCCATGGCATTTGAAGAAGCCATTAGAATGATCCAGGTTGCAGAAAGGGCTCGCCAAGGCCGTTGTCGAGCAGCGTTCATGAAGCAAATCTACCTCGAAGAGAAGAGAAAAAGACAAACTAAGCATCAGGTCCAGATGGGTCCAAGTCCAGATGCTGCTGCCACTTGCATTCAAAAGGTGAAATCTCTGATTTAACAACAGTTCTGGCAGAACCAAGTGGCAGTGTTTTGTTCAGAAGAGCAGCAGTAGACAGAAATACAGCTCATAGGATGAGAAATGTTCTGAAAGGATAGCTTTCAGGGTGTCTAACAAGGTGAAATACGTAATTTAAACCACTTAACAAAATGAGACAGGACCCTAGATGTGAGATCCATGGAAACAGCCCTGCACCAGCAGCGCAGGATGACTTTATAACCTACATGTTGTTTTTCCATTCTGATTTTTCTGACCTCAGTTGCTCTTTCTCTGGCATCCCCTTGGAATCCAGTGCATCTCAAAGAATTCATGTCTTTTTCTGTGATCTCTGGGGAAAGAGTTCATTCCATATCTTGAAAAGATGACAAAGGGAGATCACTGCTAAATTCCAGAAAATGTCCTTAGACATGAATAATTCAGGCAGTTCAGCCTGATGAGAACATAAGCTCCATCTAAATCTGAAGTCTAAATACTTTTTGAAACCCTGATATTGTTGTGTCTAGAAGCCAGATATACCAGTGTAAGGGGATAAAGAGCTCCAGAATTTGCTTTAAAAAAAAAAATAGCAGATGGCAACCTGTTAAAGACTAATAGTTTCAATTGTATATTGTGCCTTTCCTTCCTCTATTTGTTTTTTCCTGTGTCTGCCACAGTAAAGGAAGCTGTAACAAGGCCCATTTATCTCATTAGAGTTTTGTTTACAATTCAGGTTTGGCATGGGTATATCCAGCGCAAGAAAACAGAGAAAATGAGAGAAGAGGAAATGATATTTCTGGGGATGGTAAGTAGTCCTGCCTAGAGAATATAAAATGCCACAGTCTGTTGTTTTTCAGACTTTTGTAATTTAGCAGTAAATGAGAAATTAGTTTTTAAGATTCTTCCTATTTTAAAAGGATTCTTTAAGGAATACAGAACTGAAACGGTCGATGGGACAGAAATAGCATGGTTTGTCTTATGCTGCATGCTTTTGTGCTGTATATACGTAGTTCAACGTACATGGCAGATATGGAAACGGACAGCGTAGAACTTGCCCCAGGTTCTAGGGAATTCGACCCAGGCATGACAGAGCAAGGACATTCTATTAACTGATTTTTAATTCATAATTCCAAGACACTTGGGGCTGCCTTATTTCTGGAGTAGCGTTAAAGCAGCAAAGCTGTCTTCTCCCACCCCTTTGCAAACCACTGTGTGTGTATGTCAAGAGTAGGAAAACGGGGCATTAGAACTGCCATGTTAATACATCAGTATTTCCGTAAGTCCATACAGAAATAATCAAAATATTCCTCACATCATACTGCAAAAGCACAGGGAAGCGAATGGCTATTCATGACCAGTTAGAATGTATAGGGTGAAAGAAAAAAGTGAAAGCACCCTTTCTAGAAGGATGCTCTTCCTCCCACAATTAGAGAAGGCACACCTCCACCTCCTACCGTCTTCCTTCCTAGCAAGTACCTGATGAAAAGGATAAAGTCTTTACAGTTGACATTTTCTTTGGCCACCACCAATTCTGCGGGTGCCTTTGTTAGGAGAGCCCCACAGTTCTCCAATTCCAGCTCAAGTAACAGCACAGCCCTTGCACCAAGATCTAGTGAAGCTGCTTCACAGTGCCACATTACAGAAACATTCATCACTGCTTCATGTTTAATAGTTTTATTTATACCTCCATGTTCTACAGACCTTAAATAATCGATTTATCAACAAATAATTTAATTTTGAATTAAAACATGCTTTCTGCTTCTCCCAGACAGCTTTGATGATTTTCTTGCCCAGCAATGGAACTGCCCTTAGATATGTTATAGGTTTAAGAAAATTAGTTGTGCCTATAACATACATCCGAAACATGTATCATCAGTTACGAATGACCTTACAATCTTACCTCTAGGAAGCAACATGTACGTTTACCTAAGCTTTGCCATGTTAAATACAGATAACACCTCATGGATTATTGCCTTTAATATCTGCTGGTCACTAGCAGTAGATGTGGCCAGCATATCTAAACAGAGCTTTGGGTACAAGTTCTGCCTGTGTTAAGACAAAAAGAATTCCCAGAGATTTTAACTAGTGTAGACGTAAAATGGTGAGTATTTGGGTTGTACTGAAAATTAATTAGAAATTACACTTTTTGCAAAGCAAGCAGTCATTTCCTGTCAAATCCCCTGACAGTTTCTGTCAAGTCTTAACACCAGAGTCCTAGGAAGGAGCTCTAAACCTAGTATCAGTTATTGGAGGGTTCACAGCCCAGCACTCTTTTCATGGTGGCCGATGGTAGGAGTAACTGATCACTAAGATGTAAAAAGCCTAGTTTACGGGGAGGAAATCTATATGATCATAGGGATGAAGGGAATTAAAACCAAACACATAACAGCATATTTATATCCTGACCTCCATTTAGGAGCAAGAAAATTGATGTTTGCAGCTCTGCACTCAGACTCATTACTCTGTCAAGAATATAATCAAAGCATGTAGGGGAAAAAATTGATACCTCTAAATAAAAAAAAATAATCTGTTCATCCTTCTAGTGTTTTGATATTCCCCATTTATGTTTCCCTTTACTTTTCATGTACATTCCCTTTCTGTGGTCTCCAAAGGAAGCGAGTACAAGCAGACATTGGTTCACACTGATAGATAGGCAGTGAGCTCCAAAGGTCAAGTCCCTTTGATGTATGATCACGTCAGCCCTCTAAAAAATGACCACAGATCTTCATGTGTAAATATGTTGAATTTGCTTTTCTAATGCTGCACGACTTAGATAAATTAGGAGACCTAGCCATCCATTACTCCAAGTCCATCCCAAAGGAGACTCAACTTACTGCAATAAATATAATTTCTCTTATAATTATAGCTGTTTTAAAAATGTCTATGTTACTTTCATAGAAAGACTGATTTGCAAAAAGAGCTAGCCCATTTGAAGTTCCAAATAATGATTTTAGGAAAAATTCAGTTGTGTTGGCCTAAAAGATACGGAAATATGTGCAAAGACCAAGAATTGTCCAGTCTTTTACTTAATTCAGTATTATTTTCTTTACTGTCTACTTGCTTCAGAAAAAATTATGTACCTTTTCTGGAATTTGATCCTATTTTGTCTTTTGCTCGATGACAGAGTAGAATCCTATGTTCCAGAGATTTTTCTTGGCTCAAAAGTAAAGTCTCATTATTACTATTATTTATTAAAGCTTAATTGCAGAAACAGCATGATTCCCTCAGCACATGTTTTTCTAAATCTTCGATAAATCACAATTTGCAATACTGGTTTAATTTGTAAAGAGAAGCAAGCCTCACTAAGAGCACATATATCTTGATAACTGTATCCTGACCTGTTTCCTGGTCTTCCTCACGTCGCTGCCACAGTGCTGTTTACTTCCAGCTCCAGCATGACCACCGTAAGCAATGTTCCAGGCATAGGTCTGTTAAAGCCACACTGACCACACTGATGTTGCCAGAGGACACATCGACTATGAAAACACCTACGTGCTGTCCAAACCAACCTGTATTTCCTCGCTCTATTTCACTGTTACAGCTCAATTATAATCCACCAGTTTTGCGAGTTTTAAACTGGTGCATACTGCCACTTGCCTGTTTCTGGCATTTACAAATTCTCTGTCGTTAAACACCCCAGAGGCTGCCGTGATTGTTTCATTTTGCTGCAGTGCACGCTAGCTATCAGCTCAGCAGAACTGGATGTGCAAACTGGTTTTTGGCAACAGTTATGTCTCAGGGTGGTGTGAAACAGCCCAAGCCTAATAATGGATCTACACTCAGCGCTCTCCCCGACTGACTTTCCTAACAGGGCAGACCCTGCAGGAGTTATCATCTCAGAATACATGCTACTGGAAAGAGGAAAAGCTGGTTTTAACATAGAACGTTAGGATAAACAGTTTGCAATCAGACTGATTCATGGATTGGTAGGTGGAGCTGAGAAACAAGGAATACAAAAATAGATGAGACAGAATCCTTCCCAATTTAGGGGCTCAGCCTACTGTTGCAACTTTAAGGCACGAGTACTCCAGAGTTTTGGTCATGTTTTCACTTAATGAGCCCAGGTAATCAATTCCATTGGAGTCAAGTGCTCTACATGCTTAAACAATTTCTAGGACCAAGCCCTGCATGCTTTGGACACGCACACGCGTGAACTCCTTGTCTCACAGATAGATCCACTGATGTACAATTATGCAGCTCTCACACTGGTCTGTTCCGTAATTTCAGCCCTTACCAAAGAGTCAGTGGCACAGTACATGCTGATCTATGATTTTCTCATAGTATTGCCACTATTCTGTCTTCCTTCCTCTATATCCTTTTCGCATAAAAGAGTCTTTGTGGTCTTAAATTAAAAAATGTTCCCTCCTCCTTACCTCTTTTAAACATACCCTAATTTAGGCATGTTGACTTGGGTAATGCTTTTATTTATATCTGAGAAAACAGTCTGCCAAACATTCCTTGTTCTTTGAATTCCTGATAAATATAATTCATTTCATCCAGTCAGAAGAAAAAAAAAAATAATAGCATTTCCCAGAATAGCCTTCTGTGTAAACATCATAGGCTATGGCTAAATAAATATTATATGAGATTTTACGAACCACAAACTCCATAAGCACATGAAATTTAAAATATTTCTTCATCTCTTGAAAGTGGGCAGTGACATTAGTGGTACACACCAGGCCTGTTTTTATCAAGCGTAAGATTAAAATGACTCCTGTTTTACTCACAGCCTAGGTGACGTTTAGATGTCAGCACAAAGTCATTTGTTATTTCACCAGACAGGCATATACATCTAAACAGCGATAACTGATCTGTCCTGTTTTCAAGAGAAATTTTAAACCTGCTTATTTTTGCAATAGAAAGACGCTGGAAAGCAAGAAGCCCGCGAACAATTTGGCTTTCATTGCTGCAGTCACATTAACAATGAAATCACTGCCTTGCAAAGAGCAAAACGTACCTGCCATTCCTTGAAGTTTAACAGCATGCCGAGGGAAACATGAGAAGTAAACATAACGAAAATTACATGAACTTGTACGGTCATGAATACAAATGTTTTCTCCACGTCAAATTTTCTTTCTTTTATCCTACTAAAAAGTGTTACATGTCAATATTTTTAGTGAAATATATACTATATAAATCTATAAAACAGCCATTTTCAATATTTTTCTAAGAAGACCTCTTACTACAAATGCTTTGTTTGAATGCGTATGACTATTATTTTAATTGGCAAAGCCATTGAAGTGAATCATATAGTAGGGGAGCTTTAATGAATGCAATATATTTTGCTTAGTTGTTCCCTTTTTGTGCCTAATTTAGGAATTCAGCCATATAATTGATGCGGCTATCACCATTTGCATACCATGGAACCTATATGAATAATCTTCATAAGACAAGAGAACTCTTTAAAATACGTTCTTCCCACAGCCAAAGAAAATGCATCGAGGAAACGAGAAAGCAAGAACATAGCTAACTCCTATATCAAACTACTAGATATAATTCGGATCACATTTAAAATTCAGTAGAATAACACTCATAAGTAAAGAACAGGACCCCAATTGCTTAGGTAGTAAATTCTTTTAGTCTGCTAGTAAGGAGTTACTTGCCTGAGTAGTCCAAATGTAAATAAATCTCACTTTTGCTACTGGTGAAAATAAGCGACCATTTAAACTGCTTTTAAAATACTTACTTTGCTTAGGGAATCAAGTCCTCCAGAGAAGCAAACTATACTAATACTGAAAATAAGCAATCTACAGCAAAACGCTATACAACTAGTACATCTTTCAAAAGATTACAGTTATGGACAATACTGTCTGTAGCTGAACATTTACTGAAGAAGTCCCATAAAACCGTGCAGTGTGCGTTTCAGCTCTGCCGTTTCAGGTCTAAGAAAAGAAGCTGTCCTAAATTAAGTACCCAGTAATAAAAGCTGCAGTAAATCTACCTTTCAGGCATAACATGAATGTTAGCCTTATAACGTGAAGTAAAATGAAATGTATTTATTTCATTGAAATGAAGACTATCTTTCCTTGGAAGTGTAGTCGTAATGGAACAATTGAAGAGCAGTTAGTTCCACAGCATGAGGCCTCCTAGATGTAGAACTGTAGCCTTAAGCATGTTCAGCCAGCCTGCACACCTCTAAGTGTTTTATAATGAACAATAAAGCAGTCTGCCTTGGAAAGAGCTGTTGAGCTGACTAAGCAGAAAGGCAAGCTTTTCAGGCTAGGAAAGAGCAATCTGTGCAACTGAGTTCCTAAGTTGAAAAGGGAAAACGTCGAGAGGCTTTCATCACACTGGCTTACCTGGAAGGCATGGTGAACTTGGTCCTGCCTTCTGCTGGTGGGTCTTCCACTTCCATAAAGCCTAAATTCTCTTTGGGGAGGAGGAGTAAAGGGAAGAATCTAACAGCGCTCTCACCAGCATACTTGTGACTGATGAGTTGGAATAAAATTCTCTTTTAGACGAATGTCCATTTTGCCTTATTAATTTAAACAAGGATTTTAAAGACAAAGCCCATCAAACATTAGATAAGCATTTTAAGTTAATGGACCATGTACTCCTATTTTCCCACAAACTCAGGAATCTTCATATTATGTCCTATTTTTACAGCAACATCAATTATTAATATGTATACTTTTGCTGACAGAGGACCACACTAAAAATGTGAGTTTCGTTATCCAGTTCTGGGTCATTAACTGTGAAAAGCTTGTAAATATAATGGTTTATTCACATGGGAAGCCTTCATTAAGATGCATTATTCTACAACTGATGTGGCAGCGTTGCATTATCAAGTTCACTGTCTCCATCTAATATTTGTAATTTGTTTCTAAATGAGTTGCTGTTTGTAGGGCAAGTTAACAAATTTGAATTTCACATGGCCAAAGAAATTTCTTCAAGATGGGAAAATGGTTCTTCCCCCAAGGAAAAGCTATTTATTAGTGCCTTACTGTAGAATGCCTCCCTTGGATTCAGAAGCAGAGACATTAGAGGGGCCGAGAGAAGCGATGTTAGAAATAAATTGGCTCGTCTTCCTTAGCATGCACATTAAGTATAGAGGGCTATAAAAGCAGCACTCATCATATTGTCTCAGTATAACTCTTTATAGAGCTCCAGAACAAGCTCATGCCCACATGGAAAGTTGATCCTGATCACAGGTAACACTGGCCAGCATCCTCTCACACTGTCTGTCTGTCTTGGCACTCCTTCTGCCATTTCACTGCCTCTTCGCTCTTGCATCCTCAGATGGCCAACGCTTTCTTGGATATACTTTCTTCTGAGGTCTGCTCCTTGCCAAGAGAAGACAAACTCCAGCAGGGCTGTCATATAGACACTGTTTCTGAAGACCCAGGAGTGCCTGAAGATGAATATAAGGTCCCAGATTTTTCAGTTGTCTCCTCATTACCGAGGCAAGGTTAGGAACGCGTTAAACTGAAACTGGTCAGGTTTAGGTTGACAAATGCTTTTGTGATTAGGACAAGAACGCTGCAGACAAGAGCAAGCAAGCTTAACATGGCAGCTTTCTTCAAGTGTAAAACAAGGAGGCAGAAGCAGTGTTCTCTAATTCATATCACCCATACTATTTATAGTTTACTTTTTTTTAAGGTGCTGTAATAGTCTAAAGCATTTCATACCATCCATTAGGTGCCTGAGGACTCGGTTTTCTTTCCTCAGTTTGTCTTTTACTTGACAAAAGAAAAGTGTTTTCTATGAAAGCGCATCACAAATGCGCATAAACAACAGAGAACTGACAGCTAAAACAATGGTGCAATTACATCCTCTGGACATCTCGTTATATCTCTCCAGCAGCTCCTGTGGCTGAAATGTCTATTTTTAGGTTATGTTGCTAAATTCACTTCCACGCTCAACTTCTACCTAGTTCATCTTCTTATTCCCTACCTATACTTTACCTTGATCGTTCACACCCTGAAGTACACTTGCATCAGTTCTTATAGGCCAGGGAAGCAGTCCTGAGGTAGCCTCCATTTGACTTGTTAGCCCATGTACACATACATGTTCTTCTGATGTTTCTGCATCCTTGTTTTCCTTGAGTCCAATTTTTTTTTTTTTTCCACATCGATTTCGAAATAAGAGAATAGAAAGTCAGGCCAGTTGTACGTTCACCTGTAATGCTTTACTTAAAAATCAAGTAACTGCGGCACGGTTTCCTCACTG
Source organism: Falco biarmicus (assembly GCF_023638135.1). Classification (NCBI taxonomy): domain Eukaryota; kingdom Metazoa; phylum Chordata; class Aves; order Falconiformes; family Falconidae; genus Falco; species Falco biarmicus. Next base: position 9,007,804 of record NC_079295.1, on the reverse strand, counting down.
CTGTTCAGCACTGGCTGCCTCCTCCTGCCCCAGACCAGGAATTCAGTTCCTGACACTCATCAGCCTCTCCTGATCTTCACTCATAAATAGGGCACGCTGCGTCTGTGCCACATTAGACGACCACAGATCCATCAGGACTCATTTATCACAGCCAGCTCTGCTCTTCATGCTCTCCCTCACCCATCCAAGCTGGAGTATGTTACTGCCAAAGCTTCTGCACTTTAGGACAAGCCCCAGGTTTGGCAACTGTCTGTCCACCACTAGGCCAATGTCAAAGAGCATCTTGTTATTAACATATCTCCCTGCTACACATGGAAACAACTCGCCTGGCAGTGCCCACTCCCTCTCAGATCAACTGTCTTCTCATACCTGCCATGTCATCCTACCTGGCTGATTCCTCTCCAACACTTACCTTCCTCCCCAGCTTATCTGGCCATCGAGGTCTGAGCCAGCTCCCCTTTCCCAGCAATGGAAGCAATCAAGCAACAGCGTATTTCACATCAGCAATGGCCTTTTCCTCTACGTGAATACACCCTTTTCCGTATATCTAAATTTAGAAAATACTAATAACAAAAAATTAATAGGATTGTTGGGGAAAAAAGATGGTTGAATGCAAATACAGCCTTAGCTTTCCCTGTTCTCTTTCATTCCTTCCTTTAGCGAGCTATCAAAGGTGAGTAGCTGGACTCTTGTCGGTAGGAATGGCTCCTGTTTCTTTTGCTTTCTTGTAGTAAAACAGTCTTTGCAAAAGAAAATGAAAAAAAAAATGAAGAGCAAATACAACAGAGCTCTTTTCATAAGCTGTACTTCAGCCTTGGGGCTTTGAGTGCCGCTCATAAGCTGGTACCAGCAGATATATTGGTAACCGTGTGGTGCTCAGATAGGTAGCTGCGCGAATATTTACTCAGAGATTGGCTGGATTTTGCCAACCAGAGCATGTTCTGCAGCTATCAGCATATGAGCCATCTGGGTTAGAGCTACCTGGACTGCATCCGCACCAGCTTCACAACCTGGACTCAAGTGTAGATCTGGTCTGGATTAATTCGCTTAAAGATAAGAATCTCCTACTTCTGACCTTGTTCATGTGGGCATGTTCTTGCCAGTTCAAACAGTTCTTGCCTCATCTGGCTTTAGTACTGATGAAAGATAAGCTGGAAGTAAATTCACAGTGACGAGTAGCTGATCATCAAAGGCTCTCAGGACTCAGTGGAGAGCAGTTCGGAGGAGAAGCTGGGCAGAGGAAAGGTTCAGAGATGGCAGAGGGGAGCTCTGTGCTGCTGCGTGGGCCAACCTGCTCTCCACGTTGGTCTGGTCCTATGCTCACCCACCACTTGCCTTGCTATGGCTCCAGCCCTCAGATGCCTCCTTAGCTAGCTGATTCACCCCATTACACCAGGAGACGATTAACCTGAGGAGGGCTCTGTGTGTGTAAAGACAAAAAGGGATTATTTCCCCGTTCTTAGAGCACTCAACTGGTTCACTGCGGGGCCAGGTGGGTGCCAGAACCCGTGCAGGAGAAGGAAGGGACCACACATCCAGCAGTTAGGGTGGAAGGGGAACTGCCCCTTCCCAGCACTGATAAGCTGTTCATCTGGGGAGCCATGTCACGATGGTTCACCCTTCACAGAACACATCTAAACATCTGAGGAGCCTGTCTTCTTCCATCGGCTGTAGGTCAGCCTTCCTAAAGCCAGAGATACCCTTGCACCCCTCGCACTGAGTCGCCTGGGTGTGAACGTTGATTCTGTCGCTTGCCAAGGGAGACAGGACGGGGGGCATTCTGCCCACCCAAGCAGGACATCTTCAGCATTCACCACAGCTACCTTTGATCACGGAACTATTCATTCCGTCCCTTCCGTGTGCTCCCAGACTTCTTTCAGTTTTCTTCTCACACATCTTCTGCTGGAAAACTTATTTCTAAATGAAACAGCCCTTCCCCGGCTTCCCCTGGCAAGCATCTGGTTAGGAAATCTCGTAGGGTGTCCTCTGTTCAGACTGTGCTATGGCAGTAAACAAAGGCATGGAGGAGCTGCGTTGGCTCTAGCTGGCTCACCTCTCTGGGATCAGCCCTGCTACCGGTACCTCTGAGCAGTAAAGCTCTGATGGGAACTTCTCAGAAAAGCAGTCCCTTGAGTATTGCTGTAGTGAAGCAAATAGTTGAGTGAGAAACCGCCCGAGGGAAGCGGATCTTGTTTCTAGATCTCAATCTGGGAAGCAAGCCTCGTGGGTCCTCTTCTGGTTTCCAAACAAGCCCTGAGAAAGCATCATCACATCTGGCTGTTCTGAGGTGCATTTAATATTAGGAAGGCAGGCAATGGTGAAATGCAAATAAATAGTGTAAATATTCGTTGTGCTGTACTTAAAAATAGGCGCTGGTGAAGGTGAAGATTAGAAACACTTGACTTCCATGGAAACCGAGAACTGAGAGAAAGTAACATCTCGGGGTGGAAGGCAACATTTGAGGTCGTATATTCAGGAAGAGAACGTGTGCAGCCACCCTTTCAAAAGCATGCTGCTCTTCTTGTTTCCTCCTCAGTATTTTCTCACTGGTGGCCCTGACCAATTCCTTTTGCATAGCACGAGTCACACATTGCAGATGCAGGGAAGGCAGTAAATTGCTTTCCTGAACGGGGCCTCTGTGCTTACTTTGGATGGTGTGCAGTCCTGCTGCGGACTTTCTGAAACCAAATTTGCTTGGCACTTGTTAGTGATTTTTGGAACCTGGTTGAAGCATGGAAAAACACCGAAAACCAGATCTTAAATATAAGCTGGCCAAACTTCTGATAGAAGCTTTGTCTTTGTGGGAGACCTCTGGAATTAGGACTTGGAGCACGCTAGAAAATACATCACCGGAGCAAGGAGAATGCGTTACTAAATGAGTCTGAGATGTGCTGATTAAGGACACTTCCTACACATTCTGAAGGTGGAAGGCCAGAGCAGAACTGTGTAGGGTTTTTTCATGCAAACCAGCACTCCCAGGCTTTTGTTCACATATGCTGCCACCTGTATGTCAGACAGACGCTAACTTTGAAGAGCAAACCGCACGCTATTACAAAGCCAGATTATCTTATTTTCTGCTCTTTCCCATTCTTAAATTTGACATACACTATCAAAGTGGTTAGTCCTTCCCCAGCATGTGGAAAATACTTTGTTCTAGAACTGCAAAAAACTACAGCTAATTTACAAGTTCATTTACTAGTTCACAATTTGTAAAATATTTTTTTCTCTACACTTACAAGGTAGTAATAGCTCATAAGATACTGGGAACATCTCAACTTTATCAACCATCGCAAACTGAAAAATGCAAAGTTTCAGACCACCCACACAGATGGTATTTTTCATGCTTCTGTATTTGCATACCAGAAAGACTTTCATTTTTTCTCTCCCAACCTACACATGTAAAATCAATCACAAAGGAGAAATTATTGTACGACTTTCAACTGGCCTAGAAGCCCTTCTTGCCAAGGTTATCAAATCATGGGAAACTTGGGGAGCTTAATTTTTATTACAGTGTTTGGGGGGTTGTTTATTCTTTTGTTGTTGTTGTTCCTCAGGGGAAGTTGATTTCCTAAAGGAACATGACCAGCTGCAACAAAATACCAGGAAACCACTGACCAAGCAGTGCATATAAAAATTTAAGTGAACAAATTAAAAACAATACTGGCTAATTAAAAAGTACCAATGGGAAGTCCAAACATTTGAAAATTCAATTAAAAAAATCTCTGGCACCCTTCTGACATGGATAAAGTTGGCATTTGCAGAACAGCAGCTTTCTCACCTGTCTCATTGAGATCCCAGGATCCCACGCTGGAAGAGTTGTTTTTGTACATTGCAATGTTGTTAATTAATGCTGAAACACTAACAATAGACCATTGTGTGCATCCAGGCACTTTTTACGAGCACAGGGTTTTTTCCTGGCTTCCCACAAATAAATTAATGCTTAAGCTTGGATTCGCTGTCAACCTGGTATTCCAGTTTATATTAAGTTTCTTTTAAGTCATACCTTCTGTTTTCTCCTCTTGTCATTTTTCAGAGCCTACCTCCTCACTTACAGGCGATGAGTATGTTGCAGATGCCTGCTGGGCAAGTAGATTCCCTGCAAGGTGAGGTCCAGAAGACACATGAGGAGGTATTCATCAAGGACAAGCTGAGAGAAATGGAGGGACTCGACATCAAAGAAACGCTCCAGGATCAGATCAGCCAGTGTTTCATCGAATGCCGGTGAGCAGAGATAAACACTTGCCCCTTAGTAAGTCCATTTGTCCCAAACGGCCTGATTTTGCAGTTCTTACAAATTGCGAAATCCATCTTAAGGTGGTGGATCCCAGTCCCACCTGAAGACCTAGTTCTGCACCAGCTGTGGAGCTGAGTTCCTGAGCGGCAGGGCTCCTAACTGGGGAAACCAGACTGTTACTACAAGGAGTAATACAACTCCTTGCACAGTCCAGCAGGGATCAGAGGTGCACCTTGAAAGACTGACATCAGGGTCAGGTCCCCAGACATTGAAGTGGCAGCACGTTCAGCTTGGGCTCCAGCTTTGTCATTATAAGAGCCATACTTAAAGTTCAGGAGCACTGACTTTTTTTCCCTGTCTGAATACATAAGGTTTAAGAGAGAGAACGCAGTCTTCCATGAGATAGAAATATAATTATTTGCCATAGCAAATCACATCACGTCACTGGTACCGCCATCCAGGTACCTGCTACTGGTATTATCCAGCAGCCGACGTGAATCTGAAGTACTTTCGTACTTGACGCTTGACCTTCAAGACACTCCTCCAAATGTAACTTTACTTAAGTAGTGCTGCTGATCTCAGTGAAACTTCACGTCTCAGTAGAGTTAAGCACATACTTACACATTTTTAAACTGCATGCTGACACCTATAGTTCTCTCAGGAAGTTTACTTTAGCTGAAGAAGTTTTGAGACTGGCAATTTTAATATGGCAATACTGTAAAGCCTTGTACTAGGGAATATAGCCTGGATTTATGATAATTTTTTCTGGGATTTACGCCATCCAGTGGGTTAGTATGTAAAAGTAAATTGGGAAGCAGAGCCCAAAAGTTCCAGGATTTAACAGCAAGGTTCCAGCTGCTCTGCATAAAACTGCTCTGCAAAAACACTTGCCGTGTTTTTGTGTCTTGAGCTGCTTGGTGATGTTACGTTGGTCTGGTGGACTAATGTCATGTCCATTAATCACTCAGCATTTTTAAGAGTGTGCTGGACCTGCTTTCAGCATGCAGTTCCCAGTTGGAAACACAAATGCTTTCTGATAAATCATGCTCTATTTATTCTTTAAGTACTTTAAACAGGTTTTGGTAGCTATATGACAGTGTAGGGTTAGTTTAAAAAAAAAAAAAAAAAAAAAAAAAGCAGCAATCAAAAATAACACTCACAAGTCTGCCACAACCTATTTCTCTTCATTCTTGTACTTTTGCATCTTACGGGCACTCGAGACTCGAGAATAGCTTTGCCCCATCTAGCGCTCCTTTAGGAAGAACTGCTGGTTTTACAAACCTCGGTTATTACAAAGCACTTCCCTGTTCTCTAAATCAACCCCGTTCCTGGGGTCTGTGCTGCACACTTCTGGAACTGCCAGTTCCTGCTGCTCCCCACAACTCCCAGCATGTTCTGAGCTACAGAAAGATCTTATTTCCTTTGCTTAATATTACTCATCTAATAGTAATTCTCTAACATAGGTCAATCGTGTCCAATTAACTTGACTCTAGAGCTCGAGGAGAACTAACTGAAATACTGTGTGAACCAATAACAATGTTTCTATAGGAGATTAGCAGAGAACAGCCGATCTCCCAGAGAATAAGCCTGAGCCATAAACCTTTTTTAAGACAGTTATGAGACATTATTAAAAGTAAAATCCATTCCACGGAGACATTTAACAGCAGAGCCAACCAAGAGCCTAACCAATCCAAAGGTTCATTTGGAGGAAGCCAAAGCCATCGTTCAATCAAGGGAGGTGGAGAGGGATGGCTGAATGAGCAGTTCATCAGAACTCTTGCTACCTAATGTGTAAGCGACCTCAGTCTCACGCACCTATGAAATACTCTAAAGATGTAAGGTGGAGTGTAAATGCTGAGCTTTCTTATTCAGCAGCCCTTACAAGTGAAATGGGACCTCATGGCTACATTTATATCCCAGATGTGCCCAGGGGCCCAACTTTAGGTGAGGCTTCAAGGCTATAGGCAGACATAGTCAGTATCACAGCATATAAATACGTGATTAAACAAGTTATAAGAAGTTCTTTAGCTAACCTTTAAGTTGTCTGGTCTGATCTAGTCGGGTTCAGTAATCTTGAATCCCATCTAGACTTGAAAATTAACAAAGAATAAAGCAGATGTTTGAATATAAGCACCACATTAACTGGTCTTGGATAGCTTTATGGATATGCTTTTCCCGAGCAAGTGATTATATTAAATGGGACTAAGATATACACACACAGAGAGTTAATCAATCAATGATACCGCTGCTTATAGATAAGCCTTTAATCAGACACGTTGTGTCTGTTTCACTCTTTCAGCTGAAACAGGCTGAGAACGGCTCCCCTCCAACCTTGTAAAATAACCACAGACAGAGGTAACTTTCTACCCACCCACCTGAAACGATCAGATACCAAAAAAAATTAACAAAGAGCAGTTTAAAGCATTTTGGTGTCATACAGTCACAGAGATGCTGCACGTGCAGTTGTGTGGTCTGCTTGAGTGCAGGGTCACCTCTGATGGCAGCGGGGCAGTGACAGACTTGCTGCAGTCAAAGCAGCATGTTTGATCATACTCCCTGTTACTCTTTTAAATTAACTGTCCATCATGATCTCTAGAAGTCACTAAAGCATGTTTCAGCCAAGACTGGACAGGTCTTATTGATAAAAACTATTCTGAGGATTTAGCAGTGTGGCAGATAAAATTCTGTCCCCAGTGAAGCCAGTGGGAGAGCTGCCATCAGCTTCAGCAAAGGCTGGACATCACCCAATATTTTAGTTCATTTGAATCTGGCTGAGTGATGCAGTGATTTATGGGGTTGAGAGGAGTCAGAGGGAGCTGCCTGCCATCCTGCTGTTAACAGGAGGCCTCTAAGTGACTAAAATAATTTTCTCCACAGACACATTCACTTGCATCCAAAATAGGTGTTTTAAAATAAAATGAAAAAAAAAAAAAAAATGGAAACAAAACCCCAGCAAGTTTCTACACATGGGGAGCACGTGTGCCATGCAGAGCCAAGCTTGCTGTGTGGTGCCTGCCAGAGACGCTGCAGAACTAGCAGGATTTGTGTCCTGCTCCTGCCTGGCCTGCTGAACAGTGGACCAGATCTGAAGTGTCAAGCTTTACATTAATTATTACCTGCCAGGATATATTTTGGCTCTCCACTAAGCCAATCTATGAGATCAACAGCTAAACAGAGCTTATAAATTATTCTTTAACTAGGCTTTTTGACAGAGTTTACCATTTCCCATAGTCTATGAAACAAACAGAGAGTTAAAGGGGAACAAAGATTCTTTTGAATAAATTTTGCAGTACATACTAAAAAAATAAACCCAAACTTCCATATTTTATCCTTGAATTGGGAAAGGATGTGATAGGAAATACAATTAGCAGGTATTGTCTTTCAGCACAGCTGCTCTTAGATTACAAAAGCAATAAGCATTTATTAAACTTCTCCACTTGTAAGAACTGCTATAAATATTTACCACTTTCTGCGCACAAGGGAATAGGCGTATCTTCAGTCATTTCGAGACCCAAAACAGCTTCTTATGCAGATAGGTTTTAAAAAAAGCAAAAGAAAGTCAAACCCAAAGGAACAGATTACATGAAAATGTCCCAGTTGCTTATAGCAATCCCACTGCAGAGAAGACAAAATATTTTTCGTATAACACTGTGCATTTCACAGCCTTATCATCCATCGTTCTGTTTATCTGTATTGAGTTCTGTGGAGCTGTTCTTATTTGGCTTGCAAATTATTCACTTAAAGCTTTCTAGATTTCTATTTGGCCTTGTCCCTCTGCACCACACTAGGAAAGATGGATAATTATTTTTTTGAAAGCCCTTTTAAAAAGCATCATGCAGTATACCTACAGGCCTCCCTTTTTTTTCTGAGATAGCTATGATTCATAGAGCAGAAGTACAAATGTTCCAAAATTAATAGTCGCAATGATTATATACATCTGAGTCTGGATTTTAATCACTTGACTCCTAGAAGTTTCATCCATTACTTTAATAACAGAGTTTCGTATTAAAATACAGCAATTGCATAGCTGGGGTTTTAGTTCCAATGTCCTGTACCATTCCAGACCAAACCCATTTTTCTCTAATTTCACATTTAGGGTTTTGCATTGCATGTGCAAAACCAGCCATCATCATCTTCTCCACTCCGTACCCACTGTACGCACCAACAATTCCCAAATTATGAATCTTCCTTGGAGTCATCCCTAAACTAAGAAGGGGTGAGAAGAAAAGGGGAGCAGGGAGCAGGACCCACTTATTATGCGGAGAAATATAGTAGCATCTTTGCCTAAGAAAAGTCTTCTCTGACAGAAATCAATACAAAGGATAAGAAATCAAGATGAGGTTTTTATTACCAGAGATAGCCTCAAGAATCACAGGGGAGAGCCTAATACACAGGCTTTGCTGTAATGTGTCTTATGCCCTCTAGCTGTAACAAATTACGCTGTGAATTTCTTGGAGGATTTATATGCCGCTGCTCGGTGCTCTGGGGAGTATTTCATCAGTGGCATTGCTGACCTAATAACAGGGGATCTAAGTAATAGCAACTTTTATGTACGTTATGTGTTATTCCCACGGATTTGGGGATTGCTTTTCTGGAGGAAGGAGGAGGCGAGGGGTAAATGTGCTTTCATAATAGGTTTACACTTTACTGATTAGCTTTGAATGATCTTCTTGCTCTGCCTGCTGACTCGAGTACTGTCAGGAAAAGAATTGGGCAAGCTTCATAGTGAGTGGATGAGACTCATTCTGAAGTGGGGGGTTCCTGCGCTTTATTTATTCATTTTGAACATTCCTGACAGCCAGCCCAGGCTTTGATGCAGAGGAAAGGGGAAAGAAATAGGAAGTGATCGTGTTATATTTCCCTTTTTCACAAGACTGTTTTGTTGAGCTGAGTTTACTGCCAATACGCCTGTTCACGGGGCTCCCTAGGTAGCAGGGGGTGGGGAAGGAGGCGGTGGGGGGAAGATGAATGGAGAGAGAGGTTTTGCACTGAAACTCCGCAGAATAGGGAGCGTATTCATTTGTGTCAGGCACTGCCCGTATCGCATTTCACACTCCGTACACACTGCTTTTTATGAAGTTAATGTTAACATGCATGAAAGTTGCCAGGCAATCCATCAGCAGCTGAAGCCTTGCCAAAAGGACAGAGACAGATGACCCCTCGGCAGCGCCAAGCAGTGGCATCCCCACACCCCCCTCAGCCCTGGTTCGGAGGAATTGTTGCTCCGAGTTCATCCAGACCCGTGCTGGTTTTCAGACCTGTCTGGCTCATCATACATGCCCTCAGCCTGCCAGAAGTGCTTTCCAAGTAACCAAGGAGCATGGATTGTGGTCTCTACACAATATGGCAACAGTTCACAAAACAGCTGATAGGAAAATTGCTTAATAACTGGTTTTAGTGCAGTGAACCACCATGGCAGACTGTGCTCTTAAAGAGCAAGCTCCAGTCTGGAAATCCTTGGCACACAACCAGAGACGCCACCAGCCCCTTACTCACAGTCCTCTTTCCATACAACTCCGTGTTACTCTGGCAAATGCATTCCCTTCTTCTCTGCTGCCCCTGCAAGGTAGGAACCTACGGAAAAATGCCTCTCTGGTATCTGATACTTCATATTCGATGCAGGCAGGAGTTACTGCCCACAGGATGGGTGATGAACTGCTCTCTTTCACCTAGTCCAGATTGTCATTACTTGTTTTCCTTGTCATCATTAAAGGATTGACACACACTCAAAGCTACTCGTATGCAACATTCCACTCCGGAGCAAAAATTACCAGCCAGAAGCAGCTGTGAGCTCAACATGAAAATCAGGATATTCTGCAGATGGGGGTAAATAAGTGGTTGCCTGCTCTTTCCTCCAGATGAAGATGAGCTGAACTAAATTACAAAGAGGCTGATATCTGCACTGCAGTTTTCTCCTGTCCTTACCTGTTCACTGTAGTTGACTACATCTCCTACTCTCTTGTACTTTGTGCACAGAGAGCCTACACAAACCGAATTCTTTAGGGAACAGCACAAAACAAGAAGCTCCTCCTTAACCACTCTGCAGCCAGTCTGAGTTGTGTCTCTCTCCTCTGAGTCTTCTCATCTTCCTCAAGTAAGTGAAGACAAGCTCAGAATTGTGAAGCTCTGAAAGAGGATGGCACAGGCTTGGGTGTCCACCTCTGCCAGAATACTTTGTCTTCCTGCAAAACTATGGAAACGTTAATAGAGAGAAAAAGTTTTCTCTATCGATTAGTTCACCACCGTTTTCTGACAGACCTAATAACTTCAGATTTTGTAAAGGCAGTAATCTCTGTATCACAACAATTAGTGCTGCTACAAAGCGTTCTCTGGACACCTTTCTCCCATGCCAAAAGGCCTTTCTGCAGGAACAGCTTACATTTAACACCAGCCTTCCCAAACGTGGCTCAGCCCCCTCCCAGATGTTGGACTGTACCTCGTGTAGACAGTCAACGCTAGTTTCAAAATCCATCAGGAACAACACAGCCGTGACAGCACACAGCTCTGGCAGCAAAACCTGTCCAGGACCCTGCAGAAATATTCTGGCAGCTAGATCGTGCTGAGCTCCTCGCTGCAAGCAGCCGTGCCGCTGTGTTAGAGTACATCTGTGGGAACTAAAATCCTGCCTTTGGGCTCCCGGGTGAGACAACCTCTAAGACTGATTAATTAACATAATTAGGAGCTGTAAACATTAATGGATAATGTTCAAGCCTTTCCTAACGCATTCTTAAAGCTTCCACTGAGTAGTTATCTATTGACTAATTTTGGCAGACATCTCTGGGGCTGGAGGGAGCAAAGGAATGGAATGCAAATGCATCGCTGGCTTACCAGAGGAGTACCAGAGCAAATAGCCCACCGGGCTTCTTTGAACAGAGGGAAAATAAGTTATCATAAATGAGAGGATTGTTTGCGCATGGTGAGAGAGTGTGGAGCCCACGGTTCTGCAACCTGTTTTCCCACTGATTGGAATCAACTATCTAGCTTTAACAGCCATTTAAAAAAAAAAAATAATAATTAAACCTTTAGTCCTTCTTCCTTGCTTATGGGAACACTACATCGTCCTCTTTTAAAAAGTGTGAACCCCTCTAATTTCAAAGGAGGGACAACTGTTATTAAGTCCATCTGCAGTTAATCTACTTTATTGGGTGTCCATGGATTTACAGGAGGCAGGGGACACACCTCTGGAAGCTTCTGTGCAGTGGCAGAAGTTGCCTACTTCAGTGCATGCTAAAAATTTACGAGTATGCTGACATTAATGGAGGCAGCTTGATGGCTTTTGGGGGGGGATCAGCCAGAAGCCCCTGGGTTCATATATTTCTCATACTTGGTGAAACACAGATAAATCTTGGTGGCGTGTATCCGAAACAGTAAGACCAGTTGAACCCTGGTGTCATGCCTCCAGAGAGGCATTGGTAACATCACTAGCTCTGCTTTCTAAATCATCACAAACTCTGAAATATGTTGCCCTTCCAGTTCCATTAGACTTTACACTTCAATTTATGATTGCCGCCTCTATACAGTGATTAAAAACATATGCAAAGGACTCTGCTGACGAGCCTTAATTTTTTCTCATTGAACTATCAAAAGTTTGAAATAATTAAGGAACAAAAAGAAGATTTGGAAAATATTGCAGGTGCAAATCAAGCTTCCCAAGGGGGTTTCAACATAACAAGTCATCCTCATGAACTATGATTTAATCACCAAGTGTGCCAACACTGCACATAAGCACATCTCCACCAGCTTTCCAAACATTACGATTCCCCTCCAGACAGGCATTCAGATACCTTAAATCAAAGTCATTAGTGGTCTTCCCGGAACGATCTCTCCTTTCCCTGATAGTTTGCTTGCTGACTTTGTTACTGAAAATAGGGTCAGGTCCTGATATTATTTAACAGAGCTAAGTCATTCTAAGCAGACTCCCATCAGCTTCCAAGGGGATTCGTAGAATAAGACACTGTTGTTTCTGAGCAAGTTTATCAATATCAGCTTTTTCAAGGGTGTCACAGACAGGCAGAAGCACGTACTCTTGCTCCCCAAGCAGTTCACCACCAGTGCAAGATCAGGGAAAACTGTCTGAGTGCCAAGGCGCTTGGGGCTTTTCTGCTGAAGAGCTCAGTCATGGGCTTTCTACCTGTAATGGGGCTTTTCCTCAGCATCTAACAGGAATGCTCAGAACTTCAGCATCTGAAAGCACATATTCATCTCTTCATCAGGCATGATTTGCATTGCACACCTCTTGCCGTGCTTGCATGTAAATTATGCATTAGCGACATTAAAAGCTCATTCAGATCTGAACAGTCACACATTAGCAAAGCCATAATGAGTGTGGTTCTTCTTCAGACCGGTCTCTCCTCCTCCTCTTTTCTTCTCAACCTACTTGCCTCTAAATCACTCTGCCCAGAAAGACTTAACCTTTTCCCCACCCCGTTTCAGTCCCAGTATCTTTGTCTACAGTTTGCAACTTTGAAGTTCTAAACACGCTGGTGACTGTAGACCAAAGGCAGAATTGTCCAGAGCCTACTAGCTCACAGCCTGTGGACACAGGATTTTTACGGGGATGGCAGAGAGATTTCTGTTTCAAAGAGCAAGATGGAGCTCCTTGGTCTAAATCTTGGGAGCAGAAGGATGGGTCCAATCAGACATTTTCATTTATTTAGCATAAGCAAAACAGCGTCTTTAACTAGGCTCCATCTTGGAAAAACCTGAATCATTGGAGCCAGTATTTTCAGGCCTATATATTTTAAATTGAATGCTCAACATCTAAATTTTCAGTCCAAATAGTTAATAGCTTGACAAATCTGTGATCAGCTGAAAAATAGAGCTTTGTAATGGATAGTGTCAGGCAGCGACACAGGGGAAGTGCTAAAACCAGAAGTGGAAAATTAGTACAGCTGTTTTGGTGCTGTCAGTTGCTGCCCAGTGCACTGCAGAGAGCGCACAGCTGTTCACGCAAGATGAGAACCAAGATAAGGTTAATCATTAGAGGTTAGAATGCAAGAGGGACAAAAGCAGTCAGATACTTGAGCACAGGAGAGACATCCCCTGTGAAACCTCAGAAAAGACAGAGGAGAGGAAGCAGGTCTTGCACCACATTCCCCTGCAATGCTGGCAATGACTGGGCTTTTCGAGCTCTGCTTTTGGTGTGTAGCTTTTCCAGATATTTTACGAGGATCCGCAGTCTCCCCATTACAGGCCCAGTTCCAGCAAGTTGTGCGGAGACATCCATAAGTGTAGTTTTGCTTATACAAAGAGGGCGTGCCTCTTCATTCTCACTCTCGGATTCCTGCGAGCACAGTACGGGACATGGGAGTAAAACGGATGCAATGAGTAAAGCCAAAGCAATAAACCTCAGCACACATATTTGATGGTACAGCTGCTGTTCAGGCAGAAGAAATCAGAGGACCAAACCCACAGTGTTAGTGCAAGGGCAAGCTGTTGTGTCCTGTCCTGCTAGTCACCTCTAGCCCTGTGCTTACAGATATGCCCATCCCCAGCACTGTTCCGTAGGGCAAATTCCTGACTTCCTTTGCTTCTTACTTTTTGATTCGTAGCACTACAGAAGCAACGCTGGCCGTTACAACAAATCTAGGTTAGATCCCCTTTTCTCCTTCAAATGGCTGAAGTGACCCACAGATACCCACGAGTCCGCTGACCTTGAGTCTAAGCCTCCCACTTAGCATTAAAGCTCCTAAAAATATTCACTCCTTTATGTCTGAAAGTCTGGGATCAGCTAAAGTAAATAGCATTACTCTGAGTTGGTCTCATTTGCAAACAAGAAAAAAATAATCTTGTAACTAATTAGTCCATTTTCCTGAAGTACTCATACCCATCTATAGTAATACTTCGGAATTAGAAGTCTAAAAATGCTAAGTGTTACCGACATAATGCAAAACCTCCTGCTGATCTTCTCAAGGACACTTCCCAAACGTTAGATTTATTTGTTGTCATAGATACTCACACAGACACAAACATCAGCTACATTCAGGGACTCACACTTGCCAGCAGCTTGTTATAATACAGCTCTACATGTTTTGAAGACCGGATTGGGCTTTTTCTGGAAAACGCTGCAGCAGTGCGCCTGGTTCAATAGATACGTTGCATTGCAGTTCTCTCACTTTCTGTATTCCTCTCTCAAGCAGAGTCTTAACGCAGCAGACGGGATTTCTGAGGGCAGAAACAGTCAAATGGGGTGTTTAACACTGATAACTGGGGCCTGATTTTCACCTCAGAGCTGGTTTCTGTTCCGGTAATCCAGCTAAATACCTCCTATGCTTGGCCCAGAGGGACCTGCTCTACTATCTGATCTACTCTTAGTTTGACCAGCATAGCATAGTCCTAATCAATGAGAAAGGAAGAAGGGAATGAATCCCAAGGGGAACAGGAAAAGACCCAGCCCAGCTATTTTTTTTTTCCACTCCACACTGTGATGGGGAGAGGTATCTTCTCCAGCGATTTAACACAGAGCCGATGGAAGAACCAATTTTCCCCACTTCCCCATTTCCAACAAGAAAGGTGAATGAAGATCTGCTGGGATACAGGAACAAGAAACGGGCAGAGAAAAAAAGAATCAGGAGTCCCACTGGTGCCTGGTAGAAGGACACAGAGGCACTGAAGAGCCAGTGGCTGGCAGAGGAGAGGTGTTTGAGGGGTATTCTGGGAAGAGAAAGACTAAGGAAAAGCTTAGAAGTAAGGAGAATAAAAATGAGCACGAAGCTTAGAGCAGTGGCTCCCAAGCTACAGCCCTTGCTCCACAGAACGATCTCTTTGGAGAAGCAAGCAGAGGAGGTAGAAAAGACATTTTCAGCCTCAGCTCTGTAAAACGCAAAGAAGAAAGGAGGCAAGTGGGGAAAAAAAGAAACGTGGCGTGGACTGACACAAGCAGAGCAAAGGAGTAGCAGAAACAGTCACGAGGAGCTGGAGAGGCAGAATCAGAAGAGGAGGGATAAAAGACACGTATAACTGGAGAGGAAAAAAACCCAAACAAACCACCCTATAAGTTACCAATTTGAAAAACAGGGACAGTTAGGACCAAAGACTTATAGAGAGCATTAACGTGTCCAAGGCAAAGATAAAAGAGCAGTCCCCAAATGTGTATGCCAGCAAGCAAGCTCAGGTGGGTGTATGAAGAAAGGCTTGATTGTCAGGGAGTCCTGCTTAACTATGGTAGGGATGAAGGCATGCAAGTTATGCCGGGAGTATGGCTGTGAACGACAGCCTGTTATTCTTTCTCACAAGAGAAGAGGGATATATTTAATTCTGGAATACAGTTGTTTCACTGTTTTCACTGGCAGTAGGGTTTTCAGAGTTTACATACTGGGGACCATAACAGAAGAGTGTCTGATGGAATATAAGGCTGATGCAGGGTATTGTGTATTCATGTTTATTTAACAAACTATTGACAAGTTACTGAAGTGCTGAATTTCAAGTGAATTCTACGCCCAGGAGACTTGTCTCGTCTAGCATAGAAAATCCAGGCTTACACTGGAAATTGGTGTAACATCTACCACACCGCTGAGAGTGCTTCCCCTCCGGTCTCATTCCTCCTTGCCCTCCATCACCTGTACCAGCTCATCTCTTTTTGAGTCAAATGTCAAATATGCAATTAGACTCAAACTCAGCTTCCATAAGGTACCACAAAGGCTGACAGCCCAACTTCATTGCAAGTAGGTTCTTAGGTGGTTAATAAAACATCCAGAGGCATTTAGAATAGGATGAGTTTATGCCCTTCACTTTGGGGCTTAAGTCAAATTCCAGTAGGGTTACGCAGAAATGATGGGCAGTCGAGGGAGCAGAAGGACACAGGCAGCAGAAACGAGTTATCGCATCAGCTTCTAGATCTCCATAGCGGATTAGCTGGTACAGGCTGCAGGTAACAGCAGCACACTGCAATCCCAGGGTTGGCAAGCATGTCAAGGGCACACGAGGCAAGGCATATTTGTTTTCTTTGAGCTGATTATTTCCCTTGAGATCTCGACACTACCCCTTTGTTAGGTGGGCAGCATGCTGCATAGTTTGGTAAGCGTCTAGGCAAACTCTTCTCAGCGCAAAGTTAGCATTAAAGTTGGTCTATTCAAATCCTATACTTGGATTGAATCTCAACTTAGTGCTGAAGAGGTTGGAAGATAGTATTTCTGTGGCCAGAACAAGAACTTGCCTGAAACCTGAGTCTCATCCATTCCTTCCAGAGTCAATATGTTTCAGTTTTACAGTGAATTTCAGCACAGGGGAGATTAATCAGACTCCATCAAGCAGGTTGTTTTTGTTATCCAGGTCAGAGTCCAGGGCTTTAAAGTCATGCTATATTTCAGTCCTGTGCAGATACAACAGAAAATCTAATTATTTATAGTAATATACTTTAAACGCACCCAGCTATTAGCATCACAGACTAGATGCGTTTTGTCTGCTGTGTCAGGCTTCCTTAGGACTTACACAAGAGCAGTATTAAGAGTTACTATCCTAGGCTGAAGAAGAGACGTTTAACAGCATATGTAAGGGGAGTCGCTAGTTGTCCCTAGGCTCCACTTGGGCAAAATAACTATATTCACATAGTACCATTCAATAAGGTACTGTACCAAATACAGTATTGTTTGACTTGGGCAAGGGGTGTAGAACCATAGAAGAGCTAACACGCTCAGTGTTTACCAAGATATTTATGTAATACCAGAAAACTGCATTACCCTTAACTAAGTCCCCTCTCTCTTCTTAGAGTGTCTTACTGACTCAGTAATCCTTTGATGGCTTGGAAGGAAGTTTACTCTCTTGTTTTATATTCCTCATCACACAGGGAGACTGGCTTTTTCCTGCAGATTTTTTTGGAAAGCATCTAATCCAGCAACCAATTTTGAAGACAGTGGTTTAAAGTATAGCTATAAGTTAAAGGCTGCAGTCTGTGTAGCTGCAGGAGTCCTCAAAGTATTCCAAGTCAAAATACAATTGCTCCAAGGGAGCAAATTCCAGAGCCGGAGCTCTGCCATCTTTCGTATTGCATACATGTGCTTCCCATCATTGGCTGAGCTCTCATAGCTGCTACAGAGGGGGTAACGCTACGCCCAAAATATCATTTCACCCTCATTCTCTTCTGGGAAATCATGTGTAATACATGCGTTTATCTTTATGTATTGCAAGGTCTGCAGTTGTGGGAGGCCTGGGAACTCGTGGGAGCGAAGGTGGGAGCAGCTGATTGTAGCCTCTCCCACGTATGTGCCTGTATTTCATTCCCATCCAAACCTAATCTTTACATGCTTTGCCCGGGGGAGCTCTGCTATCCTATAAGGCAGCCATTCCAGACAACTGATCCTCTATACAGGCCTGTGAAGCAAGACATTTAGGTCTCCAGTACTGAAAAAAATCCACAAGAGCCCTAAGATGTAGCAAGTGAGCAAACCTGCCCTTCAAGTCTCCCCACCTTCCCATTGCACTTCCCACACCACCCTACCTGCTCCACCACATCGGCAGAAGGACATTACTGATGCTTGGGCATTTTGCTTCTACCAAGGGTGGGCTGCAGGACCAGTTCCAAATTCCTAGAGGACAACCCCATGCCTGTCCCTGGGTCTCCAGCCAGGTGTCAGCCTCTTCCACCACATTGCCAGCCACTCTCTGCAGCACTGGCCCCATCTACCAAAGAGATGCCTAAAAAGCACATTATTAAGCCATCACGTAAATGAACAATAATAAAAAAAGCTCCATTTTGTGCTTATACTTATTAAATTTGAGTGCATCCCAGTGTAAGTAGCATATGCAGAAGAGTTCAGTCATTTGGAGAGGCAACGCCAAGATCATACAAAGAGCATTTGATTCTTTGTCTCTAAGATTGCCCGCATTTTCAGTCAATTTAAGGAGACTATAGATCGCACATCAGATATATGCTGAACGTATAGAAATACAGCACTCCAATTTTACTTTCACAAAACTAAAAGGTGAGGGTTAATGAACCTGGCATCTCAAGGCATCACCATGTGTTCCTTAGACTGCAGAGGTGACTGGGTTTCCCCTGTTAACGCTGTTGATAAACGGATGGTCTTCTTAATAGCATCTTGACACTGACTTCTAATTAAGCTCACCTGGAATGTTTCTCCTTGTCTTTTCTCACACTTTTTTAAATTGCCAAAGCAGAGATTCTAAATTATTTTTCTTGCTACAGAGCTATTTGGCTACTAGCATCGACCAGGAATCTGCAAACATCTCTAACTTTATATACAGATCCTTTGCAACATTCTTCAATATCCATCTCAGTTTTTTCCTGGTTTAACACTCTGTGTACACCTGATTGTGATTTATTCAAATAAGGCTGCACAAGCCAATTGGGACGAACATCGAAAAGTCAAGCACTGTGACTGCTTTCATATGCATGAAATTGCTTCAGATTTATCATTAAATAGTTCATTTAAACACTCACGCAAACCACAGAGAACCAGATCCCTTGAAGTGGACAAGCATGGCAGCAGCGAAAGGGAGCGCAGCATATTTGGTTGCCTTCTCTAAAACTTCAGAATATACTACGCACCATTTTCATCTTCCCATTCCCCACTCAAGTTTTTCTTCTGCATCACAAGTATTTTTCGAGGAAGCGCAGCCTTAGCTACAAGTAGTGCCGTTAGCACAGCACTACAATATAGGTCTTAAACGAAGTAGTGAGCCACTCTCCCAAGCAGTAATGTGGTGCCTGACAGATGCTGATTACACATTGTCCTTTACAAACGCGTAAATTCAAATCATGGGCAGGCAGCAGGTCAGCGGCACAGTGATCCATGAATGGGACAGCCATGATAGAGTGGTTGAAGAGGACAGTATGCACATACAGATCATCTTATTCCAGAGAGGATAAAAACGAGGCAAGTTAGAGTTATGCCAGACTGGACTGTATTACTGCATCGATACCATAGACGTAAGGCAGGCTTGGAGATCTAGCTGCTGAAATGTGTCTAATGCCACCTTCAGTATGGCCTCAGATTTACCCGTCTTCATCACACTGTGAAATGATGCAAGCTGTTACAAACCAGACAAAAGTGCCATCGTTTTACCACGCTTGCACCGGGTAGGCTGGGTTGCTTTACCCACCGACACAAAAGGCTATGTATTAGTCTTACGTGCTGTGCCGTATTTATTCCAGTATTTAAATAAGGGTAGATCAAAGCACAAAAACTTCTCTGTTCCTTTTCAGGCTCTTAGTCCCCAGTTTTCTAGACAGATATAAAGCGTGCATATGCTGCATAGCACGTGCAGGGAGTTTGACGTTCCCCAGGTGCACTGAATTTATTATGCATGCACACAACTATCCATCCAGCATACAAGCAATAGGTTCAGGGAGAGTCCAGTCATTTCAGAGCATTTTAAAATCAGCTAATACCACTAATACCCTTGAAATACTTCAAGTACCGTTCAGTCAGGTGGAGGCAGAAGAAACACAGCGTATGCAAAAACATTTCAGAACAAGGAGGAGGGCAAAGTCCTGAGAGAGCCAAGACAGAGCCTGGGTGCAAGTGGCACTGTTCCTGGTGGGCGACCTGTCCAGGGCACCATTTCTCAACCTTCCCCAAAGCATTATCTTCAGGTTAATGTGATGAGCCATAGCAAAACAATTTAAAGCAGCCATGCCCAAGTTACAGCCTTCCTTCCCTTCCCTATAGTGATGCATTTTGTTTGCCTAACACCTTGACTTCTAAGGAGCAAAAGCAATTGCTCAAATTTCTCATAAACAAATCCCATAAGACAAAATGCTCTCTATATTCCATTTCACTCCAAATCCCAAAGAAACTTGTGATGTTGGAGGGCAAGTTATTTCTTTTGGCTGGCCTTGATACAAAAATCGCATGCTTTATTTTCCTCTTTACAGAATTCATATTGTGTTAATAAAGTACTGTTGATTCCCTCTGGCTGACTCTGCAGGAAAGCTATTCTCACAAAGCTCCTAGTCCGAGTTAAAGTAATCTTGCTTAAAACTGGCCATAATTGTTTCAGTCTCTTAAGTTTAATACTAAGCACAGGACATACTGCCAATTTGAGTCAGGATTTGGCATTCTGTGAAGGCGGGATAAGCTGACCAAAGGTAAGGAATTCAGTAAATGCAAGGGGAATTTGACCCGGTGTTTCTTTGAGCCAGCTTCTGTATTTTTGACCTCGCTTTAAAGAGAATGGAAAGATGTAAGAAAATCAAAACAGATGAGAGTTTAATGAGAGTTGTGTACTGCAGAGTCCTCATTACTCCATCAGCCAAATCCCCCAGCCTGGTGCTGGGCCCTGAGGGGGGTTCTTCCTCAGCAGGAAGGGTTGCTCGACCCACCCTCCTTCCAGCCGGCTCAGGGGGGATCGCATTCCTCAAAAGGCTGTAGACAGTCAACAGGAAGCTGACACTGGAAAGAAGCCTGGGGACAGTCTGGCTGTGGACGAGGGGGAGCAGCCCTTCACTTTTTGAGACAGCCCCTGGAGGAAGATAGCCTGCTTCCCGGCTCTGTAAACGTGAGATGATGAGCAAGTCCAAAAGAGAAGGACAGGCACTAAAAGAGGTGTAGACCTAGAAAACAAAACACGAGTGCGGTGTTGGCTGTCAGTATCTGTTCTGCAGCTTTCAGAGAGGCAAAACCATGGGGTTTCTGGTTCTGTCAGGCTCACTTCCAATAAGCAAGATTTTACCTCCATGCCAGTACGTGCAGTTGGTTTGATGGATTCCTCACTAACCAGCAGTTACTGGCAGCCCTGGCGAGGCCAGTGGCAGAAACCCTGCGGGCTAGAGGTGGCCGTGTGACACCACGAGGTGCCCTGCTCCTCGCTCTGAAACCATTCTCTCCTGGAGCAGGGAGGGGACATCCAGGTGTCCTTGGGCCCACCAGGAGATGCTCCCACTGTTACTGCAGAGTGCCTCACACCAGGCGTACCAGCACCTCTGCCCAAGATGTTCTGCACTGCAGAAATGGCACCAAAATCCCTTAAGTAACCTTATAGGAAGCTGCTTTCCAGTCCCTTCAGTCTTACTTCTCTTTCCATGCCATGGCGGGCAAATGTAATAGTCATCTTCTCTAGGTTGTCTAAGCTTCCAGTATGGGCTGGATGTTATTAGCTCTTGCAGAATAATTCAGTTATGTAGATCAGGATGTGATTTCTCCCAATCCCGAGTTAATTCAGACTTGAGCTCTGAGAAAAATATGTGGCAGTATTTTTTGCTGGTAGGGAGGGACATGCAAAAATCAAGAACACCAGAATGTTTTGTGAGTATTAATATTGCCAAATTTGTCTGATTTTTCTGATTTTTTTTTTAATTTAAGCTAATATTGTAACTGTAAATCTGTTTCTCCTTGCTGTTATTCGTGCCCATATTGCCTTCAATTTTCATTCAAAATCTTAGCAGTAATTTGCAGTGCTACCTTCCCATGACTCCAACTCATTTCAAGGAGAAAAACCTACTGCCATTTTAAACCAGGAATAATTTGTCAGAATTTTGAGGGCACCGATAGGTAGGTCAAAAAATCCTTTTCCCTCTTTCTTCCGTATGGTTTACAGGGGGTAAAGCAGGATAACCAGGAGTCCTGGCAGAGAAAACTCATCCCCAAGCCTGAAAGGGAACAGAGATTCCTTTTTCCCCCAGTACACTAATTATCTATTGCTATCCTTAAAGGACCAGGAGGATCCTTGAAAAGGTGAAATAACTTCATGACAAAGCAAAACAGACTATTTCACTGTAAGAGCTCAAGAATCTTAAGAACAACTGTACTAGGTCAGCCAAAGGTCTACCTTTCCTGGCCAATAACACTACATGTTATAAAACTATCAGAGAGAATTACCACATTCCACATTTAAGTCTGTCCCCTCCAACAACTGTTCCCAACTATAACCTGGCTTTGAAGCTGCCTTCTCCCATTTCAGATCTAAGGCAGGCATTGGGGACCCAAAAGACCATCAATTGTTTCTAATTACGATAGTTAACGTAAGAAAGAATATCACCTTTCCCCGCAAACCTTTCACACTCATTCCTCCATGGGCATGTTTCTTCTTGCACATTGTTGGCCTCAACATTTGATGTTAAATTTTTAAAGCCAAGTATTTATTCAGAACAATAAACTTTCCAATCCTCCAAACACATCTCCCTACAAGTCACTCTGCTGAATTACTTCCACGCATAACAATCACACATACAAGCAAATGCTTGGAGGATCAGGACCTTAGATAAAGCATCAGTTGTAACATATCTCTGTCCAAACCCATTAAAAATGACAAGAGGCTTGTGGAAATTAATCTTGCTTTATAAGTAATTCTGTACTTGCATAGGTTATTTTTCCTGGAAGTGATTTTCAAAGAGCTGAAGAAAGGACAACACAAAAGGAAAGAAAATGCCACAGCAAAGACACCTAAAATAAACCAACACAGCTACGCAAGTAGATTGAGAGAACCCACATCAGGTGGGATTACAGAAATAGGCAAGAACTACAAAACGACGAGGGGTTCATTTCCTTAAAGGGTCCCCCCCCAGCCTTTTGGTTTTGTTCCTTTTCTGCATAGAACACTCTCCTTTCCCTCCACCCAGAGCACACAGCCATCAGTCACGCCTTTTCTTCTGCACACAGCCCACGTCCTTTCTTACCCTGAAAAGAGTTAAACGCTCTTTTGCCTCCAAAGAACAATTTTTTATTTTTCCTGACAAGGTCTTTTATGCAATTAGCTAGAGAAGCCATGGCCAAAAAGAAAGAATAACACATGTAAAATCATGCCAGAGAACAGAGTAGGTAGTAACTTGTTGAGTCTATTACCAGACAAAATGCTTAAATCAATGGTGTGTTCTCATAAATCACCAGCCATATTTAGCCTTAACTATAACCATCCCTGAGCAGTGTGGGACAGAGAGAAAACACAGAAGAAAAAAAAAAAAAAAATGGTGATGCTCCTGAAATGAGGAGGGGAGGAAGCAGCAGATGAAACAAGCACAGCACAGGGTCATCTCCCAGGCACGGGATGTATTTTGTAGGTCAGAATTGTGGTGCCACAGCATCCAGGGCTGAGCAGAGCCTGCCAGTCAGACTGACTCACACTGAGCCTGGCGGTGATTTGGAGATGTTAAAGAACCATTTGAACCTAGTTAAAACTTGGACATTTATGTGGGTTGGGTTGTGCTCTAAAACAAAATTGAGCCCAGAAGAGCCAGAACTCTCTGTTACACGATCAGAGACAAAAGGGTTTGCATTGCAGACCAGAAGAGATCATTCTTTTTCAATTACAGTTGACAGATCTAAGTTATTGTAGGAGGAATAGGTCTGGAAAGGGGGAGAGCAGTAACAGCGAACCAGAGGACAGAAAGTAACTCAAGAAAGAGCACAAAAATCTCATGGGATCCTTTTCTGTTTTAGCTGGGAGTGGGAGATGATCTCTTTTCACTCCTCCATCTTTGTTCATCCCTTCACTTTTCCGGCTGAGCTGGTCGGATGCAGATTTAGGGCTCCCATTCATTCCAATTAGATGGCTTTCTGTGAAGCTATTTACCAAAGCCAGGCTATGCTCCCGTTGACAGGATTTCACTGCTTTCCAGAAAAGTAATGGATTTCTCACATCGCACAGTTTCTAAAGGTCCCTTCTTCCGCAGTGTCCTCCGCAGCACAGAGACGTTTGGTAGTTCTGTTAAAGCGGTGGCTCCGACCCAAGGAGACATTCTGCCTGCTGTGAACCCTGGCACCCATCAGCTTGATTTGTAGCAGTGTGAGCAGAGCTCCCAAACACAAGTTTCTGTTCGATGGCCTGTGAATACACAACAGGGAGCAGGTCACCCAACAGGAACCATCCTCAGCTCCTTGCCCGCAGACTGGGAAGCAGCAGACTTCGGGGTCCTTAGTCTGTAAAGGCTTCCCCCAGGCTACTGTTGAGTTTTGCCTCACAAGGTGGAGGCTTCTTCCTAGCCCTACCCTTCCATCTCACCTCACTTGCTTCTGTGCAGCCACCAAGCCCAGCCCTACCAAGCAGCCATATGTTTTACAAATTTAATTCATTCTTCTAGGCAAAGTTTCATTAGAACTGCATCCTACATATGAAATCCAGTAGAATTTACTTCTGCTTTTGCTTTCAGTCCTTAACACGTTGTCAGCACTCCTGCTGAAGCAGTTGTGTTGAAAATAAGAGATGCTTCTTCCAATTCTGGCATTTGCACGTTTTTATGAGATGCTGGAATAAGTAAAATTGTATTTTTTTTTTTCCCCTTGCAAATGTTGAGGCAATAATAAGCAACAGATTCATTGAGGTTTGACTTGCCTCGGAACCAGGTGTTTCAGACATGTACCATGTCTCTCAAATATATTACACACTCCAGTACTGTTCTTATCAAGAGCTTGGGCTTTTTACATTCTCCTCTCCCCATCAACATGCAACAAGACTTTCAGACTTTCCTGGCCACCAGTTTAGTTTTTACGCAGTGCTCCCTTTTCAGTGACATACAGAGAAAGCATCAGGGTGTGTGAACTT
This sequence comes from Falco biarmicus, assembly GCF_023638135.1. Taxonomy (NCBI): domain Eukaryota; kingdom Metazoa; phylum Chordata; class Aves; order Falconiformes; family Falconidae; genus Falco; species Falco biarmicus. The sequence continues at coordinate 8,983,134 of NC_079295.1, read as the reverse complement.
TGTAGGGAATCTGTCAGCTAGATACAGCACCTGACACTCAAAGAAAATGTCAAGGCACTGTGAGTATCAAAAATAGGTGCAGATTAGAGGAAATACAGACTGAGTAGGGTTTTTTTTTCTACTCGGCCAATAGAGCAATCTAAATAACAAACACTGGTCTGAAATTCACACTCTGTGATCTCCAGTGAGACAAAGCCTTACAGTGACTGCAGTTGCAACCCAGCTTTTGGAGTCAGTGAGCAATGCAGGGGCAGGTATAACGCTCTGCTACTCCCCAGTTCAGTTTTCAGGCTAGTTGCTGACTATGGGAACCTCTGCAGCTCCACCTTCTGTAAATCTTGATTTACAGCGTAGTTGTGCCCTAGGTGGAACCAAGAAGGATTTCTACCATCAACCTCTCCTCTGCGCTTCCAGGAAAACAGAATGCAATGCTAGGCTCGAGCTAGGAGCAAGCTTTTACATCATCTGGATTAATCTTTCAGTAGTATTGCCTTAGAACTGGCTCTAATCATTAATACTTCATTGTATCTAGGAAGTTTCAAAAGGGGAGGGCAGTTCAAAATTATTTGAACAATTATCACTGTAGAGCAAGCTCAAAATCATTCTACACGTTTGGGAGATCCTCCTAATTCAAGAGCCGTTCAACGTGGGACATGCCTGGTGGGGCTCTCCAGCCGTAGATGACATGCAGCTTATCTGATGGAACAGAGATATAGGAATATCCTTGGCTGTTCGTGGAGTGCATGCTGGCTGCTCATTTTGCCCTGGTGTTTTGTCGTTATCAGCAACTGTAAAACACGCTTACATGAAACAGCTTAGGTCCAGTTGAATTCAAATTAGCATCTTAGGACAAATGCGTAAGACAAGCCATTGTGATGGTTCTGAGTAGAACGCTGCCAAAAAGTGCATGGAGAATAAAAATTGAGATTCATTACATTTAAAATGGACTTTTGACCAGAAAGATCAACGACTGCATTTTTCTGGGCAGATTTACAGGCCAAATGAATCCCTGGTTTAACCTCTGAACTCAGAGGGTTTCATAAAGAGAGGAATTTGGCCAGAAGGGTCATGCATGTGCATGCTTTCCAGGCATTACAAGTGCAGTTGTAGTCATTTAAACCTAGATGAGAAAGAGGAAAACCCACAAGAGGTCAGATATGGAAATGAGACTCAAGAATACTGCTCCCTGTCCAGTGGACAGCAATTGATATGCTAAACAGCAGTACACAGGAGAGGATGAAGTCCAGAAAGAAAACACAGATGTCCCTGAAGAATTAGCATGACCAAAATGTACGGTAGCTGTCTGCTCCCAGGGTCACTGATGACCATGGGAACTTCCATTCTGCATTGCCCTCAACTGAAAACCCGGTCCTTGGGCAGCTGACTGGTTGATAAATGTCTGACACACTTCTTCCACTCACGTGAAAAGACTGGCATTGCCTTCTCCTCAGCTCAAGTTATTTTTCAACATAAGCGCTTGCTGTAGCTGCTACAAAAGGATGAGATAAACCATGTCATCCCAAACAGCTGCACCAGCTGTGGACAGAAGAAACACGCAGAAAATACTACCTACAAACTGGAACCCCCTTCCAAATTTCAGAATTTGATAGAATTCCTACAGCACTCAGAAACACACACATCATACGTAGCCAAAGGGTAAATATTTCTGTCTCCAAGAACTGTAAATGATTTAAAAGTATATAAAAAAAAAAGCTAATACAAATACCAAATGTAACACTCATAAATATTGAAAGCTGGCACTGATAGCACATTCAGTGGCCAGCAGACTCCAAACTGATTCCTCACCCACAGTACATATTGCCTTTCCTCCCTCCCAGCTGGCATTTGGAAAGTAGCAACAGCCTTAATATCAGATATTGAGAAATTTGTTACTGTAAGCCAGACTTGCAGCAGCACTTAAAACAAGACTGCATTTAACATGAAATTGAGCTATTTTCTGGCTGTTTGTAAAAAATGAAACATGATCTAACATTAAACAAACTAGATTATGCAGGTTTTTGAGGCCAAAAATTCCATTCTTACCAGATTTTTCTTAAAAAATACACTAACAATGACACCCCTTTGTTTGCACAGGCTGGTCTCCGGGAATGCAGTGACTAAAGTTTTGCATCTGTTTGCATATAGAACTAGTAATTGTTGAACATGCAAATCAGAGCTTACAATCACAGATGAATGTGTGTTTATTCTTTTGTAATTGGTATTACGTTAGTACTAGAGCTAGGGATCCAAACCCTACACGTGGTACTATAGAAACAAAACAGATGCTCTGTTCCAAGGATCTCAGGTTAAAATTGAATCTGCTTAACAGTGGACTAGGAAGGTCCCTTATGGTACCAGTTGTTTTTGAAAAAATGAAAGCAATTTTTATGAATCACATTGACTTTTCTGAGCTCTTTTCTTCTCAAGGGAAATCTCATTTAGAGGAAACGTTACCATTCTGTTTGAAAGTAACACAAGAATCTTTCTGAAGTGTCAGAATTTTCTTTGGAACAGAAAATCTTCCTGATATTAACAAACAGAAAATCTTCCTGTACAATCCAAAAAGCTACAAAAGTGAAAGCAGTTAAAGAGTCTAATCAATAGAAATGACCTTTGAACTGTAATTATTATTTCCATCTTTTAGTCTCTTTCTGAAAGGTCTGGAAGCGCTCTGTGTTAGGCATGGCATCCATGCAACCTTACCACAAAGTCACTTATTGGCCCCTCACTAGCTTCCATCACCACCTCATTGTGCAAGTACACTGGAAATTTTTGAGGGTGGAGATCCTCACATGGAAATACAATTGGGAATTTGTAGATATGAAGTGATGTATGGTCCTACGAGATTCCCTAAGAACCTTCAGTGTTTGATGGGTCATGATACAAGAGACATGAGTTGGTAACTTTTAATGAATTTACCAGACAGAAAGCCACTATCACAAGAAGCAATTCAGATGGTTTTGAGTAGAGATGAGGGAGGGCGTGCTTCCCCACCACCTAACACCTTTGTCAGCAAGATGAAAAATTACAGATTTTAATTCCTTTTCAACTTCTGTTTCTCACACAGGCATATCATAGGCAAGTTTCCTGACTATCCTACTGAAGAAGCAGGAGGTTCAATGGCTATTCTTTCTCAAAAAACTCCAGAGCAGGTACCATCACTGTTTTTAATGAAAAAGGCTAACAGGATTGGGGAAGGAATTGCCACAAAACGTGTCTGTTTATCCAAGTAGCAATGTTCGGTAACAATGGCCTCTAGCACTCCAGAAACCCTGTAGTTAAAAAGCTTTTTGCTGCAAGAATTGTTTTCTTCCAGGGTAAACCACAGAAGTCACATACCAAAATCTGTTCCATTTCAGGATGTGCGGCCACTTACTCATGGGAGAAGGTGCTCAGTTTATGCAAGTTACGGACAGATAAGTGTCTGAGGGAGCTAAGAGGAAAGGGCTCAGCTACTAAGAGTTGCTTTCCTGTGGCAAAATCCACATAGACCCGTGCTAGTAGAAATACATATGAAACAGCTTAAAGAGCCTTGATTTAAAATAGACCTCCACAGCTACCCCAGAGGCTGAAACTGGTTCCAGTGTTTGCATTCAGTATCAGCACAGTCTAGTAAGAAGTAGCTCAGTTTAAGCAGAGAAGAGCTTTTTATGCAGGCAGGCTTGAGCCTTGGTTTAGCGCCAAGGATCATTAAAGCAGGGTTGAACATTCAAGTGAAGGAAGCGTCTTAGTTTATCTTGCATATCCTTGTAATAAACTCAGTTGTTTTTCCTGATAAAGTCCCTCTTCTGACCGCTTTGGTTAATAGAAGTGGCCGATAATCTCTTCCTCTGATCATCTGGGTGTCACACAGAGAATTAAGACTAGCTGAGGCAATGAAGGCAGGGGTTGGCACGCCGAGCCATTTCCACCCACCACCGTGGCTGGAGCAGGATGAGGAGCCTGTGGAGGCAGATGATAAACAGGAAGCCCTGCACACAGGAGCAGGATTTGGCCCCTGCGTGAACCAGGCGTGACGGCTACTAGCGGGCTAGGAAAACTAAATGGTCAAAACCTGACCACTGTGGTCCTTAAAGCTCCCCTGCTGAGACAGGCTGTTGTGTTCATCAGCTGCCTGCAAGTGATGGACTAACACAGGTATGATAAAACAGTATTTTGGATTCAGTCTTTCCTGGAATCACGGGGAAAAGACATACTAGCAGTCTCTGTGTGGTTTGAGGGAATGTAAATACAGACTAGCCCAGCATAAAAGCCCAGTACTTTAACCATTAGTTACTTGGCTTACCAAAACGGGCAAGAAAACTGCTAGAAAACAGCTCTCTGTGCCTCACTAAAACTGAGCTCAGGGCGTGCTCCTGGTTTTAGCCAAGTTCAAAGTATGCTAAGGTCACCCCTGCTGGCCTCTGTATCTAAGCCACTCTGTTGTTCAGCCCCAGAGAGAGTGAAGGAGACCTGCTGGTTAAGTTTTCAGCTGCTAAAGTAGAAACACATGCTAGAGTCAGGAAGGCTTTGTTGCCTGCTCTGGGCAGCAGGGGAGGCACCCAGCAAACAGGGCTTACTGCTGGAGGAGGCTTTGGGGAACATTATGCTAATTAGACCTGCTACCAACAAGGATAAACACAGCTCAGAGAGAAGACGTTACAAGAAATCACACTGAGCAAGACTGGATATGGCAGTAAATTCTGCAGAAATACATTCTTCCTATCCTACTCCCAGTTTTGAATTCCCACCTTCAGCTGTTTTGCTGTCTTTCCTGGGCATCTGCTTTCTCTTTGCACAAAAAAAATATATAAAGGAAACCAGAAGTCTAGAGAGTTTGTTTTACTGCCTGTTTTTCCTGCATTTTTTTTTTTTTAAATATCTGGAAGAAAAAACCCTGCATCTATTTTCCCAACAAATTTTCACTGGCAATTACCTGATTTTCAAAGATTTTGGGGCCCGTTTTATCTCCCTTTTTTAGCCAGCACAACCAAGAACAGAACATGCAATCACATAACCTTCACAGATATCCAGAATGCAGTTGGCAAAAGGAAGTTCAGTACAATTGTGATTTTACCTGAATGTCAGACAAGTAAAACGTTTTTTGTTCAACTGAGTCAGCTGCATATTAAAAATCCCTAAGGCAACTGGTTTTGTTCCACACTGGTCTACTGGGCAACATAGTAAATGAAATCCTGGCCCCATTGAAGTTAATTGGCGTTTTGTCCTTGACTTCAGGGGAGACAAGATTTCACCTTTTGTATATATTAGCTTCTGTGAATGGGTTGGTTACTCCCAAGTTAAACTCCATGAAAAGTCAAGACCGAACTGTATTTAAAAAGTGAGCATTTTATAAGACTTGGGTAAAGACACTTTGGGGAAAATAAAATACAAATTAATCACTTCACGAACCATTGCTGCATTATTATACATTCTATATTTCTTTATCCTTTGACAACTCTGACCTTACTTGACTTTGTAATGTAGCTGGCCCTCTGCACAAACTGCTTCCATGACATTTTACCTTTCAAACAGGTATGCCAAAGAGATCCCAATGCAAAGCACTTGGTTCTTTAGTCAGAAAAATATGTACTGTCTCTGGACTAAAATGAAGTTTTTCTCTACTTCACATACTCTTCAAGAGAAATTTAAGGTTCTGAGACATCAGTGTAGTCTCCCTGCATCTGTTCCAGATGTCTACCCCTAATGGGTTTTTACGTTTTGCTCCTAAGATAATCATCAGATGTGACAATTTTTAGCTTTGCCCTTACCCTGCTGCCAACAAAATTATGATCTCTTCTTGTAGTTCATTAAGTCTTATCACCATGAAAATAAGCCAAAAGTGTTGCCATATAGCAGGCACATTCCCCAACTCCCCCTCATCTCCAATATTAAATTACTTGGGGGGGGGGGGGGAGGGAGACAAAAAAAAGATGCTTCCTTAGATTCTGGTTGTACATTAAATTGCTGCATGGAGGACAAACTCATTTCCACATTACTATAATTGCAGCATCTGATTCAGCAGCATCTGGAGAAGGGGTGAGAAAAACTGTGTGTTAGCTGCTGCACGAACTTGTACTCCTGATCCTTGCTTGGCACACTGGGGAGTGCTATGCTGTTCATTAGTACTCGTTATTACCAATGGTTAAAGATCCCCGCGAATCCCAGTAATCAGTTTGATTGGTAATGGCAGTGCAAGAGATCCCCAGTAGTTGGTTAATATTTAATTAGTAACCCTGACTATTTCCCAGGTGGGGACAGTGAAATGGTGTTATGCAGTCAAGTACTGCAATAGTCACACACCCACCCCAAATACATCATCTTACTCATTTTTACCAAATTCACGTATCACAAGTAGCTTTAAAGCATCAGAGAAGAACTCAAGAGACTCTGTGAAGTTACACTTTTTTGTACCCAGCATTTTGCAAGCATGCTTTTATCCTGACAGCAAATACACCAAGCATACTTTTCAGTACCAGAAGCAGATACCTGCCGTTACGCCCGCCTTTATTCCCTCTGTTCCACACTATCCTGGATGCTCCTTTCAGAGGTGGCTGGGGTTTTGCAAGTGCTAAACACACGGTGCCATCAGCTGGGGCTGGGCACCTCACAGGCTTAAAATATTCTGATTATTTCAAGTTGACCATGCAGGAGGACAGAAATGGTACTCAGTCTCTGTTAAGGTGCGCAACAGGCAGACGCATTTACCTCCAGACAACAATTCACTGCAACAAAGCCATTCAGCAAGTAGGATCCTAGTCCAGCAGCTCTCCGCTACCCATGATCATGATCTCTGTTGGCTGAAGTCAGTAGTCTATAGATCAGACTGCTTAAAGCCAGGCAGTATCAACAACCCCTTTTCACCTCTACCATGCACCTTACCTTAAACAAAAACCAAAAAAAAAACAAACCCAAAACCCACAACAAACAAACCAACCAACCTACACCAAGCAAAGCTAACAGATTTTTCGTAAGCACATTAAATGGAGACAAACGTTTTGAAGTGTTTGCCAGAAAATAAATGGAAGAGACAGGGAGTTTAACTGGTGAGTTAAACTGCATTTGGGCAACATCTGCCAGATAGAAAAAAACCCCAACCCTAGAGCGCATATCAGTCATGGACTGAAATGCATGACAGTCTCTTGAAGCCAACCGTAACATTTTGCAAGATCCCATAAAGCTATGAAATCCCTCCCAACGTTTTGAATTCATTCCTGCGAGAAACAAATCACTGGGGTTGTTTTTAACAGCTTAAGCCTTGCTTGCAGGTGCACACCCAAAAGTAAACAAGGCTCAGAAATGCCTTGCCAGGAGAATGCTACATTATTAAAAGCTGCACAAATGGATTTGCCTGGAAGACGGAACAAGATAGTCCCAGGCCTATCATGATGAAAATTGCATCTCCCCCAACTGTCAGAAAAATAATACCACCTTACAGGAATAATCAGCCTGTAGGAAAAGTTGCAATTAAACATCCTCAAGCTAAGGGGGCAGGATACGGGGAAGCACATTTGCAGCCCGCTGTGTGTTATGTACAAATGATGCAAACGGGCAGCCTGATGTTCGGCACGCTACTGTGGGGATGGCATCTCTTCCCACCTCACACAGCCCCATTTTCTTGAAGAAAAAGCGTTTATTTTCTTAGATTTCAGAATAGCTTCTTCCTGCACAGTTAATACTCAAAGAGAGCATTTTTTTTCTTTCCGGGAATGCTAGACTGTGTGCGTATAAACCCTGTTCAAAGTGGTTTTAGAACCAGGGTGCGAGGTGGCTCTCACCTGCCGCAGCTGGAGATCCATAATTCCCAAACTCACTCTACCCCTGCTTTTCATTTACGTCCACAGCACTAAAAGGGAAGAAGTTCAAGTAAGGTCTTCTTTCAAGGGATGAGGGAAGGGCTTATTCTTGAGGAAGAACATTTACCTCAAATGTCAGCTTACCCGAGCCAATACTAAGCTTTCTGTGGCTGAGGACAGCAGAACGCGAGCCCTACTGGCAGGTGAAGATTTTCATATACCTGGCTCATATAAACCAACATCAGGCATTCCCATTCGTAGGCTGCACTCTGTTTTAGAGCCCTTCCCTTTCCCCAAAAAAAGGGGGATTTGCACTGCAAGAGTTTGGAAACACTTGAATGGATTTATAAATAGAAAAGACAGTTTGACTTCTATGGGATATCAGTTTAAAGGAAAATATCTTTTCAGCCTCAGAAGAAAATATTACTGGAGAAAAAGTCATCACTAGCACAACAGGAGTCCTACAACAAGGCTGGAAAGAAAAATGCGACTAAAATTCATCTGCTCTTAGTGAAGCACATTTCTTCCTCAATATTAAGAGTTTTCTAAGTGCTTTCAGCATCATTTCAAAAAGAGGCAACCTAGCAAAGAAAAGGGCAGTCTGAAATAATTTAGGAAGATGTCTGCTTTTATTTCCACCATGAAGTTTTCTTCAGGGCAAAAATCCCTCTATTATAATGTGGGTGAATGCTCAGTATCTCAAACTAACATTTGCTTGCCCTTCCCTTTCTTTCCTACTCTTTTGTCAGATTCTTCAGGCATCCCCCTGTAGCTGGAGGGAAAATAGCTCTGTATAAAAGAGTACAAGCCATTCGAGGTTAGGTACACAACCATTTCACCCCAGCTCCCACTTCTCTGCAATTATGGAGCTGTTCAGAGCAGAGGTGAAAGCAGAGCTGGAGGAGCTGCACCGAAGGAGCGTAGAGGTAAAGGTGTATCGGCCACGGAAAAGGAAAAAAAATATTTGCTCTGTCATTTTCTTTTGGGAAGCAGAGAGGCACTTCAGAAAAGTCAGACTCCACGTGACGACGGCATTGCCAGCTGCATGGCTTTGTAGCATTTCGCCAGAATTATTTGGCATCTCAGACTACATAAACAGTACCAAGGCATGTAGGACAGAGACTGTACCAGCGCTATTTGGATGCACACAGCCTCTGCCCGCAGTCACTGTACGTGCTGCTGGAGGTGGCTCCCTGTGTTCCTGCACATTTCATGCAGCGCTAACTGCAAACACCGTTTTTCTGTTCCCTGTATGAGGGAAGTTAGTTCAAGACTTTGCACCATAGCTTGTACTGCATTTCCGAAAATAGTAGAGACAGACCTTTTTTCTTGCCACCTTATCAAACGGATGAAGGCAAGACAGAAGGGTAAGGACAGTTCAACAATTTAGTCCCGTTATAGCAGGTTCATGAAAACAGAAGCCCTATATAGCCCCTTTCAGTATCATTCATCTGTATAAAAACACGAAAGCAAACCGTTCCAATCAGGGTCTGGATATACTTCAAACATCACCAGTAGAACTCAAAAACGCTGCTTAAAATTAAAACCTTCTGTCAATTGCATGTGTGCTTACAGGTACCGTGCTGGATAAACCCACCCCTGAGATGCTGGAAACTGTGACGGTTACCCTTTGGTAGGCAGTCAGAGCAGAGGGTGGAGGTGACAAGGCTGGATTTCTGGCAGGGTACTACAATAAAGGATACACTTGGAGTAGCTCTGTTGGTTTTGGATACAGCAGGCCTGCTGGGACACTAAAAACCTATTTTGAACTCTAGTCAATCTGTTAATCTATCCTAGGGAATGAAATGCTTCACTGCTTATCACCACAAGATATGACTGAATGGTGCTCGGGGTTTAAATTACCATATTTAATTAAATGTAAGATACTGAAATGCTTGGGGAAATCCACTAATGAAATTTCACTGGCTGCAAAGCACAGCCCTTGTCATTGTCCCTTCCCGCTGTCCAATCTTCAATACATTAAAAGACATTCTTTAGAAAACAAATATTTTTACCGTTACAGGAAACATCTTACAATTGGAAATGTTTTAACTTCTACTCTTTCAGGGTACTGCCAATATTAATGGCCCATTAATAAACTCCAATGGTCACAGATTTTCTGATTTACACTCATCAGTAGATGATCTTAGAATTCCTCTCAGGGACAATGAAAGGTGCCTGGGAACAAAAGAACAGTAGAAAAAGCAAATTTTACCCTCTGCCTTTTTCCAGATAATAAAGTATAAATGGCCAGGAACTATAGTTATGGAAATGGATACAGCTGTACCCAGTTACCGGCTGACTACTAGCTTGCAGGGATAAAGGTGCTGGGCTATCCATGTGTATCTGTCAGGGTCTGTCACAATATCTCTATCCAATCTCTCTTGCTCACTAGAACAATTTCAGTCTTTAGCCACATATTGAAATTAGACATGCCTCAGGGCAGCCTCTCAAAATCCATCTCTATAAAATCAATCTGCCTTAGAAACACTAGGACAAATTCATAATCTGAGTCCAAGTCCAGAGGGAACTTTAAGTTGTATGTCATTAGAATATTGTGCTTCTGGGTGGTTTCAGGAATTGGTCTTACTTCATAAAAACCCTTGCAATCTGGGACATTGAAACTGCCTCTTTCCCGGTGATATATTGGGATAGTCAGCACCTATTCTAAAGTTTGCAGGTAGGAGTGCCCTCAGCATAAATTAAAAGGGCTTCTTGGTAACGGAAGGGTCAGCCACTCTGGAATTCATAGGGGGCTACCAAGCAACGTGTTGGATATCGTGTTTCCCCAATACTGGAAAGCTGAAAGTGAGGAAGGAAAAACACACACTGGTTCCTACAGCACCTCTAACACACCTTGCACATGAAAATGTTTGACCAGCTCTTCACATTCCCTTCTGTCTCTTTCAGGTTGCTGCGGAACTGGCTGCCAAAAAGGAGATGGCTTTGCAGAAACAAGACCAAAAGGGGAAAAAAGAAAAGGAAGAAAGGAAAGACAAAACCAAGGGGGAAAAGCCACTGAAAACTGGAAAGAAGGTAAGGCATCCTGCAGTAAAAAGGTAGCCAAAGTCCACATTATTCAGCCATATGTGGGCAGAGGCTATTAATTTCCATCAGACTGGTCACCAAGGCTTCAGGCTTGGGTTCAGAAGCCAGAAACTGGCTGAGGCCAGTCCCTCTTAACCTTTCAATTAGCTTGATGATTCCAGGGAACTGAATTTTACCTCTCGTGTTTTAGGAACAGCCATTTGCACAGCCATGACTCAGCTCAGTGGGAAGAGCTGATATGGGTCCAGGCTGCCGGAGACGTAGATGAGGGAAAAAATACACTTTAGGGTTTTGAAATCATTACCAGGACAGCGTGCGCACGCTTTTCAAAGCGCTGTTGCTTTTTTGCATGCGCAGATAACAAAACGGTGCCCAGCTAACCAAGCAAACACTTCCACTTTCAGTGTGGCATACAGAGAAATTAATTACTCCTGCTCCCTTGCACAGCTGGGAAACCAGAATCTTAGTCTCCCCCAAATACCCACCTCAGTTTGTGTGGGTTTCAAACTGATTTATAAGTACAGTTCTGTGTAGGCCAGCTGCACCTTCCGTACTGCAAGTATTTTGTAAGCCTGTAAATAGCAGCTATGCATTCTCAGTCCACATTCTTAGGGCATGAACTGGTTTTTTTGCTTCAAGTCACAGCGGACACCATCAGTGTATGATTACTCCCTGGAATCTTTCACATACTAAGGGCTGGTTTCACAGAAAGCCCGCTGAATTATTTCAGGAGCAACCTCACTGAGAAAGACACCTGTGAAACAGTGCAGTGACCAAAGGGCATCTTCAAAGGCAAGCTATGACACAAAAATTGTAGGCTTTTGCTGAAGCAGGAACTCTGGTTTCTCATTTACTTTATACTATAAACAAAGTTGAAACAATATATATAGATTTTTAATAAGGGTCATTAATCTCTCACCAAGTATGTGGAGGAGAAGGTTGAGTTTTCTGGGGCAGAGCTTACTCTTCAGTGCAAGCTTTACACAAATTAATTTTAAGTCCTAACCCTAGAACAACCACAACACAAAGATGCTTTTCTTGGACAACATCCATTAGTCTGGCCAAAGCTCTGATAACAACTAGCCAGGAACCTAAACTAACTGAACTTAGGGAGCATCAGCCTGTCTAATTGGGAGGTAGATACCGAAGCGTAACGTAGATAGATCAACTTTGCCAGTTGAAAACACTATTTGGGTCATACAAAACAACATTTGCGTTTTGGGGTTGGGTTTTCTTCCTTTTCTAAGTGAAAACGCACAGCAGGCTGAAGGAGCAGCATACATAAACGTGTTTTCATAGCTCTTTAAGCCTGGTCTTGCATGGCTAACTAGGAAGGGTAGTGGCTGCTCCTGTGCAGACAGTCTGTTTTTAAAGGTCTGGTCACATATGTCTTCAGACAGTCATTTGTGACATTCAGACACTAGTGCTAGTGTCACCAGCGAAGGCACCACACTCCCAGCAGTGGAAGGTGATTACTGGTACCCACTTCGCTGTATCTTGGCGGCAGAGCAGAGCCAGCCCAGGGGAGCAGCAGAGGAGAAAGGAGGGTAACACCTGCAGACCTCAGCCAAATAATACAGATACCAAGTTGTTTATTGTCCGTAAGACTTCTGATGATTTGTACTAGTGCCGAGTTCAGCTCTGTGGGACCACTTCGCGGTGTAACCCCTTAAATCACACGTGCACTGCAGAACTCAATGGGAAAGAGCAGATAAAAGCACATGTATGAAGGCAATAGCTTAGAAAAGCTTTTGAAATTAGAGACTTTAAAGACCATTGTCATTCACAGCTGTAGAACCCTGTAGCATCTCAGACAGCCCAGTTCCTTTTGGAAGCATTCACGAGGGTGTCCTCTAATGGCTTACTGCAGCTTTGCCCTTGTCCTCGCTCCTTCCCAACTCAGCTGGCCCAGAACAAGCTCCTGTGATGCCTCTGGTCTCACACAGGCAATGAAAAGGGCTGCTCCAGACACTTCAGTCTGAGCGAGACAGTAACGTTCAGGCTGAAAACACCAAACCCAACCCAAGCTTCTGAAACCGCATGGCAACATACTCAGCTGCTTAAAAACCCGACTCTCACAGGGTAGATTTGATTCCTTGTTAGCTCTGCACATTTCACTAGATAAGAACCAACACCACCAGAAATGAATCTCAACCCCCTCACAGCCTCTACAGGGTTGTTTTGAAATAGGGTGAAACAACAATATAGAGCTCTGGGGCTTTATAACTTCACATCGTTCTCGTCTCTTCAGCCATCACAACTCCTGTCAAGTAAAATTCTGAGCCATTATAGAAGGCTCTCTATGGTTCATTGAGAAAGAACAAAGGGAACATTCTCTCCAAGGTTATAATGCTGACAGGGGAAAAAATAGTATCTAAGACCAGTTGAGAAGTATTTGGAAAAGTTCTAACAGCAGGACTCTTATTAAAATAAGTATAGACTATAAGTCATAGCAATGCAGGCAGAAAAAAAAGCCCCGCTCATAACTTCAGCTCTTAAAGAAAACAACAGTTTGATCCCAGAAGGAAATTTAAGTATTTCTGAAAAGCCTGATAGCAATCTTTAAAAAAAAGTGTATTTGATATCAAAGTAACTTCATTTTCTCAGTAAGGTGCTGATTTGATTTCCCATCGGGCATGGGGCAGACAGGGCTGTGTGATCCCTCTTTTCAATAGCAGAACACACATTAGACCAGTCCGGGCTGCCTCACCCAGTAACACGCTGCAGCCTGTCTGACCGAACACCAGCAAGGCTGCGCCTGCCTAGATTTCATCCAGGAACGTTTAACAGCGAGACACATTTTGTCCTTCGTGAAACTCATTAGCAAAATCTCCATAGCAAAAGTGCACAATGGAGTCAATTCAAAATTTTCCCTGCTGTTGAATGAGAATCACCTGGTGTGGGCTAGGCTGTGGAGAGCTTCAGAAATATATTCAGCCTGTTATTTCCATATCTCTGCTTAGGGTGAAGCACATATTGCTGGTTCAAGGTGCATGAGCACACCGAACAAGCATGGAATCAATCAACCGAACATAGAAAAACACACGAACTGACTTCAAAGGAAAAGAAGTTTTTTTATATTAGATTAACTCTTCCACCGTTAATAGAGGCAAAAGGGAATACAGAACAGCATTCCGCAAGTGTCCTTTAGACACACAGTGCTTTTGATTAAAATCAATGAAATTGACACAACAATATTATTTACACGAGTGTATAAAATCATTGAAGCTAGTAATTAAAATGATTTATTGCCTTATTTGTAACAATAAAAAAAACCCACAGTAACCTGTCCTGTGCTGTTAAGAGGCTAAAAATGAATAACCCATTTTTAGGCTGCTTTAGGGGGGAAATTGTTGGAGGTTTTTTAAATAGTTAGCAGTATTTCCTCTTAGACCATTAAGTTTTAATCATTTTCCATAAAATATCATGGAAAAAGTGTTAAAAGAATGGATTCTGCCTACCGAAAAAAAATCCAAGGATGAATCTTAAAATGCCACACCTTGCAAAAGTTGAGAGTACATTAGAGTAACTGGGAATTGGAGCTCTGGATGTCAGCTCCTCAAACTCTTGCTTAGACTTTACCAAACAGTCCTTGACGTTTAGTCTAGAGACTCCTGAATCCCTTTCAAACGTGTCTATAAAGCTCAGGGTAGAAGTGATAAATGTATTTAGATTTTGCATGTCCTTCTGGGCCCAAACTTTAATTACTGTAATAACACTTCAATTAAAAACAGATATTTAATAATTCACATGACCTGGCTGCAACTGTACCTGCTGATAGCAGGTATGCAATGGCGCCTAATTACAGAGGCATATTTAGGGGAGTTGATTAGTTTTAGCTATTCCAGGAGCTGCACTTTCTATGTTGCTGATAACCAGTGGCTTACAAACTGCATATTGGTTAGCAAAGCCTGATCCAGCTTGTGCTTTTTTGCATAAATCCACACTAACCTCCTCCCAAGAGAGTGCTCTAATTTCCCCGCTAATAACTATCACCTTACTAGCATTAAGACTTATGACTGATAAAATATGAAGAAACTTTGATAATTTTTTGGCAAGTTTTTCCATTAGAAATGCTGGTTCAAAGCAATTAAACTATTTAAAGATCATGTCAATATTGTTTACCTTAGACAAGAAAAGGTCAGAATGTTTTGATTTGTTGAAACAAAATATTTTGTTTTGCAAGATACTCCAAGGTAACTATTTTTCTTTGTGATTACAGATTAAAATGAGGTTTCAACATCTTGGAATTACCCACAAGTTGGGAATTCCTGGGGTGGGGTGAGGGAGAAACACTAAAATAAGAGTAAAAAATAGTAAGGTAATTTCATTTACATGTTGCAAGTCTCCTACCTATATTACACGTTCAGACAAGCCTAAGTTTAATTCTTGTGAGCTTAGCAGGTCAACTGATGCACTGACACACACCCCTCTCTTCTTTCAAGGGGATAAAACTTCCTTATAGCTTGCCAGGAAAAAATTTAGTTGATGAAACTGGTCCCCACAGGGGACGGCAATCACCCCGCTGTCTGGTGGAGGGACAACTCAGCAGGGCATGAGCAACCCAGGAGGTTTCCGAGACGCATTGATAACAACTTCCTTCAAGTGGTAGAGGAGCCAAGGAGGAGGGGGTGCTGCACTGGACCTTGTTCTCCCCAACAAGGAGGGGCTGGTGGGGGATGGGAGGCTCAAGGGCAGCCTTGCCTGCAGTGACCACGAAATGGTGGCATTCAAGATCCCTAGGGCAGCGAGGAGGGGGCACAGCAGGCTCACTGCCCTGGGCTTGAGGAGAGCAGACTTTGGCCTCTTCAGGGATCTGCTTGGTAGCGTACCATGGAATAAAGCCCTGGAGAAATGAGGGGCCCCAGGGCCCCCTCCTTCCTTCCTGAAGAGCAAATCAAACCTCCGTGACCCATCGTTTTGCTTTACTAGCAGCAAGACGCTGGCCCAGGCTGCCCAGAGCAGCTGTGGCTGCCCCATCCCTGGCAGTGTTCAAGGCCAGGCTGGACGGGGCTGGGAGCAACCTGGGCTGGTGGAAGGCAGCCCTGTCCCTGGCAGGGCAATAGGAACTTGGTCATCTTTAAGGTCCCTTCCAGCCCAAAGCATTCTATAATTCTGTGAAACAATACTGTGTTATTCCTCAGATTAAAGCAAACCTTTAAAAATCCAATTAAAATTGTGACACTTTCGTAGTTGTGAAGTTGCTACATATTAATATTTTGATTTTTCTTTTCACCACCCCCCATCTAGAAAGAGGAGGAAGGCTGGAAAATGGCTCCGAGTAATTTCCTTTCAATAATGGAAGAAGGAAACAGTCAATACAAAGGTCAGTAGAAAAAGATAACAACTACAGCTGGAATGTTCTTCTAATTCAGCTTAATCTGAATGTCATTCCTATAAGGTCAAGCTGGGCAGCTGCCCAAACTATGTAACATTATAGAAATGAGGACATTAAAGGGGAAAAAAAAAATTAAGAAAAGGTATTTAAGGAAGGGAATCTTTCACTACCTCAAGTCTTCCTAGGAGTCTCTCAAAATCATTAAGCTAACCACACAGAAAGGTACATCTCTATGAGTGAAAGTGACCAAACTAGAAACCAGAGTGGTTTAATGTATGTACAAGGGCTTTTGTGGATTTTGAGGGCAACAGAAGTGACTTCTGAATAGCAAATAATTCAAAAGCACTACACTGTAGGTCAGGCTTCAGCATTAACGTTTTCGTGCTCCTCTAACTCTTCAGCTGTCTTCCTCTTACACATGGAAAAAGTCCATGGATTCATTCACCTACACAAATCTACAGCCAGTCAAATTTATTTTTGATCACATGTTTTAATAGGAGGATCATCTTTTCAAGCAAAGGCGTGAAAAATGCTGCTGGACTATAAATATACTTGCTTCATGCAAAGCGTGTGCAACTTAAACGTAACGCAGACTCACAGCTAGGAGACTGGCTGGGTTTTCACTTTGAGAAAGCATCCAAAACTAGGGGGTTCTCTAATGAAAAAAATACTTTCACGAAAAGATGTCTTGTTCTTTTCCAGATCTCTTCTCTCTCTCTCTCTCCTCTACGCTTGATGTCTTTGTCTCTCTAACACTCATCTTCGGTGTGCGCCCTAGATACACCAGTGAGAGAGCAGTCACTTTTGCTGGGCCTGGAAGCCATGCACTTGGCTGCAATGGAAAGGAGCATCTGTCCCATGAGCTAAAAGCGAACAGCACGATAGGACTCCAGAGGTCAGACAAGCCAAATCGAAGTCCTTGGTTGTACAGTGTGCCTGATCAAAGGTTTCAGGGTTATTTTTGCTGTATTTCACGCAGATTCTATTCTCAGAGTTATCAAAAATACCTTTTTCTGCTTCCCACTCTGCAGAGTTAGTGGCTTGCTAAAATTCCTCATATGAAAAGTCTCCATTGTTCCCTCCCAAAGACAAGTTACTGGCATCAAGTTTTCTGCCTGGTTTGTGTTGGTTGGAGAGAAAGAAGGATGCAGCTTACTTGCTAAATATACATCAGTACAGTTTTGCCTGACCTCTGACTTTCAACAATTAGGATCTTCTTATACATTGTAAATCATGACACAGTTTTATGGCTAAAGTGGAGTTCTTTGTCCCATATTCTGCTCTTGAATGCTGCATCAGAATCCCATGGAAGTCAGCAGGGGTTTTAGATAAGGATCAAATCCATCTATGCTCCTTTCATTAACTGACCAGGAACATTACTTCTGCTTTTCTATGCACTCGGGACAAAGCGGCACCTTGCAGCTCGAAACCAGCAATAACAAGACCACTGTTCCCACCCAGCAAGTCTCAAGAGCAATGAAGGAGCAGTGTAGAAGCCCTACCTGTTGCAAAGTAGCACAAAGGAGGCAAGAGGGTTTTGCATTGCTACATAGGCTCGGCAATATGCTCATCTAGCACTCTGCTAATGAGTAGGTGGTATCGCAGCGGTGCTTCCCTCTGCTCCCACGGTGCTGCTTGGATCCCCTGCTGAGCCCTTACAGTCTAACAGGCTTCAACACAATGCTGAACTGTAAATTCATGAACTCCTTGCGTTTGTGCAAACAGCTCTCCAGGTTGTAGAAAACAGGTTTGGCGGTAACCTCAACACAGGTTTCAACAGTGCTTCCCAACATGGCTGTGGATACCAGTGTTATTCCAACACCACCACACAGGTCAGTAGGTTAGTTTAGTAGGAGTAGAGACTCCCAAGTTTTGCAACTAGTCAAGTAATAACAAGGCAGAGGGTTTATGAGAGGATGGAGGACACGTTTGTCACCCAAACTGTATCTGAATACCAGCACTACCATTCTTAACAAGACCCCTGCTTTGAGTTCTGCAAGTACATAACTTTTTGGAGTTACTCACACTAACTTTTTACATGAAAAATGAGTGCTGGATTAGAGGTGTTGTGATCCTGTATATCTCACCAGACCTCCCAAGGACAACTCAGCAGCCTAATAACTGTCTATGGAGCCTGTTCAGGCACCTGAATTGGATACCTAAAGCCAGTCAGAGTATCTTTGCCTTCCCATTACGTACTGGCAGCACTTGCAGGTACACTGCCGTGACATGCTCAGGTGGGTCAGGCACAGGCAGAATCTTTTTGTGGTACATAAAGACTCAGGTAAACACTGATGCTCACCTCCAGTCCATCCTGCCAGAGCTGACAGCTATTCCTCTGGCTCTGAAGGCACAGAAGAAGGAACCAGAGCACAACCAGAAACACTCAGGGTGGAAAGAGCTCTCTTGCAAGCCTCAAATAGCTTCAGTTCTGGCTTATGTACAATAAGAATTTATAGCTATTCAGGTAAGCTTCAGGTATTTTGGTGGGGTTTTTTCCCTCCTAGTGAACCAAGCCTGTTCAACACCATACTTACTTTTAGTAAACAGCTGTTAATCCCTCCTTGCAGCACATTCCTCATTCACAAGCACTTAGTGCTTTTTATTGCAGGATACTCTTTATCACAATACTGCCTGGTGGTTGTTCAGAATAATTTTACTTATAATCTGGCTGTGGAGAATGTTCCTTTTTCCAAGGCCTCCAGAATAAAATCTAGAACAACTTGTGACCAGGACAGTGTAAGCAGTTTCTTGTATTTTTAATTTTAGCCTGGTTTCATTTCAGTAGCAGAACTGTTCAGAGAAAAAAAAAAAAAAAAAAAAAGACGACATTTGAATGTGGTCTTTCTACATTGGGAACTTTTTTTCTACCTATGTAGAAATAGGTCAGTTACTATCACAGGTCACACAAGTTCAAATGTATTAGTGCCTAAATCTTGAAAACATCATTGAAGTAAAGAAGCTTGGTTAAGAAAGGTTTACATCAGATGCCTACAGTGCAATCATTTAAAGACCCTTATGAGCATGTCTAAAGTTTACCTAAATGATAGCTGACCAAGTAACAAACGTTTCTGTTTTATCACATGCACACACCCTCCACACTTACAATTATGAAAGGCTTCCCATCCCCTTAAGCTGGGCACTTTGTTCTTAGATTGCTTGAATGTTTTAAAAGACGTAGATCAGTTTTCATAAAGATCTAAGCATTTCAGTTACAGATTTTACCACCCCCTTCCCCAGGCTAGAACTACTACCTAAACTTCACTGGAGTCCATGAAGACTTTTAGTCTTCTGGAACTTTACTTGGCAGTTTTGCTAGTTGCAAAACTACATTGGTCAAGCTCCATCTAAAACAGTTGTTTTATATACTGTTGGTGGAAACAGCCCATTTGTGTGACATCTGCTTTTACACTGGAATAGCAAGAGTTGATGTGGAGCAAATGTAAGCGGTCTGAATCATTACTCCTGTCTTCCTGGGTTTTATATTTGCAGTCCACTGTGCTGCGAGTCAGCAGCATGCTCTTCCCCCCCTTATACAGACAGCCAGCTGATATTTACGACTTGCTTCTTGTTGTAGAGGATATTTGAGTTCAACCCAAATACTCCACAGCCAAGACTTTAAGGTGTGGTGCTATTACATATTTTTAACCAGGCATCAAAAATTCAATCCTTTTACCAGGAGGTTCAAAGTAGGCATTTTAAGAAAACCTTCACGCTTCAGACAAATACGTTTCAATTATTAGTCACAAGGTGTTCTCAGAAATTCGGGGGTATTGGAGTTACCTACTAGTCTGCAGAATGAAAACTAATGCTGCTGAGACGGTGCTTTTGAGTCCTGAGCTAGAGAGGTACGCATATAAAACAATCCAAAGAAAAGCATGCACTATTTTAAAAGAGGTGGTATAAATTGCACTGCATACACACATGCACAAAAATAGCTCCCATAGCTGAATGACCCCGTCTGTAACAAAATACCAAGCTCTTTTGACCAGCCAGTGAAAACATAACATCCTTAGCCTCCTGACCTTACTTTAAAAATAACTTTGAAACATTTTGTTGATCTATAAAAGAACAACATAGCATCTAACACCTATATGAGTTATTGATCTCTTTTCTAAACTTAGGGACCTCTAACCTAGCGGCTAACATAGCACTCTGAAAACAACTTCTTACCAGGTAACATCAGAGGCAGCTGCCTAATCTTTGGGGACTATCACTGGTTTGCCTGCAGTAGATATTAATCACTAATCAATTTACACAATGACAATAAACAATTATGGGTGAAAAAAAAAACCAACAGAATAAAAAAATCTATGGATCCCTCTGTGAAAAAATAAATATCTAAACCCTAGTACTCCTGTGAAAACACAGCATTTGCAACCTGTTGACCTAGTCAGGAAAGCATTTAAAAACTCACAGAACTCCCATGTAATATCCCCTTTCCCCAAGGCTGAAATTCCAGGCTGGTAACCCTAGAGAAGGTACCTTTTAACTAGGGCAAATCAGCTTTCCCTCCTGAAATATTACGTGACATCTGTCATGCCACCTGATGAGCCACCAGTAATTTAAAAAAATTAATGTCTATACCTTTGAGTTTCTTTCCTCATTACCAAAAAATCCACTGTCCTTCTCAATCTCTGTCATTTTCCCTTATGAAATTAAGACTACTCACCTGCAAAAACTATTCCCTATGTGCAAAGCCACAAATACTCCGCATGTAATTGGACTCTGAAAATTCGTAGGGCATGGAAGTAGCAGCTAGCTTTATATTAACTGGACTAAAACTTGAATGATCTCCTATGGGTACTGTGAAAACCTTCCTGAATTTATAGTGCCTTAGAAATGGCAGTGGGTACAGGACAGAGGATCCTGCACAAAACAGATTCATAAAGGAGCCAGTGTCTTAAAGCGGAAAGCTGTCATGTTTAAATCATGTGGAGATTGAATTAGCACCTACTGCTAGAGGTTAGCTGTCATTTATAAAGGTTCTATCAGGGCTTGAAATGCAAGGAAATGCAAGATACTAATTGTCTTCCTTCAAATTAGCTTAAGAAACGTAGAAAGAACAGAAGTGCTTCTATTTAAAAAGGTACATTTTGCTAATAACATAGAATTCAAATATACACCTGGCTTGCCAGACTACATTTAGATTTCTTTCTAAAGAGCAAATTGCAGTTGGTCCCAACAAAAATAAAGAAATGCACCTCAGGATCATTAGCTACTTTATCAGGAACGGGGTGGGGTTGGGGTTTTTTTTGATCACCAGTTTGCACAAGCTTGCCTTGTTCCTGGAGTTAGGTCTCCTTATCACTTAGCCTTTGCGCAACACTAAGAAACACAGGTGCTGTATCAGGTGCCTCGTCTCTTTCTGAAAAAGACTCTGCTGCCTCTCAATTACTGCATCCAGCTTCAAGCTCCCCAGACAATGTTAAAACTCTGCGTGGCTGTACGTCACTTGGAGGTTGGAGGCAAGTTACTGCTCCGTCAGTCTCACTGTCCGCTCTCACTGCCATCTCCACGTGCTCGGTGCAAGCTTTTATGCCTTTTCCAGCGCTCCTGGTCCATATTTCAGCCTCATGTGAATTACTACAAAGACCAACTCTCCAAGTTGCAGCTGCTTTAGCTTAGCATTAGGTAACTGAGCAGGAGAGAAGAAGGGAACTTCCTGGTTTAAATTAAACACCTTCCTTTGGTCCCCAAGCCTGCATTATACCAGCCACAAGATGTGCACAAAAAGCACGCTCCTCGGGACAGGAGTCATCCTTGTGACTTTTTGTGGTAAAGATTTAAGCACTATCTGCTATTAAACAGAGAGAAAGAATGCCAATGCCAGGCACGATGTGGTTCGGCTGATACTGTGCTACCTGCCCTTGAAGATGAGGAACACTCCAGGCATCCAGCTTTACAACCTCCAAATCGCATTATCCTCCTGAAGTCTGATACCAATTTACAGGCCAAGGCAAGAAAAGTTAACCTGGAGATATACAGATCCTAGCACAACAGGGCTCTGAACTTGGTAAGGGTCCCTAGAGCCAGCTACTTTCATACAGCTAATAATTTAATAAAAACTGCCTATTTTTTGCCTCCAGAAGCAGTTGGAGAAACCAATAGCTTCTGTAACTTCCCCCCCCTTTTATTTTTTTTTTTTTTCTTTCTTTTGGATAACAGCCGTTTGGCAGAACAGAGAAGAGGGACGGGATTTTCTCCAGGATCATGACCCGGAGCTGATCAAAGAAGAGAAACGGGAAGAAGTGGAGGAAGAGATCAGAGTGCAGGTGTGCTTACAATAGTAAGAGGACACTAATAACGTGCATTGCCTGTGTATATTTCTCTACGGCTCTAAGAACCGGACCTAGCATAGACCTTACCTCCTTCTAGAGTCCCCACTGTCTGTTCTTTGCTTTAACGCTTGTTTAGCTCAACATTTGTCTAAGGTGTAGTGGCAGAACAGAAAACTTAGATTCAACTGTGTGTGTCTGGATAGGTTGATCAATTGATGCAACAGAAACTGGAGAAGCTCAGACTGGCTGTGGATGGAGAGAAGAGTGAGAAACAGAAAAAAGGAAGAAAAAGGGAAAAGGTAAGAACAGCAAGCTGGGACAATTCAGGGTAAATCTCCATTCTATTCAGTGCAAACCCTAGCCTCACAGACGCCAATAGCAAAATGTCCACCCTAAACAGTTACTGAATCTCAAGCCAGAAGCATTTAAAAAAATATATTATTCACCTATAGCTTTTTGGCAGGGCCTTTGGCTTTAACTGTTATTATTCCTTAACCTTTGTAAATATTACTTAGGACAAATGGAACTACTTCAGAGATGAAAATCTGATTTATCCTGTAATGATTTAAGAGGGATACATACCCTCTTGAAATCCTCTGATCCAGTCAAACAGGAAAAACCAAGCAATCCCTCTTCCTAAGGTGACAGGTTCAGGTTAATACAGCCTTCCAAAGGCGGCACAGACCTGGGTACCATTAAGTTTTCCAGCTGCCGGCTGTTTTCCTCCTAAATGAGGACTGGTTCAAAACTGTACACCCAAAAGAAAAATTCACTTTGAACATTTCGGTGTAACCTCTCATTTGTCTATAACACCACATAGATCACATACAGCCAGGTACACACTGATTATTTTGCTACTTACTATGGAAGGGTTTGGGAACTTGCAATTAAGTCAAGCTTATTTAAGCATATAAAATAAGTTGAAGACATACGTGATTTTTAATGTGCATTACCCACTGAAAGACAGCACACGTCATGTTCACATCTAGTTTCACAGCATTACCATATGCAAAATTCCACAGCTTGTGGTTCCCTGAATTCCTTACCCAAGCATTTAAACTATAGATCATGTCAATGCAAAATAACTCAAAGCTTACAGACCCTACCATTCAATCAGCAGGTCCACTTAAAATCCTCAGGGCAAATAGCCAAACCTAGTCTCATGTTTTATTTTATTTCTATAATCCTTTTAACATGCAAATACTTGCTGTTGCTGAACTTCTACTCAAATTATCTTTAAAAATGCTCTTTCACCCAACAAACATCCAGGGGCAGTTTAATAATGCAAGACTGGAGCGACTGAAAACTGATACCCATTGGATTCCTCAATCTGTTTCAAAAATAGGGAGGCTTAAGGCATGCAGACAAAATATGGCAACAATCTTCCCAAAGTTGTCATAGGCAGATGCATTTAGATCAGCTGGTCAAAACTGCTTCTAAATGTCACACTGAAATTGTAAAGCTTTATGTTAGGGGTTGGTTTGGTTTTATTTTTCCTTTAATATAGTGTTGGAATGGCTTTGGGTGGAGGGAGGTTATTTAACACACACACAGTTGTGCCAGTAGGCTGAGAGAACGAAGTGGGGGAAGCAGGAAAGAAGTACTAATTAAATAATACAAGTTCCCGAAAGATTTTATGGGGGGGGTGGGGGGTGGGGGTGTGTGTGGAACACAAACACACCACACCAACAGTTCTATTTTAGAGGTGGGGAATGGAAGGAGGTATCCAGTTTTAATCAAAACACATCTTCCCTGCACAAAACCATTTGAAATATCCAGTCGGCATTTTTCTAATTAGCATTTCCATAAATATCTCGGTCCGTAAACCAGCAGAGTGTATGCATACCTGTGTACACAGACTTCAGAACTGCTTTATGAAAATCTGGCCTATATAACAAGAATAATATGAGCTGGAAATTTTTGGAAGCAGCTTATTAATAATTTGTTATTCAGCAAAAATCCTCTGGTTTTTAAAGGTGTGTGTTACCACATCCTAGGTCCCATATGTCTCCCCTGCAACTATGCAACATGAAATAACAGTGGGTTTGGATTCTTATTGTAGCCAGGAACACATACGAAGCAGGATGCAAAACATTTATTTTTTTTTCCCCCCAAAGAGGGATATTCTGCAAAGATCAGCATTCCCAGGAGGATTCAACATTTTTCAGAGAAATCAACCTTTTTCCTGCACTCTGTCAATGGGGAACAGGCAGTAAGGGTGATTTCTTTAAGTGAACCCTTACAAGCAGAATTTTCTGGCTAGGGCAGCTGCTCCAAATTCGGTGCCACATTTGGCCATCCCTTCTGCTGCCAGGGCAGATTTCTTCTACTTTCTTTGCAGGCAGACAGCACAGAGCCAGGGTCTTTTCTGTTGTCAGGGGATAGTCCCTGCCCAGGGGTAATGTCCTCTGCCTTTTCAAGGGCACCTTAGGATGTAATTTACAACTCTAAGAAATTCTGTCTAGTGCATTTTAGAAATATCTGCCTGACCCACAGGGAATAATTTGAGTTTGAAATCCTGTTTGGCAGTCCCTTTCGCGGGGAATTCAGCAAGGGCATTTTAGAATTAGACTCCAAAGGGAAAGCATAAGGAAGCCAACTGCTCCCTTCTGGTCTGCGTTTCAGATGGCTCAGGTCTTAGATAAACAAAATTTAACAGCTCCAAGCATATCGGTAGGCCACTCCTTTATATCCGTGTGCTGTACTTCCTAGGCTGAACTTTATCACCAACTCCCAAACCTTCAAATACCACTTACTGCTGAAAGCTGACACTTAACCCTGCCAGGAATTGCTCTTATTGCCCCTGAAGATAAAAAGCCCATTTGCCACCTTTGTGGAAGAATCATCTTGGGGGTCAGGATGGAAGGCAAATTGCTCTTCTCACTGCAAGTGGGTCTCCAGACCAGTAGGATGGTCTGGAAATACCTAAACTAATTAGAGTGCATCTAAACTGCAACAAGCCACACTGTGATCATTCGAGGCACAGATCCAATGCCTCTATCCATGTTGGAAGCATCTCACCCCACAGACCATCCTGCTGTTATTTGTCCTTATGGTCCAGCATTGTTAGGCTATAGAGCACAAGCGTCTTCATTAAAAGATACACTGTGCTGGACTCTCGATTGCTCCAGATAGCTCCTGATCTGATGACTGTCACAGGAGAGGAGCAGGGGAGACAACAGAAAGGAATGCGGTTCAGCTCTGCTGCAAATTGCATTTTTCTTCACTAAGCACAGTGGCAGCTTGTCATCATCTCAGCCATGGATCAGCAAGCTGGGATTGTAAGCACCTGTGTAAAAGCAGGCTGAGGAAAGATCCGAAGGGAGATTGCCTCCTAGTGTAGGATATGGCACTGATGTCTGGGAAGGCTTGGCAAAGAGGTTTCAGAAGGTCTAAGTCCCCACCCAGCCTAAAGGAGCCTGTTATAAGACACCTGAAACGAAAGAGAAAAGGCTAGCACTTTCCAAAGCATTTGCCTTCTAAAATGTTGGTGGCATCTATGCCGGCACAAACTTTATGGGAATGTTGTTGTCCTGAGTCCCACCCCTTTCTGCTGACAGCTCAAGCTTCTGATTTGGGTGGCTCAACACAACCCACCAGCTTTACAAGTATTTCTTCTAGATGGATGCCACGTACCCAGAGGGCTTGGCAGCCAAGGGCATCTCTCTTGGGAATTTGCAGCCAAGTAAACCAGCACAGACCTAGCTTCTTTAAACTGGTTTTCCACCCAGCATAAGAGCTGACAGATCAGCTCTCTGCAGTTAGTGACCTGGAAGTTACATTTAAGTGCTTATCAGAATGCTTTTTATCAAGCCTATTGTGCTGCTTTTCCTGCTCTGCTCCCCCAAGGATTTGTTTCTGATCCAACTGCAGGTAAAGTGACCCGTTGCAAATGAACACACCCGCACATACACAAAGGCATGGCCAAAATTCAGCAAAAAACAAAGAGGGGACATTGGAACTTAAGCATGTAAAAGTTACTTCTGAAACAGGCCTTGCTAGCATCTCAGCACAGCTTTGGATGTCCCTTTTTTATGCAGCAGGGCAGAAGCAAAGAAAACCACAAGAGGTTAACCATAGCTGTGACAGAATATTGATGTCAGTCTAATGACTATCAAAGTCTATCAAAAGCAAAGCCATAGGGAATAAGGCCTGAAGACAGGCTGGGTCAGAACTGAGGAAAGACTGGATTTAAGGACAGCAATTCACAACCTCTGTTGGCTTTTCTGTGGCCGATGGAGATCAGCACCCGGAGCTGACAGACAGCTGTGGAGGCTGCAGCTAAAGCCAGTAGGGATTACAGATCAGAGCTCCTCATTTAGCAAGAGTTTAGCAATCAGCGGGAACATCTTTATCTAAGGACTTTTTCAGTAAAATATCAGAAGCTGCTCTGTATATCTTGGCATTGCCAGAAAAGACTTCTCAACCCAGAGCAGACGCACACACTGTGCAAATCTGCACTTGCTCAGCCTCCCATCCAAGCATCATACGTGATCCAAGGAATCCACTCAAATGCTTCATAGGCTGCTGTTTATACACTGTCATTTCCCTTCAGCCACAGGAGTACTTTCCTCTCGTTACTTTTCCACATGCTTAGTGGCAGTAGCTGCAGACAGCTGATGGCTGCAGGACTTGCACGGTGACAGCCAAAGGGTGACACAGATCCTGCAGTTCCGACACAGAACAGTTCCCTCAATGAGACGTTTTGGCTGCTTTCCCTCTTCTGGTGCCAGACACACTCTGCTCTGGAATCTGGTCTGAAATCAGGTCCATGTTTGCTCATAGCAACCTCTGAGCTACTTAAAACATTTTCCTGAGCCCACACAGTAAGACAAGATACCACACTGAGCACAGAAGAGTCTTCTGTCATCTGCCAGCTAATAACCAATGCCGTTTACTGCATGTGACTTATCAAAGCAGAAAATAACCAAGTAAATGGATGGCTACACAGAAGCTAGACTGAAAATTCAGAGATAGAAACAAGGAGATTTCCATTACAAATGATGAGCATGTTCACATTCATTAAACATTATCATTTCCTAAACACAAGCAGTTCCAAATAAGACATTTTGGAGAGAAGCCATTGTCTACAATTCATATTTCCCCTTATTGCATCTCAGTGTTTGCCAAATTTCCCATAAATGCTGATGTTAATTAGGAAAACACATTTTCCCCCCACATAGTTCATTTTTGTTTTGCTCTCAAGTTACTTTATTGGTGAAGCTGCCTTGAGAACAGTACCAGTTGGCCAATAAATTCAACATATGCTTAGCATCTTTACATAGGTAGGAATGAACTTTTCTTCCCAGTCAGACCCCATGACATGTAATTTCTAGCTTGTTGGAAGAAAGGATAAAGGCAAAGCTGGAGGAACAGCAGAAATAAACCACTGACATTCTCAATGTGTCCTCAGTTGTTAAAACAGCATAGCACATGCTTTGTTCTTCCCATTCCTCCTCTTTAAAAGAAAACCCCACTGGCACATTCTAACACGTATTTGCTGCCAAGCTTGTTTATGTAAAGAAACCTGAGGTGTAATTTTGCAGAAACAGAATTGTTTGCACTACTTAATCCAAAACTTCAAAACATCACCTCTTTCCAGTTAACTTATCCATATAGTTCTGGGTTTAGTTTACATTTTCATGTAGATTATCTTTCTTGCATTGAAAATAGTAACATGTGATCAACATTGCAACTGTCATTGAAAACTTAAAATTGATACATTTCCAAACACTGCTGATCCATTCTAGGAAAAAAGAAATAAAACAACCCACAGTGTTTTCCAGATGATTTAACATTTTTAAACTCAACAACATAGCCTCTAGAGCTCTGTAGAAATATTAACTATTAAAAAGATAAAGTAAACAACTGTATTCCCAGGAAAGTGAACATAAACTTTTGGAAATAATAAACTGTCTTGATCAACTAAGCATTTAAGCACATGCTTAGATTTAAGCCATTGAAAAAACCTACAGTGCACAAATGTCCCTGTGTAAATAGTTGCACTGAAGTAATTCTAAAGTGCTTTGCAGGACTGAATTATGGACACCAGTGGTGGGCACTAATATGGATAATGATGCCCTCTGCACTACTAATTATCCCTAACCGTATGTATGGCTTGTGAGTTGCCGCTAATGGAGAGCCCTGACTTTACTGATTCACATCTTTCTTATCTATGTTTTCCATTGTTTTTTCACAGTACGTAAGAAAACTAGCCACACAAGCCAAAATCTTCCCATAGTGAAAGTGTGATAAAAATACCCAGAGAAGAGCAGGTTGCGTTTTTCTGACCTCTTCAGACTTCTTCCCCAAGGCATTAGGAAAGAGGAGGCAGAAGGATAGATACCTAATGGTTAGGAGGCTAGCTGCAGGCTCCGGAGCATGGGGTTCAGGTCCTGGTCCAGCTATAAGCACCCTGCATGACCCTCAGGGAAGCTGCTTATATATTTTATCCCAAATAGAGGGTGGGGAGGGAAGCATGAACAGTCTCTGGAGCAGTCACTTGGACCCCACACCCTTTTCCTTCCTGCTTCTTTCTTGGGTAAGGGCCACATCCCCTCAACCACAGTCATGCTCCAAAAGGAAGGAGAGGCCCAAGTTTTCTCTTGGAGCACATAACCCTGGAATTCTATTGGATGCACCCTTCCCTGGGAGGAGCGGGGCCGATCGCTTTAAAGTACGGTGCTCTTGGGCACTCGGGGGAGGTGGGGGGGGGGGGTTTGTGTGCAACTGTCCCAGTCAGGTATGCAGACTCCTGAGCAGCTGCATTCTAGAAAGAAGCAGCAGCCACCAGGTCACTTCACGCAGAGTCCGGTTCAAGAGCACTTGCCACAGGATCTGCATGAGACTTGTAGGTTGGACACAGCTTCTCAGCCCAGGGGTGCTTCACCTCTCCCATGCCTTGGTGAGGTACTTACAAACCGGAACATCTCCTGTGCTTTTAGAAATGGGAGCAAGACTCCCTTTCCCTCAGGACATTCAAAGATAAGATTTCTCCCTTTGGATTCCTTCAGGAACAATGGCCACACAAACATTGAAATGCTTGCTGTTCTGGCCCTCACTTTATACTTCAATACATTCATATATATAGATATATATGTATCTCTGTGCTCAGATCACTAATTCCTGCCTGTTTTTATGGTCCTTAGAAAAAAAAGACAACCACGAGGAAAAAGATAACAGAGATGGAAGAAGATCTAACTCCTGACAGGTAAAGAGAGGACCTGCTTACCCGATATTCAATGAGACAGCGTTCTTTTTGCATTAGATATGTTATCAACCCTTTTAGGTTTTGATTAAACAAGGAGCATCTCAATGCTGCTACTCTTACCAGGATCAGGAGCCCTACAAGACATAAAACCTCTTTGCTAAGAACTATAGATATCCATAAAAAGCTTAGATGATAAAAAAAAAGTCTTTTACAAACTCGCAGCACATACATTTTATCCAAAACCTGTTTTGCATTCCCAGTGATCACTACAACCTTCTCACTGCACCCCCCCCGACTGATGGCTTCGCAGCACCACAGATAGTAGGGCAACAAAACACGGCTTTAACAGCACACAGCACAGACCTTGTTTTTCCTCCCATCTTCAACACCACGTACAAATTAAGGATCCCCGTTCTGCAGCACGGCACCACTAGGGCCAGTCTCTGTTAACTTTAGTCAGGTTAATTCCAGTATGCAAAGATAAGCACATGTAACATTTAGCAGGATATTGGCCCCGTTTGCCTCTTTCCCATCCTTTCTGCAGGTGCAGAAGCACCTGACAGTTTTGTTGACTATCAGATTTTCCATCCCAGCTGAAGCCTGATAAGGGAGGCTGCAGACAGGCCCCTGTACCCTATAAATCACCCTTCATGCCTGAGGTATAACGTACATATCGTAAATCAGTCTTATCTATCAATAAGAGTTCTGGCAGACCTGGCAATTTCTTGTGTACCCTTGCTCTTTTAAGTACCCTTATTTGGAGGATTTGAAAGGATTTCTTCTTTCGATATTACATTTTTAGCAAGCTCATGATGTATTCACTGATAATCCAGCCATTTTTCACCTGTACACATAACAAACACCTACGCAGAGATAATCACCACTGGGACCTGCTGACCCAGCAGCGGTGCAGGGCCGGAGCAGACCCAGCTCCCAAGAGAGCAGAGCTGGAGAACAGCATGACAAGAATCACGCTCAATCACTGCGGGGGGGAAGCACATGGGAATCACCCCACAAATCCATTTTGTACAAGACATGCACGGCAAGACCTGGACTAGATCATTTGGGTGCCAGCACTACACTATCAGTCAGTGATCTCTTTACCCACTTTAAAAAAAACCTCTCCAAGCAAATATTTAAAATAAGTGTCAGGGATTATAACAGAACATGACCTCTCTTACAAGAGCAGCATGCCAAAGTCTAACAAGAATGCATATATTCTGTGCTATTAAAATTACCTTTGCACATACCTGCTTTATATATAAACTCAATATAAAACACAGCCATTTAAGACACAAGCTTTTTAATAGCTGGCTTTTAAATCAGAGTTTACGTGGCATTTTGGCTCCATGCTTTGCTCTTCCCTGCTGAGCAGGGAAGGAGAAAGCATTTCAGAAATAACCAAGAGAAGCTCAGGTTCCTCTCTGTTTTGGCATGGTGGAAGGGGCACAGGGGGCCTTAGTCAACAAAGACTGATCATATCACACTTACTTGGAGGAGAACTCAGGGCATGCATCATTAAGCTTGCACAGTAAAAGTAAGACTGGAAAAGTAGAAGTCATGCTCCCAACAGAACTGTCAGGTTACTCCCATTCTACCTTCTGCTTGCTTTATGATGCATACTCAACATGAAAACCACCGAGAATAAAAGCAAGAGTCAGAGTGGCAAAATCAACATTGTTGAAGGTGCATTAAATTTTGTATTTGCTTATTACTACTCCTATATTAATTGTGCCACTAGCACTGCTTAAACATAAAACTTCCCAGCTGAAATGGAAAAATGCTGCAGACCTCAAGTTATACATGTAGTTTTATTAGTCAACTGAGAGTCACTATTAAATTTTTTTACTGTAGCCATACCAGAATATCCCATTTAAGACAGGTGACAAAGACAAGAAAAGCTCGGGTATTGAAGGAAGAGAATGTGAACAGTGCAAATGGTGAAGGACCTAGAAAGATTTGAATCAGTATTGTTTCCACGAACTTACACAACAGGAACATCCAACAGGCTTATTCATTTTGTGTAATCCTTGAAGCAGCATCAAACCAAAAATGTCATTAAAAGTAATACTTGGATAGAACTCCAAAAGAGAGAGTGTGGAGAACATCCACACCGATAGAAAGCCCAGTAGAAGTGTAAGCATGTTAAATCCTCAGTTACTGGGGACTATTTCCAGCCACTAATGGAGATAGGAAGAAAACATTCCACTGGAGAAGTTACACCCATTTCCACTGCACATTTTTATCCCAGTCCTTTGGCCAGCACGACCCTAGCACTGCAGGAGGCAGGCCACTGGTTGCTCTGATCAAGTCATTCCCAGTATGTTCCTGATGAGATGAGGCTGTCTATTGCAAACAGAATAAATTCCAAGAAGAATTAATTAATTACTACTAATTGGAGAGCTAAATGAATAGGTATAGTAGTGTTAGGATTGCTATTATTGTATAATTTAAAAATAATTTCCCAGTAATTGATATTAATGAATGAGTCTATTACACAAGTCATAACTGATCTTGCATCACCTGGCAATGGGTAATGGAATCCGTGTGAGAGGGAGCCACGCACCGTGTGAGGCAGTGAAAGACATTCCTTGCTGTAACGCAGAAAGCTGTACTTATTGATTTCATATTGATGGCACTAATCACCTTTACCTCTGAGCTGCAAAATACATTTATAAAGCTGAGAAGACATAAATAACACTCAAGCTAGTTCAGTTATTGAAGGACCGAGCTTTTGCTTAAAATGCCCTAGAATTTCTGAATGATTTCTCTCGTCCATAGGACCATCGATTCTCTGTACAGGGAACTAGTGGAAGAAGGATTACTAATAAAAGCCAAGTCCGTGAATCTCTCCGATTATGTTGGTAAAGTACATGTTTTACAGCTACTATGGTGTTTAATCTAACCAAACCTCCAGCCATTCAGTGTTCGCTGACCCCTATTTCCAGTCAAGAGCAAGTTCAAGAGTAATTACACGTTCAGGACTTTCAAAATTGAATATCTAGAGCCACACATGCAAATAAAGTCTGTTTCTGCAGCGTGCTTAGTACTTTCCACTTCTGGTACCGAAACCAGGGCCTGTTTGTAAAGCTGGCGCTTAGCTCCAAGCGCTAACACCTGGAAGCCTTGAATGTTTCTGGACATCACAAGTCAGCCTGAGGTGGGACCAGGACATCCTTTAAGGAGCACTGACCAGGCAGTGCAAGTCTATCAGACACTGGGTCATAATCAGCCTAGAATATTTCCCAGAGAACAGTAGAAGTCATGCCTTTAGCATTTGTTTATTCAGCAGAGAAGACTCACCCCCTTACCTCCACCTCCCTGACCGCCCGTGAACTTGAGCAGTGCTTTGAGGCATAGCCAGCCCTTGGTTTGAGTAGGATGTGTCTGTCTAGTTCTGCATTTGGCAGTCCTCTCGCCTAGTTCCTGTTAGCCTGCAGCTGCAGTCAGACACGCTTGCCCATGCTCTACACATTAAAAAACCCCAAACTCACCCCACTTGCAGGCTCCACAGGGGTCTGCCACCACCTCCAAAAGCATTTGGTGACATACAGTAAAACCCCAGCAACCTTAGCAGCAAAACCCTCAAGATTCAGTTGTTTCAAAGGCCACCACCGTTTGAATTTGCAGACATCCAGAGGCCACAATGCCACCGACTGTTGGTGCAGTATGTATCCAAGCCAGAAAAGCTGGATTCTTGTACATGACCTCTAAATGCCACGTTTATATAAACTCTTAGGTGCACCAGTTACTGCCTTCAGAGTCTCTTCCCACTCTGTTGAAGACTGAATTAACAAGTATTCCACTAATTTTATGCTCAAAAAAATCATGAGGTAATGGAAGATTTTCATTATTCCTTCATTTACCCAGCCAGTACCATCAAGGTCACTTTTGTCCCACAGACATTCCACAGCACAGATGCTTTTAAAGCACACATTAGCCAGTGGCTAATAGTTAACAGCTGGTAACATCAAACTTGGAAACAGGCTGAGATGGCTTTGGGCCATCTTCCCTTGACCCAAGGTTTGAAGCCTTGACTCCTCTGCAGCACAGAGCCATGCCAGGGCTGCTCCAAGCTGCACCAGCAATACTCACTTCCCAGCAGCAGAAGATGCTGGGCACAGAAATGCAGAGCCTGGCAATACACACCTGGCTGCCTACACCCCTGCCAGGTCACCGGCAGGTCCCAGCACGGATTGCTGGCCCATACAGACCAGGCAGTGGCCCAGACTGTCAAGGCCAGCTCTTTCCCACTCAGAACCATCATGCTTCTTGGGCTGCCAAACAAGATACAGTAGGTATTTAAAGATGGCCTAGGATCTGGACCTAACCTTTTGTTGGGTTTTGGGTTTTTTTTTTTAATCCACAAAAATTCCCTTCAAGGGTCCAAGGACACAGTCAAAGCCTGCAGAAAAACAAGTGCTCATCTGCTCAGCTCTTACAGGGCTGAAGCCTAAGGAAGGTCACTTACTCCCAGTTCCTGGGAAAAGGACAAAGAGTGGAATTGTGCTACACAGCGAGTAAAGGCACTGAAACGTCCCCCCTCTATGACAAACCGACATCACTGAACTAATTTTCTTGGTGACCTTATCTAAATTAGTCAGAGAATATCCACTGTGATTTATGTTCAGTTGCAATTAAACCCTTTGATGCCTTCTAATTAAATCTGTGAAGATTAATTCCTATCCAGTTCTTTTGATTTCTCCTTAAATAAAAGATAAAACCTGAAATGAATTTTATCCTTCAGAGGGGAGGGGGCAGTTGCATGAGAGCTTGTCTGTCTTTTTGCCCCCACATCACAACACCACTTTCTCTCTTAACCATTGCTAATTTACCTCTGCTCCAGAGATCTTTACTGCTTTCCCTTTTTTTCTCTCCAATAAAACATAATATACTATTATTTTTCAATAGTATTCACCATAACAGCATGTAGTTTATGCTAAAAAATAATCGTTGACTACATCATCACAACTAGTTTTCCAGCTTGTGGCCCATCCTTCTGGTTCTTTCTTCTCCAGCATGCCTTGTGCACGGACTTTGACAGGGCAGGCAATGTGATTATGGCTCTGCAACAAGAGCTAAGACAAGATTAGATTGTGTCAGTTCGTGTCAGGGATTTTTTGTTTTCTTGAGTTGTTTTGTGGAAGCTTTTTGCACGAAAGAGCAAACTGCAAAGCAAAGACCCCCCCCAAAATTAGCTGACGCAAACGTCTTAACATAGCAAGAAGCTGAGATGTGATGCAGCCAGGGGAAAGGTTGTTATAATCTCTTTTCCCCCCTTTTTGAAATTCTTCTGATAGAGCATTGTTCACTGGGATTCCAGCCCTGCAAAATCCCAAATCTAGAAATCCTTTGCCAGCAGCGTGATTTATGGTGCTACTAATGATTCTTCTCCACAAAGTTTCTTTAAAAGGTTACTGGAGACAGACTGCTCTGCTGAACGCCTTCTGCCGTCTGGAGGGGAAAGCCCACAACGTGTTTAACTTCATTTTCCTTTGCAGTTCACCTTTCAGATTTCTCAGGGCCACATTCCACAACAATATTGCCCCGCTTGAGTCCCTGTCCCTCGACAGTACTGGGTTTGCGGAGAGCATGTAATATTGGTATTCTATGGTAGTTTTTCAGTATTTGAGTTATGCATTTTATAACAATGCCGTGTCACATTTATTAAGCCTACGCTTCCTCCCTACAGGCGAGTACAGCTACCTGGGGACCACACTTCGTCAGGTAGATATAGAGCCAATGCCCTCTCTCGCAGATGTCAGACAGCTAATAGCGCTGTATGGAATATTGCCATTAGGTAAGAGCACAGCAAAAATTACTAGAGGGCAGAATACGACGGCTTTGCTTCCTGTCAGTAACATGTGCTTTTACTGGCTTTGACAGGGCTTGATTAATCGTAATCTAAAGCATTTTGCAGTATAATTGTTTTTCAATTAAGTCTTCTGAGTGAAGACCATATCATTTTAATAGTGCATAAAGGAGCTTGCACATACTATTGTCAGGTATTGCGTTTCCATACCATCTCTGTTTGCATGTTAACAGTTTGTGAATGGCAGCACATAAAAGGAAATCACTTGGGAAAGATAATAGCTAAAACAAGCTCCAGTGATCAAAATTAATCAAGTTAAGGGAAGGGCTAAGGTTGCAATTTACCTTTTACAAGCTGGCTAATGTTACTCAGTACTAAACAATGCAATCGTTTAAGGAATTAGTCTGAATACATTTTGTACATCAGAGAGAACATTTTTAAACGCCCTTGCAGCTTTAATGCCAGACTTAACCAATATCTAACAAGGCTGTGCTGGGTCGGGTTGTTTGCTTTTAATGTAAAAATCTATCCCATATTTTACTTGGGAATGGCATTGAGCCAAACTGTGGTGATTGCAAGAAATGCCTGTCTCGAGGGCCTCTACTCATACTTCGCTTGCATCCTTTTCCATTCCTGATTGGATTTGGGGGAGATTTTAACTAGGCACATGCTCCCCCAGGCTCTGTCGTTGTCTGCTGATCCCCTTTACAGGGCAAAATAGCTGACAGCTCCCAGCCTCCCTCTCTGGCAAATGGAGCAAAGCTGACACAGAGCTGCTGCTTTTTCCTCCCCTTTGCGAGCCTTCCAGAAAGACCGGTGCTCAGGCTGCTCTGTACGTACACACTCTGTGGCTCTCTCCGTGCACCTCCTGCCTCCTCTGTCCCCAAAGCAGGCTCGATACACTGTAGAGAGCTCAGTGTGCTCATGCACAAGTCTGCTGCGTTCAGGTTTTGGGTGGAGAAGAGTGCTCCTGCTGCCCTATAGCTCAGTCTGCAGTCAGGTTAACAAAGAGGATGCTAGCAGCACCCCTGCCTTCAGCCTAGATGGGGCTCTTCCCATCTAAACCACGCTCAAGGTAGTTTTGGATAAACCCTCACCGGAGGATTGCAAGTCTGCCCGCAATCACCTGAGAAAGCTCAGCAGTTACCACGTTGCAGTCAGTGCAGGCAGGGATATTTCACATATTGGATAGCTCCTCCAAAGTTATGTTTTAACACCACCTAATCCAGTGAAATTGAGCCCCAAGACACACCCCCAAGGCAGGGGGAAAGAGGACCCATAAATTTTCTGCCATTTATACAATTGGCAAAAATTCTAGGGAGAAGAGACCCTTGACTAGCTGAACAAACAAAAAGCATTTGCAGTAGCAGTTTGAAAAATGCCTTTGAGTAAAAAAAGAAATATTACACGAACCACAAAAAAGGCACAGGAACAGTTTCACCTTTTGGGTAATACATTATTTTTACTTAATTGGTTTACTTAATTTACTTATTTTACTTAATTGGTCTCAAAACAGTTAATCATTATGTTATTGTGTATGCATAGGAGTGAAAGTTTTTCTCAAAATAGTCACCTGATGGTAAGGAAAGCTCCAGCTTAAATGGCATCGAGGAAATTATAAGCAGCTGAAAGGAGAAATAATAGTAGAAGATATACTTCATCTTTAACCACAGAGGAGTCTGCTGCTCCCCTCATAATAAATCTATGTGTAATAGTAATAAATTGGTATGGAACGACCAAATATTAATAAAGCCTGGGTGGCTGACAACTTCACTACATCCTGCACAGTGCTGAAATAATGGCATTCATCTTCACACTCAGTTCATTGTCATTTATTTGGGACATTAAACCATTAGGACACAGGTAGGCAGCCTGATTAGATTTGTTTTTAAATACCATTCTTACCTAGCTGTCCCCTTAAATAAGAGAACTTTTCCAGGCTAAGCCACAGGCACCTCGGCAGCCTGTCACCTTCAGGGTGAGTTTCCCCCAGCTGGTCCCATAGGCTGGTAGACACTGGTCTCTGAGACCGTCAGAAGTAACAGGATGCTCTCACAGATTTTCAGGTCTGGCTTCCTAACAGCTACCACTACTGACACAAGACATTTTCAGGCATTGAGGCAGTGATGCTACTGCACTTAGCAGCGGATACGGATAAAGCGTTTGACATTTCCTGCTACTTCCACCTCTGGAGCTTCACCTGTACCTAATTCATACAGTGACAGAGCTGCAGGGAAGACAAGTTCTATCACCATCAACCACCTGAATCTGTGTGTGGTTCTGTTTTCACAACGCAGGCGTTTCTGCTAGGCTTTCCCAGGTGATGGATCATATTTCTTGCAGCCCAGAATGAATTTACCTGGAGCAGCCATCGAGACAGATTTAGAAATGCTGAGCAGTCATTGCTGCTGGCAGAGCAAGCGAAGCATAGCAACCCTGGCATTTGCTCACCTGAATAAAATGAAGCGAACAGAATAGGATCCTCCTCCTGCTAGCAGATATCTCATACCTGCTCTGCAACGTGCAGCTGCCATGTTCAGGACTGGGGAACGACACCAGCTCCTCCGCAGATGAGCTAAAACCACACTTGGCAGCTGGGCTTGGAGGGAATATCAGCAGCGGAGGATTTTGGTGTACAGCTAGCCTGAGTGACAGACAGCCAGAGTCTTCACTGCTCACTGAAAAACAATAACATTTAAGAGGAAAAATTACCCCAAAAAGGGAAGGGTAGGCAGAGGTTAAAGGAGAGAAAACAAAACATCTGGTAACATCTGCTTTCAAAATCACTGACAAACAGCTCCAACAGATAGTCCCATTAGTTTGTTGTCTTTAAAGATGGGGAAGCTGGAAGTTGTCATTTCAGACAGCAGGAGGAAGGCATTCTGCTAGCCTTACATGCAGCAGGAGCCTATGCCCTTGTCCAGTGGCGGAAAGTGACAGCCTGCTCCGACAACTAATGCCAAACCTGAAGCCACAGGTACATCTGTAACTGACAGCTGGGGGAGCTGACAGCTGCTGCGTGACTGAAGGCAAGCGTCCTTGTGCAGGGCACCAGGCTCAGCCGTGCACACAGCCACCAGCAGCAGTTCTACTTCGAGATGCTTAGCTCGTATCAGTCCTCAAAGATTTACCAAGGAATTACCATTCTTTTAGCTCACCTAGGTGTGGAGTTGAAGTTTGCCCAGCAGAAGGTACAAATAAAGGTGGCTGAGTTTTGCTGCAGACAGGGATGTTAACTCAAACGTGCCAGGGGCATACCTCTGGTTTTACAGTATGGAACTCAAGAGCACTTGTGCCATATTAAGGAAACGATTAATTCACATATATTATTTACAGTGAAGAAAAAAGAAGGAAGAATCATTCTGTAACCTTTATAGCAGACTTAAATGAAAGCAATAATAGTGCCACATGACTTTTTACAGGTTCCCAGACAGTCCACGAGAAGGCTCCTTTGGTGAAAGCCTTATTACTAGCTGGACCCGCTGGGGTTGGAAAGAAAATGTTGGTCCATGCCATCTGCACTGAAACAGGAGCCAACCTCTTCAACTTATCTGCTTCCAACATTGCCAGGAAGTATCCAGGCAAGAGTGGCTTGCAAATGATGCTTCACAAGGTTCTCAAGGTACTGTGCTTCGTGTACTTCTCTACAAAGCTGGTTCAGTTAATCATATCTTTGGTGGAACAAATAGGGACTTGTAGTTCCT
Organism: Falco biarmicus; assembly: GCF_023638135.1. Classification (NCBI taxonomy): domain Eukaryota; kingdom Metazoa; phylum Chordata; class Aves; order Falconiformes; family Falconidae; genus Falco; species Falco biarmicus. The sequence goes on along the minus strand of NC_079295.1, from coordinate 8,943,966 downwards.
CCATACCAAGGAACATACACACTAATCGTGCGAGACCAAAGCTGCCCAAGGTCCAAAGGATGGCCAGCCTAATTTGAAACTCCCTCCCTGCTTTTGAGTTTTCAAAACCACTTGGTGACAGCCAGTGTGTGCACCACTGCAGAGGATTTAATGCCCCTTGAGAAATCACTCATAGTAGCCATATTTTTCACATTAACATTTGTGCAAGCTTTGCATTACCTTGAATGTTAAAAGCATCATAGATAAAGAAAATTCTGTTCTTTGTTTATATGCACATCAGTCAGGAATGTTTGCCACGCAGCATTTAATCAGATGCTAGGCTGGGGGTGGTCAAAAATTTCCTCTCTGGGGCTGTTCTAAAACAGCTCTCCCCTCTACTGCTCTCTGTTTACCTATCAGCAAGCTTTTCAAAAGAGGGGATCCTGGTTCAGGATTACATTAACAGAAATGTACGAGAAGTCTGGAAATTAAAGAAGGCATATGAGCTGTGAAGAACATTTCCCAAATCCTCTTCAGAAAAAAAAAAAAAAAAGAAAGACTATCCTGGCAGAATTTCTTCCACATTCTAAGTCCTCAGCATTTCTGCTAAGGAAGGAAGCCGGTAAACATTTCCAGACGAAATACTCATAGAAAGAAAAAGCACACCGTGTACACTAGAAAAAGCCAAATACAATATTTTTCCAGTGCCAGAGGCCTACTAAAGGACTGAATTCAAATTGGCTTTCCCTAGGATTTATCAGATGTATGTTATTAAATCCAGTATTATAGCAGGCTTTGTGACAGGTGCCACCAACCCCAGAAAGGACTGGTTTCACCGTTAAAACTAAAGCAATCCCCAAGGACCCCACTCCTTGCTGGTCAGAGCAGCGCCTAAGGAAAAGCAACTGGTGCTGGGACCACGCACCCTTGATGCCATAACACTAACACTGGGTCTGGCACCCCACCCCCCCCACCCCCCCTACCCCCCCCCGACACAAGCTAGTGCCGTTAGGCTGAGCTAACCCTCCCTCTCCTGCTTCCGCTCTGCACATTTCACCCTTCTGGGTTTCTCTGCCCTCATCAATTGCAAAGCACACGGCTGGCTGCAGGCACAGCACAGACCACCCTTGCCATCATTTAGACTCTGCTAGAGCACAAGGCCTTTAAAAACACAGGAGAAAGGCAGCCTTTTCACTCCTATAGAAGGTTCCAGCTGAAGATATTAAGATTTTTTTTTTTTGTATACATGCATCCATATAATATGTACACTAACTGGCACATACATAAAATTGTTTGCATATCTGTATACATTATATATGCAAGTATATATACATACATTAGGTAAAGTCTAAATATAGGTATAGAAAAATTTACCTTTTTCCACATCAAGACCAAACGGGAACATTAGCCAACACCTCCCCCAAAATTACAGTGAGCAGTCCAAGCTTACTTCTCTACCATAGCTGTCACAGAAGAAGCAACAACACTTGGGTGAACCTTCATGAGTTACCAGGATCGAAGTAGCTTGCAGTCAATCACATGAAATAAGGACTGTCCAGGCACTTGCTTATCAAAAGGTGACTTGTTCCAACTGCAACAGCAGTACTGCTTCAAACTCTCCTCCTTTCACCACCGAGCAAATACCACAGAGTATCTCTAAAGGAACGTATCATCTGCATGCTCATTTCTGTGCAGACTTATATCGACATAGCACCAGCTACGTCTTAGCATCATTCAAATCAATTATGTTCAGTTTCCATCCCTAATCCCTTCAGTTGTTTCACCTCTCCCTGCCACCTTCTGTCCCTGTGGCAGAGTCACTAATTTGTCAATCTGCTGAATACTTCGACTCAGATTCTGTAGGTTCTCAGAGCCAGGCTGGAAGCAGTCCTCCATCTACATAGGCTCTCACCTCTGCTGTTAGAATCCCTCTTTTTTTTTTTGTTTCCTCGACAATGCCAAATGTGTCTGGATTTCCCTGTCTCTGGGAACTCTCAAGTCCCTGCCACAGCTGTCTGCTCCATTTGTCCTGCCATCAGTTGCTACTTCTTTACAACACCCAGCGGTCCCACACACACACCTGGGATGGAGTAACTCCATCCAACAGCACAAGGAGGTCCAAGGTGTAGCCCACCAAGTAGGCAGCAGCTTTGCAGGGGAGGACTGGGTGTTCTTAACGACAGCAAGCTGAACACAATTTAACAGGGTGTCCATAGAGCAAAAAGTCAGACAAATTCTGGCCTATATCATCAAGAGTATAGCCAACTTCTCAAAGCAATTAAGTGCCAAATAGCAGGGGATAATTAAGAGACCACAACTGCGTCCACTGTTGGGCTAGCCTGTTACAAGACAGGCACTGACAAACCAGCAGGTCCAGTGGAGAGCCGGGAAGGTAAGGGGGCTAGAGTGTGTGAGGTAAGCTGAGCAAACCCAGTTGTTCCAGCCTAAGGGAAGGCTGGAGTAAGAGGAGGTCCAACTACTGTTTTCATGGGCTTCGTGGGATAATGCAGAGAAACGAGTCAGACTTTTCCCAGACGTGCACAGCAACGGACACAAATTGCAGCAAGGGAAATTGTTTATATGTTCAGGAACAAGTTTCACAAGGAATCAAAGGGTAAGGAATCTTTTACAGCCCCGTTTGCGGGAATCTACTGTTACCCAAGCTGAAGCAAAACACAAGAGCAACACATACTGAAAAATTCCTTGACAAGAGGAAGCTGAGTATTGGTATTTGCACCCCCCAAAACAGCTTATTTTTCACCATGGTAAAAAAAAAAGTCTGGTGTAAACATATTTGGATTATTTTAAGACTACAATATATGGTGGTACATATAGCAGACAAGCCATGAAAGCAAGTGGTATCTTGTATTCACAGCTCTCAATCTACTGAGACATAGTCCACCTCGGTAAAGCATCTTGCATGCAGGGGAAAAAGTTTGCCTCCTCTCCATAATCAGACACTTCTGTTGATTTTTTTTTAATTTTTTGTTTGGGGGTTTTGAGGTTTTTTGGGTTTGGTTTTTTTTTTTTTTCCAAACAGCAACTGTGACTGTTGTCAAGCAAGCTTTCTACTCCAGCTTTTCAGAAGTGTCTTTCTATAGAGTTAGCCAAGCAGAATACAGACCTACCACTTATAGTTTTAAGTGAATGACAGGAAACATGACATTTCTTTTTCTTTTATCTTACAATCCATGTAACCATTGTTCAACACCAAGATTTACTAAATATGAATTAATGGTGCTCTGTGATAAAGGTGAAGTAACCTTGCACTTTTGATTATCTATCACATCTGCAAACAACAGAGTTTCTGTAATGAAAGGAAACACTGGAGAGCATAAAATGACCGTCAGGAAACTTTCGATCCATAACTGAGTGTTGGCTGCTGGCAGTTGTTTCATGGGAGACACCCTAAACAAGTGAATAGCACTGGGAAAAATGAAACCCTAATTTATTTCAGATGGAAAAGCCAAGTTCTTTTATTTTGGGGAGGAGACTTGTGAGAGACATACCAGCCCTGATCTAACGTGAGGCTTGCGTATTCCTCAAAGCAGGCATTTTACATATCATGTGGAGGAAATGACTTCTCATACCAGAACATGAAAACACCAACATTTCAATCTGCTATTCAAAGGAAATGTATGACAGATTAATACCAAATAGGAAAGCCATTGAAAGAAGCTGCAAACACCAAAAGCTCAAGTACTTGTGTTCTCCATAAAGGCACAGCAAAGCCTGCCAGGTCAGCTGCACTTTGGAATGAAAAAAAAAGAGGATCTGTCTCCAATATAGAAGCATTTCCCAGCAGTCCCCAAAACCAAACTCATCCTTCAAGCATGAACTAGAACATGCTGTAATGTTTTGTCTAAGCCACATTTTCCATGTACAGAGCCAGCCTGAACTCAGTGGAGCTCTCTGCCAGCTCGTACCAACCGATGGCTTGGCTCTCTAACATTCCCATCAAGGCACAAAACACTGATACAAGCTGTTGCACTGCAGAAAAGATGCAAAGAATGCACAGGAAAAAAACCAAACATATCCAGAAAGGATTGAGGAGAGAGGGTAGAATTCATGACTCTGCGAAGCAGAAGTGTAAAAATGCAGGTAGCTCACAGGGCTTAACTCCAAGGCAATAAAAATGACAAGCACTGGCCTTCCATTAGCAACCATAAGGCAGCCATCAAGTTAATCACTACCAGAGTGAGACAGCCCCTGTTGGGTCCTTTACCAGGGCCGCAGCAGCACACAGAAAGCACATTGTACAAAAAGCCACACGTGGGAGAATGTTATTAGTGCAACACTGACCAGGCTAAAAGGTTGGGAGAGAGGTGGCCAGGAGGAAATACCAGCAGAGGAGTCACGTACGGGTATGAACAGCTCAGTGTGCTGCTGTGCAGCCATCTGTACCGAGCAAGAGCTGCAAGCTACAGAAATATTTCAACACCTCACTGTTAGGGGACTGCTATCAGGCTGTTTGGTTACGCTGTTTAGCAAGTCAGAGGTAACCATAAAAGCATTATGCCAAAAAAGGAATAGGATGTATATAAACCCGGTGTTTAGAGACAACGTGATTTTGAAGCCTGCCAGGTTTTTTCCACCGAATCAGGTTCATGATATTCACACCCACTGCTGCACTGTCCCTTCAGAAAAGTCATTTCTCTGGCAGTCTGAAGAACCAGGTACAGCTTACACAGAGTTCTGTCAATGTGCTAGGGTATTTAGCATCTCCCTGCCACACAAAACTCTTCATTACAGTTGAAAGTTTGGGGAACAGTACAGACAGCCTTTCTCCCAGGCATCCCAGAGCAATAATTTTTCTCTTGGTACAGTTCAGCCTGCTAGAAGCCTAGACCTTTGAAGTGCTAAATACCACCAATGCTCAAATATACAGGGTTACTTCTGTGACAAGGCAGCTTTACCTTGTGTTCCTCTAGTGTCAAAAAATTAAATGCATCCTGTTGGAAGACAGTATTTATAGTTATACATATATATAGTTTTATATCAGTTGTGTGTCTAACAAGCCAAAATACACGATCACCGTGCCACTGGAATATTTGCCTGGTGAGGCTCCCACAGATAAGGCCTATTCAGCATCTTGCTCCTTTAGCTGCTTTGAAGCATTTCTGCAAATATAAACTACAGAGTATCGAGCAGTTTTCAGCAACAACTCAAGCTTCCAGAAAATCTTAATCTTGGGCCTTTAAAAAAAAAAAAATCCACCAAAGCCTTTGAGTCTGGAGGAGCCTTGTGCACGTGCCCTGCAAGAATCGAGTCTCTCAAGTGCAGCAATTTAACTGTCACACTTTCCAAACTCCAGAGCCAGAGTTTAACCCAAGGCTTTCAGAAGCTCTGTTTGATCTTTGATGAATGTTGACAGACAGCAGGACGAGAAGGTGGGTTTTTAATAATGATTTTCCTGAAGAGCAAATCAAGCCTCTGTGACCCATCGTTTTGCTTTACTAGCTGCAAGACGCTGGCCCAGGCTGCCCAGAGCAGCTGTGGCTGCCCCATCCCTGGCAGTGTTCAAGGCCAGGCTGGATGGGGCTTGGAGCAACCTGGGCTGGTGGAAGGTGGCCCTGCCCGTGGCAGGGGGGTGGAACTGGATGGTCTTTAAGGTCCTTTCCAACCTCAACTATTGCTTCTATGATCAGAGCAGTTTCCAGTGTAGGCGGCTGCTGTCTGGGTGCGGTATTAGAAGGGTTAAGGAGCCATCTGCTGGCAGCTCCAACAAATTGTTAAATGCAGCAAAGCTAATAAAATTTCAATTACAAATTAATTATGTACAGTGCATTTAATTATCCATGGATTCAAACTGTCCATGGATAATTCAAATGAAGCACTTTCACGGGGGATATACAGTCTGCTACGTATCTGCCAACAATTTAAATTAGATGCCAATGGATTCTGGGTGTCTGATCCATCTCAAAAAAAAAAAAGGAACCGCCAAGCCCAAACAAAGTGTGTTGAATTTGGTCATATTCATGTGTATCAACATCAGAAAAAGATATGCAGGTCACTTTATACATTTAGATGTTTGCCTCAAACCAGAAAGCAAAGTCTCTCTTTAAGAGGGAGCCAGGAGTGAGGTTATTCATTGTTATTTCCACTTACTCAGTGGGGGAAAGAATGGGGACAAAAAAAGATGAGAGGTGTGACAACAGCGAGAATTCTTCCTTAAGAGTTAAAATGAAAGTATAGTCCAATTTAAAACTTAAGGCTGCATTTCAGAGGGCTGCTAACCACAGCAGTCATCTCCGAGCCAAACGGGGAAGATCTGCACCTCCCCGACTGCGGCGGCCCCACTGAAAGGACAACATGGCTCGCTTTGAAGTACACAAGCAGAGTTCAACCATTGCCAACAGCTTTTACAGCCTCTGTAACCTCCCCCACCCTTATTCCCCTGTCACATCACACCACAGCATCAGACACAGGTATGGAGAACACATTGCAGAACAGCTACGCAGCTCCCCAGACATCACACAGCTGCACTACATGCACAGAGCAAAAATACCAGGAGGAGACTGCTCTCCTTGGGAAGCAAAGGCACAGCACCTCTTTACATTAACATTAGCACGCGCATTAGAGGATGTCAGCAGCCGAGACATTAACAGGGTCATAAACACAAGCAAAGTGGGGAGAAAGCACCACAATAACAGCAGATTGCACAGTGATAGAGCCTACTGGGGGGTAACATGTGTGCACAGTCTGTAAACTTGAGCAGAGAGCATGCCACCAGCCCAAACTTCACTGGGGAAGGGGAGGAAATGCAGGCTTCAAGGGGAACCGTCTCCCACTGCCTCATCTCCCTCCTGATAGCCTCTCCAGGCACACAGAGCAGGAGCAAAAAAGAAAAAATGGTTCTTATGTTTCAGAAGGTAAAGGCACCATCAGAAAGCCCCAGCCAATAACCCATTCGTTAGCAGTGCCGAGTTCTGTAAGGCTCTCCGAGTCAGAGCTTCCACACGGCATAGTAGATTGTGACAGGTGCATGAAATGCAAATGCAGTTCTTTAACAAGCTGTAGGTTTTTTAGCAACATAAACTAGACCTATGTTTAATCTTAAAGTCTTAATTTTACAAAGAACGTCAGTTATCCCATCTCTGCTATGTGACCATGCTACCACATTACACTTCTTTCACTATTTGCCTCCAAGCCTGTTTACAAGCATCGAAGAGCTTACTGAATTCACCTGCAAGTGCAAATCACTAGGCCTGACTTGCATTTTCTGCAGGTGCCCGAGCCCTTGGCTAGCACATTACTCAGCAGAAAATGCCAGAGTTCGAGGCTGCTGCACAGCTCAGTCCAATGAAAGCCCCAAGCTTACCCTCTCTAACATACCTTGCAGAGCACGTGCAGGCTTAGGAATATGCCAAACATACCTATGAACACAGATAAATAGGAGGATAGATTTAAAAAAGCATCTGGTCTTATAATGGCAGAAGTTATTGCTGTACAATTTTAATCTGTTCTTTCATTCCACGTTATGTACTCAATACACTGCTGGACTCAAGTTCCCCTTAAGTTGTATGTGCAGATAAACATTCACATAACTGCTAGGTCCACACATCAGTTTCTACAGAACTTATGCATTCTCTTTCACAATATGTTTTTATTTTTTCAGTCTTAATTATTCACCCTAAATATTCGAGTCCCTGCCTTCCAAAGGGAAAAAGCTCTCTGCTTTCTTCAATGAAACTGTTCTGAACTTGGAGGTACCACTTGACATATTATAGGACTGACGAGTTACCACAAATAAAGCGTCACATGCCAAAGATGGCATTGTTTCCACTTCACCCCATCAGCAGCAGAGCAAACGAGTGTAACAGCCGCCATCTACTATTCTTTTCCCCTATATTCAATCCATTTTTACTGTACAGACACACACGCTTAGTGCTTTTGAAACGTGTCCATTAAAATGAACTGCAGCGCTTTGAAGAAAGATGTTCATGACTTAATTATTCCTGCACTGGCTGTCAATCAGACACTGGGCTTGTGATATATAGAACCTATCGATTTTATAAGCTTCCTTTCCGGAAGCTGCAGTTTCAACTTGGGGGAAAAAAACCAAACAGGACAGAAGAACGCCGTCTCTCCCTCTCGTTACCCATTGACTCCTCGAGCCATCACTTTTGTTGCTGAGCAAACTAGCACGGCTCCAAGAGCCACTGGAAAGTGATCAAAATTTGGCAGCGGAATGTCTAAACCACTGGCGTTTCTATAGCAATAGGGAGAGCGCAAGATGTGAAAAAGCCTGTAGCATTGCTGCCATCCTGCTGTGAACCTGAGGTATAGTGCCTCTGACTTTGGAGCCGGAAAGCCCATTTGTACAGTCACACACACACCCACCCCTCTTCAAATTAACAGGTTCTGTTTTAATTCTTGGGCTAACTGCAAATTAAATGCTATTTTGCAAGCCTGAATGCATATCAGCCTGTTTTGCTTCACCATTAGCACCCTCACTTCTCATGCACCAGCCGTGTCTTGCCTGTCTCCCCGTCTGTGTCGCCCTCAGAAAAACCAGCGAGGGATCCCACAGGCAAGGGCAGCCAGTCCCAAGCTGCCGGTGGTCTGTCCATTGCCACAGAGCTCCAAGTCCAGGCTTCCTTCTGCAGAACTGCCGCTGAATTAGGGTTGAGAAAGGAAAGATAAGCATAGCAGTCAAAACGATCCCATTTGGGTTGGGTTCTTAACGTTAGATTGCTGACTAGAAACAGTTTGATTTGCCAAGGCTGCTGAAAAAAGCCAGTGCTATCTACGAGTGCTGAACAGTTCTGGGGAAAAAAAAAAAGCAGCCAGGCTAATTTTAAATGCTGAAATGTGGATTCAAAAGCATAATTACAGGCTCCCAGGTATGAAATTATAGCCATTTTAATCAACTACTTGCCTTCTCTCCTCCATTTTCTCTTAGGTGGCTAAGCAATTGCAGCCTTCAGTTGTGTGGATTGGAGACACAGAAAAAATATTTTCTAAAGCAGTGCCGAAGGCTGAAGAAGAGGTGAGTAGCTTCTCTTTTTATTTCCATGCGGGTAATTTCTCCTGTTGCATTACAACAGACACAAAGGAACAAGTGTATTTCTTAGCTTAGCACATACCAGTATGACCAGACCTGCCAAAGCTTGCTTGATAATAGCTTGTCTCACTAACATTTTTTTCTTTTAAGGGAGTCTTGTGACTTCTTAAGAGCCCCCAAGAGCTCACGTTTCTCTCCTACACCTATACTTGCTTTATTTAAAAATAGTCCAGTCACTGCTCATCAGTGCACTGAAAAGTAGAAGAGAAAAAAGGAGAATTTCAAAATAGGAGACAAGAAACTAAAAGTTAAGATGAGCTTAAATTGTTCAGCTCTATTAATTTGAGAAATTGGATGGAGCCAAAGTGAACAATAAAGTAACAAGGATAAATTTCCACTGTGAAAACAAAGAGCCTATGTTAAATAGTTATGTTTACTGATTATTTTCTTTGGGCTCCCAGGAGCCCTATTGCCATTGCTTCCATTCCTGCCTCTCTCATGTAGCTTCCCTACTAGAAAGAAAATTAAAACACTGCCCAACAGACACAGAAACTCAACCGCTGCAGCAGAGCAGAGCTCACCCGAAATCCTGATTAGATTCATGTTGCTTGCAAAATGTTTTACTTTTAGAGCTCCATGTGAAAAAGTAAACCTTTTTTCTTAAGGCAAGTCCTGTGCATTTAGACTGTGGGGTGGCCACAAGCCTGTGTTTTGGAAGGTTCAGGAAACATCACCTTGGAGGAGGCTGTTACCTCTGCGAGGGCAGTGTGAGCTCATGGGTGTGCAGTGACTGGTGAGCTCCAGTAGCCTCCACACCAACAGGGAACCTTTCTCTTGAGCTCAAACCTTGACAGCGAGTGCAGATGGGGATTAAAATTAAGACTAGGGGCCAAAGACTGCCTGGAGTACTGACAATCTTTGCTTTGATGACCACCAGTGTGGAAAAAATTCTTATCCTTCCCACAGCAAAGTCAGAGCTATCAGCTCTGCCCCCATTATTGCATCCCAAGACCTGCAACTATTAACAAAAGGTCTCGTGTCCTTGGTGGGAGCGGATGGCCCCAGGCTTGACATCACACACATCCAAGATAGTTCACAGCATAGCCAGTATTTTGAGCCAGAGAGCATGAAACAGGCAGGACAGGCAGTGGTAACTGGAAGCAGTCTGGGGAGCCTTTCTTGGGAGCACTAGAATTTTGGAGATGAGCTACGCTCAGAAGCAAGGGGAAATCACTCTGCTCATCCCAATGCAACATTTCCAGCACTGTGACTGAGAACCTGGTGCAAAATAAGCCTTAACTTCTTCAAATACCCACTAGAAAAGTAGTCTTTCTCCAGTCCTCCCCAAAGGATGCAAAGCAGTCAAATAGCAAATACATTGTGGTATAAACCTAGTTGCCAAGGACGACGCATGAGCAGTTCAGCTCCTCCTCGTTAAAGAAGTCGAGGTCACCTTCACCATTCACTCTGCTTCTCTCCAGCCCAAGTCCACACGATGGCCGAAATCCTAGGCTGCCTCTTCAGCAGCCCTTCTTGCTACTGGCACATTTCTTTCCAAGTGGAAGAGATTATTAGCTTTCACGACACATCCCTGAAATGCGCACACTATGGACACACATTAGTTTCACAAGCATAACAGGAGCTGCTACATGTAAATGCCAGTCTGGTTTAGTAGGCTTACCATGAGTGGAGTGTTTAGGTCGTCTCTGATACTAGTTCAGTCATTTAAAATTTTGAAATTAAGATGCCTACAAGCTGAGCAACGAACACTTGTTGGAACCAACAAGTGGATCGGTGGGAATCCATGAATATAATTTGTCACTCAAAAAAAAAAGTGTTCTAAATGCTAGGGATAAATTAGGACTTACTTTCACAAGTAAAAGGTGAAACAATTGTTTTAACAGCTCTCTGCATCTCCTGATAGTCAGTTTTTCCAGCAAAAAACATACCACAGGCCCAGAAAACACCATGTCTCACCTGAAGCAATTATATCTTCTATCAGTCATTTCAGTGAGATGGGATTCCTCTACATTCCCCCAAACCTAAAATAATTTGATAGTTCTCACTTTTCTAGCAGTATTGAAGTCTCAAAACATTGGAGAGCATTTATACTTCCTTCCAACATACATGAAGAGAAGGAAAGCATGAAGCCTATGAGAAGCAACAGATACATAAATCACAGAGTAATTCAGCCAGCATAAAATGTTAAAGTAAATCCATATCTCTGTCATTGCTGTGATCAGATCTCCCTGGCAGAGCAAAGGTGGCAAGATTGGCTAAACCTTTCAAAGCAGCTATGTAACAGCGACTTGTTTAATCATCAGAGAAGCAAAGCTCATTACCAAAAGCTTCCCAGCAACGGAATAGCAAAGTTTGGATAAGAGCTTGTCATTTGAGGTTGTGCCCTCAGACTGCAGCGTTTGGGCGTTGACAGAGCAATATCCTTTCTTTCTGAGCAAGAAAAAAGCCAAGGCTTCTCCTTTGTTCCAGGGTGTACCTACTATACTCACAAGGCACATTCTTTGGGAGCAAGTACAGGCATCCTGCTCTCCTGGGAGCATTGGGTGCATCGGCACAACAAGGAGGAGATGAAAAGATGGCAGCTGGCATTGTGTCATGGCCATAGAAATAGTTCATACAAGAGCAACAAAATGAGCTGGGGTTATCATCCTGGCAGGCAACATGCCCATGCTCCAAAGTGGGACCTATGCCCTAATGCTAAGACATGCTCAGCTCATTATCATTAAGCAACTGGCAAACTTAGGAAGATGCATAGTATGACCATGAGAAGAATAAGAAAACAAACATATCACAATTAAGACAAGTTCAGCTAGAAGAATAACTGTGTGACTCTACCCAGAGACTTTAGGGATTTCTTATCAATTACCCAATTTTCCCTCCTCTGTAGCTTTCCCTCCAAAAAGCAGAGCTTTGTCTCCTTTCTGCCAGCTGCCTGCTACTGCAGACAACAGAGATTGGATCACAAAGATTGTACCTGCAATGTAGATTCACAGGTGTTTATAATAATAAACCTTTTTAGCTGAGAAGGTCTGTGGGGCAGTTTCTTTTTTATTGACATTAAGGAAAGCCAATCTGAAATCAAAGCTCAAGTTTCAGGGAGCTGCTTACTGTGTAGTAAAAAAAATAAATCACGAGTTGATCTGGAGAGTAAAGTTTTCAAGTGAGTGGGTGTCAGCGACTTGAACGTTAAGCTTCAATCATTTCTGAAAAGAGGCTTTCAAGTCGGACTTCTCCAATATGCTGTCCTAACCTAGCTGTTCACTTGCAGCTTTATTAACAGTAGAGTGACACTACAGCAATTTGATTAAGCTTCTCCAACCAATATTCACTTGAACATTATCAAATATAGCTATACAATAACAGGCTTTGCTCAATACTCATCCGTTTTGTAACTAGTGGTTGTTAAAAGTCAAATGGTAAATCACTGCAAAGAAGTGAACCTTGAGTTCAAAGAGCTTGCGTTCTCAGGTTAAAGCCTCAACAAGCTAGAAATCATAGCAAAAATTAGGGAGTATATGTTTCACATTTACACATTCACATGGGTAGGAGTTGGTAGACCATAACCTCCAAGAGCTGGGAGGATTCCAGACCAGGTTACATACCCTGGCAATTTTTCTGTCTGTTAAGGTTCATCAGGTGCACAGGTCCAAGCAATATTTCTCCTTGAACTGGAAATCGGGATTTCCTTCTTTACATGAGTTATTTCCTTCCTGCTTTTCAATAACAGTACCAGCAAATTCAATATAGAAAGGCAGTAGCACAAACCCACAAATAGATAAGCAGAAATTGAGTGTTTGCCTGACTTTCAGAAGACAGAGGCATTCTACTTAGGATGAGCATACTAAATGCAACTAGACTACTAAAAAAAAGCACAAAAACCTGTTGTATATAGCACATCTACAACTTCACCTCGTTAACTCTAAACTGTCAGCATCAGTAACAACTCTTTCCTCTTGTATTTACATGTACACCCCGAAGATGAACCTGAAACACCTGGAAAAGATCCTCCCCAAATTCCTTAAGGCTTTGAAAGCGCAGGACAGAGTGCTGCTGGTGGGAACTACCAACCGTCCCTTCGATGCTAATCTTAAACCTTTCTGCAAAGTTTACCAAAAAATCATTCTTATTCCTAGGCCTGACTACGCTTCAAGATTTGGCAAGTATTTAAATCATCCTGTTGATTCCTACTGTTTAAAATCCATGCTTATTGTCTGGTTATCCTCAGAACTGACTTTAAATTCACACCCCGGGTACATCTCAGTTCCTGAAAGTGTAGGCAGTACAGGTACAGGCTACCCCAGAGAGCAAACAATAAAAGTGGAAGTTGGGAGAAGAGTTTAAAATACTGTTTGGCAGTTACTAATTTTTCATTAGTTTAGTGCACAGCAAGTTCAGCCCAAGCTGGTTTTTCCCCTGTTTGAAGGGTAAGACCCTATTTCAGTGCAAATTTTCTAATCCAAGCTTTTAGGTTTGGTGATGGGTTTTTGTTCGGTTTTTTCGGGTTTGTTTTGTTGGGGTTTTTTTGTTTGGTTGGTTTGTTTTCACACAGGGATTCTAAGTTTCTGTTATTCCTATCCAGTTTCCGTACTCTAAACAATATACTTCAAAGTCCCTCCATAAACAGAACTGTGTCTGGAGGACTGAGTTTTGTCACTAGCAAATTCCATTTTTGTACCTACAGATCATTAGGGAAATCTTAAAGGCATCCACAATTTTGCAAGCCTAGTCTATCAAATGTCTGCAGTGACAGACAGGCTCTCCCAAAGCCCGACAAGTTCCCCGAGTACCCCATACATTGGGATTTAAAGCTTGTCGGGAAAACAGTGTATCTTATTAGACCAATTTACATGGCTAGAAAGAGACAAACTTCCAGGAATACAAGTTTGTTTTCAGATTTGAATCATCTTGAAGCCTGCAATAGCTCAGCATTGGCTAGGAAGAAACACTCCAAATTAAGCTTAATAATGGGAATCAATTACTACAAGAAAAATGGAAGTTTGTCCGCATCCTTCAGAAGTGGCTGGTAGAAGGGCTTTTGTTCCCAGAAATACATAATTTTTTCCTGTGGTTTAATCATGGATACGTGGTTGAACAGTTTTCTGGGCACTAAGGGGTCTCGACGTGGTGACTCACAAGCAGAAGGGCTGTTTAGGTCCAGTCTAAAGATAATATTGAAAAAAGGTTTGAGGCTATTCAGAATGTCACCAAACACTTCAGCTTAGGACTCTCAATGGTGCACTCCTACCAGCAGCTCCTAGCATGGAAATCCCTGTTGATCACCACATCAAAGACAACAGACTCCCTTCATGCCACTGATTTCTGATAGATCACATCCCAGAATACAGTAGTAAAGGAAACCACATTCAGTTCAGGGACCTGGCTACACAGTTGTACCCCGACTACAATATCGCTCCACATAGTCACCTTCTCACAGTACAGTCGCATGACTTTTGTAAAGTCCAGTTTCTTAACTGCCTTTCACAGAGGCAGCCAAGGTACTGAGATGATGCACGTTTGGGCAAGCTCAGGACAGGTTTTGACTGTCTAGCACATTATAAATCTCTCCCAAGTTCAATAATTTTCATAGCGTGGATGGGAAACGGTCTCTAAGCAAGCTAACATGTGTTTCATGTTACGTTACAGCTCTGATAAATTGCTAACAGATAAGGGACATGAATAAGACCTAGAGAGAGGAGGTGATAGCAGCTGAATTTAGCTGTGTTCACTTCTGGAGATTGAGCTGTCACATTCTGGGATTCTCACCACTAATTTGGAGTCCAAAAGGGCCAGCTGAAGGGATTTCAACTGCAAACTTAAGAATGCCCCAAAAAGTTAACTCTTGACATTTTAAAGCAGATTAAACTTGCAATTTTACTTCTTTGACATTGTCCCATTTAAGACCCTGCCTGGCTTGTTCTTTAGCTCCAGCCTTCCCTGAAGTTCAATGGAAATATGATCTTTACCACAGAGAGCCCTCACCTTCCAATGCCTGACACCCAGTCCGAGAACTAGAGAAACTTGTTTTGACAGGAAAGCCATAACAGAACAAACACTCACAGCCACAGTGCACGTTACCTGTCTGCTACAACCCTCTCTCATTACAAACCAGAATATTCCAATCTATGCACAATGGAAATAGTAAACACACAATGGAAATCATTAAACTTGAAGATTCACGATCCTATACTGGTTTCTTGCTATTAATCACCCAGCAAGTCGGTAACTTGTATTACACACAGGTCCTGCCTGCACCAGAAGCTGCGGCACACAGTCTATGGCTGCACAGAAGCAGTGCTCACTGTTGTGTGCATCAATTCCTCTTTTATGAATTAGTGATTCAGCCAATAATTATCGAGCATAGATATAATTCAAGTGGAAGACCGCAATTTGCCCGAGTGAAAAATGTAATACAAAGTTGTCAATAGTTATGGGCATGAGTCCATAGTATTGACGCGGCAGTCAAAGGAAGGATGGGGCAGGTTTGCTCCATTACACAGCTGCCCCAACATCCAGTACCGTTAACTCCCCAAACACATTTTCATACTGCATATGAGCATTCAAACACACAACACCCAAATCACAAGTTGTCTGTCTCATTCACAAACCTTTTTAATCTCTATACATAATACTTGTTGTTTTTCCCAAGTGTTTTTATATAAGACTTTAAAGGAAAGCATGGTGAGATTGCATGAAAGTTTTAATAAGTTTCTCTGAGACAGACCATTACTTTATATAGGATAAAACAAAAGATGTTATTACTCCTATAAATTTATCTTTGGAAGCAAAATCTCAGGCACTTCACAAACAATTAAGTAAACCTTCATATCACAGAGGTTCACAGCTAAAAGATACAAACAGATTCACCATTCAAATAAGCAGCAAAGTGCCAATCACAGAAATTTATACCTGGCCTTTGCAACACATGCCTGCAGAGCTGGAAGCCAAAGGCTTCCAAACCAAGGATCGAGTCCCCATAGCAGCCCTCAGCCCAGCAGGAGTCACTGGTGACCAGGGTCATGGAGATAAAAGCAGGCTGTTAATATAGGTGCGTAAGTCTACACACCCAGACTGGAACATGCTGGACAGGTTCTCTTTCTGTGCGTACTTAAGCACATTTAAGTAGTTCTTTCCATTTTTACACACCTATCCACCTCACATTATGTGGCCTTAATGACTTTCGGAAAAGTACTGACTGATAGCCAACAAACGATCACTAATGGTTCGAAAACAGATGTGCCTGAAGGCCTCTATGCTACAAATCTGTGGATGAAAGAAACAGCAAACATGAAAAATGTGAATCCTGGCTTTTCTGACTGATATCCCTTATTTTCCTGTTTCAGAATGCAAAAATATTTCTCCTGCTTTCCTTAACGCATGTCTTTGCCATTCTCTTTTTCTGGATCCTGATGAACAGTGCTATGGAAGCACATTATTCTGCAGAACGGTGGAGTGATCACCAGCTCGCTGAACATAAGCTGCCTAGCAAAAGTGTCTGATGGTTTCACCCCGGGACACATCATCCAGGCAGTACAAGCTGTCCTGAGCGAGCTACGCCTTCTGCAGATGACCAGGAAGCCACTGACGACTGCCGAGTTCGTGACTTCTCTGGCCAGGCAGGATCCAGTGTACATAGAGGAGGAAGAAACATTTAAGGTGACATTAAGAGCTATGTTAACCAGCTGTCTTTCATCATCCCCTGCCACGTCCTTGTCCGGGCACATTTGATCTAGAGACCCGCTAATTCCGCTGATGGGTTGGCACATCACTATTTGAATGATGATGTATGGCTGAACAGCACCAAACACCCACCTCTTCCCATTTTGGGATGTTTGGCAGCCCGGGCTGCTGGGCAGCTGGACGTGCCAGGCAAACTGTCATTACTACAGGCAGCAGCTCCACACGGGCAGCACACCTGGCACACAGCTTTGCTGAACCTACTGCCCTCACCCTGCTCCTGCTGAACAGAGTGGCTTTCACATGCGTGGATAAATCATGCAAGTGTCATTAGTACAATGCATCGTTTGTTTGGGGGTTTTTTTGAGCTGATGTGTTCAGCCCGCCTGGCTATGTTGAGAACACAAAAAACCTGGACATGCAGGTGTTCCACATAGGGCTCAATTTCTAAAGTCCTTATTTTAAATCATTTCAAACAAGAATTTTCTTCTAAGAGTTTTGATTTAAAATACTGGTTTAAAATAAGAATTAGTTTCTGCCTCAAGCTCCCTCCCTCTCCCCACCCTCAGGGCTGTAAAATCCTGAAGGCAAAACCTGGCACATTGCACATACCTCAAATGCACATGGATCACCCTGCAAACAACTACTTTTTCCAGATGTAGCTCAGTAATAATTAGCCTTTGTTTCCCTAGACTAGGATTATCTTTATGTAGCAGTTAATTCTGCTTTCACTGTATCACTTAGGTTTCCTATTGATGGGAACAGTTTATCAGGCTTAAGTATAGGTCTACAATGTATTTACTGTAGTGACTTCACTGTAGCCTAGGGACGGCTGAACCGGACTTGAACTAGCTAGTCAAGCACAACACTGCAACTTAGCAACACTGACACTCCAGAAAAATGGTGCAACACTTGACTGAGGCACTCCAAGCCTACTAAACACTAGTGAAAGCCTTGGCCACAGAACAGAAAACCCTGTTGTGTACCAAGATGCTGCAGGCAGCCCACACCTGGGGCTCCAGATGGGATAGGGCTTCTGTACTGAAGCCAAGAGACCCCAAAAAGCACTTTCTCAGTCCTATCCCCACCCCAGCTTCTACCCAGACCCACTTTTAAACCATCCAGTTGTCCTGGCTGAAAGGTTTCCTTCTCCTTCTGCTCTTTGAATCCCCTCTGGCTCTGAATCCCCACAGCACCTCACAAAATAAACAGGATGCAGTTTCTAACAACTTTGTCCAAGTCTTCTTCCACTGCTAACCTAATGATAGTGCATATTTCTCCCAGCCCTGTTGAACACTTTCCAATTTCCATCTAGAGCCATTTGGCTCACTCAACGCAGGCAGCATTTGTGATATTTGGCAAATTACTCTTTTTATCCTCATGCTTCCTATCTAAACCAGTATCTTTCCTCAGGGAAAGGCTAATGGTTCAGTGTTGCAGCAAAGAAAAAAAAAAACTATCATTCCCAGCTCCAAGTAGTAATCCATTTGTACCCTGAAACATGAGAGCTAGTATTTAGTGCAAGTTTTACTTGAAAATATTATTCTGCTTGCTATGAATGTGCCTGTTTTGTACAGCACGAAGCGTGCAGGCAGCGCTTCATTTTGAACACTGCTAAAATGATACTGTCCTCGGCGTCCCGCGGCAATCATTTCTTTGCATTAATTACAGCCCTTAAAGTATTTCCTTTTATCCGTTTCAAATTTTTTTCCCTTAAATGTCATGGAACCTTGCCCCAGCACCTGTAATACGGCACAGGGGAAGAGGATTGTCAAAATGGCCTCATGCATTAATTAAACTCCAGTGTCTTCATCTCGTCTCGCACAGAAGTCTCCCCTTCCTGAGCCTCTAATCATTGCCACCGTTGGACCTTTTCTGTTGCTTTGCTTTGTCCTTTTTGAAGTGGGGCGGCTAAAACGCAGCATTCAAAGTGAATATTAGCGCTGTGATGAATCTTTGATTTCTATTCACTGGAAACATGAATCTCCCTGTTTGACATTTATATTCTGCCAGTGTTCCAAAATGAATATAAATAATGCAAAATTTGTAATAATGTGATTTCTTCATTCAATTTACTCAAATTTCTGCCCCAATTATACATCCTCATTTTTGAAATTACAAATTATTGCACCAGTGTGATTGATACAAATCCTTGCACAAAAATAACAGTAATCCTAGAGGAGCAAAGGACTGCAGTCCAGCTAGCACACCAAGTTCTGCCTGGCAGTGACTGGTACAAAATACTTACATGCAAGAAAACCCCTACTACAGGCTATGGACATCCATTGCTTCCTCCAACAAGCAACCATCATAACTTTGATCCATCGCTCACTATCAGGAACATCCCCAGTTCAGATGCTAGTGCGCTAACGATAAATCTACTTGTAGCCGTAACTGAGGAGCTGGCTTCATTAATCACACATCGCAGTTCCACTAGCTAACGAGGCAAAAGCAGCCATTACTGCAAGCCAACAGGCAGGTTAATTTTGTGCATTGAAATATATGCATGAAGAAACAGGAGGAGAACAAGAGGGGACATCACAAGTCACTCAGCTCCTCCCGCCACATGCAGCGGAGTCCTTTTATCAGTGACTCTGAGCAGGCAGTGGGATGACCTCCACAGCCCGCCCCCACCAAACAGTGCTTTACACCCCACCAACCTCCCAGAAAGCTGTTGGCAGGGGTTTGTTGTTCTTTTCACCTCCCACTTAAGGTCTGGGGAACATTATACCCAGGACAACAAACCTGGAGGAGGAGACCGCAGGGAGAAAAATAGGATTTCCATGGCCTCATGGTCTGTGGCTCATGGAAGGCTAGAGACATCGCTTGGTTGCTAGTTACTGCTGGGGAAGTCAAGACCTCCCCAAGTCAATAGTCACAACCACCACCTTGTCTTTCTTATCCCCCTCACGTGAAGGGCCAGAAGCAGCCATCTCCAGACCTCTCCCTGCCCCATCCCATCCCATTTGGGACTGTTCTCCCCGACACAGGAATAGTTTGGCCCAAGACAGCAAAATTCAATTGCCCAGGCCACTGCACCGAGAGCCTCCCAAACACCTCCCATGTCACCATCCAGATGTGGATCCGCGAGAGGCTGCATGATGTTTTAATCAGTGGAGTCAGGGTTCTTGGATGGGGAGTGCTCAGCTCAGTCAGGCAATTAGAGCAGAGATCACTGTGTTGGGGCTGCCCAGAAGCCAGCTGGACATTTGACAGCTGTCAGACTTCATTTACCTGCTGACAGTATTTAATCTGTAAGACAAGAGAACCAAATAGGGTGCCTGTCATCAGCCCCTTTCTGCAACCCAGAAGCAGCCTGTAAGAAGCATGACACCAAGGAGGACCATTGGGTGCCAGGAGAGGAATGTGAAGGCGTTTTCTCCCCTATACACTTCCAATACCTCTTCTCCCAACTAGTTCTCTTGCTGCTGCCTGTCTGCAACACATACTGGGAAACTGGACGAGGCAGATTCCTAGAGGCAGCCCTTCCAGGCTCAGGCTCCAAGCAGCATTTTGGGTGGATCACATGGCAACAGCAGACCTTCACGGGATGCTGCATTGGTAGGAAGGTTAAAGACGACAGGGGCCCCATCAAAGGGCAGATGAGACACAGCTGGGGCATGAAATAGTGGTCTGTAGCCAGAGGAAAGACATTCATTCCTGGGTCAGCGCATGGATGAATATGGTCAAGGCGGCAGGCATTTTACCAGCCATGTAGCATTTTATTCTCTGATGTAGGCAGGACTTTGTTAATAAAGGTTCCTGTACGTACAGCTTGGGAAAGACTAATTCCTACATAACTACTAACTTTAAGGCACTGCCTTCTTCACTTTACATTATTTTCACATGGCCTAGAACTGCCTTGTTGACATTACAGTCCAGGAGCTTGGCAGGTTTGCAGAGCAACTATACCAAAATCATTTACAAGTCACAGGACTGTGAACAGGCATCTGAAAGCAATAAACAGGTTTTTAATGTTCAGGGTTTGTTTTGCTTCTTAAGCTCTCTCATTGAAATAAAAACTGTCTGGATTGATTTGCAGAGCCATGAGAAGTAGATGCTTTGTCTATTGCCAAGTTTCAGACCACAGGGAGTTTTGACAAGAGCTATATACCCTGGAAATAGGGTTGATCATAGAAGTTCTAACGTTTCCATAACTATAGCAACACAAATGGCCCAGTTAAGAATCCCTGTTAATGAGACACAGTTCAAGCAAGCAATTGCTACACTTCTTGTTATAATAATGTACTCAAGAGATCTGAGGATTTCATTTCTCCTTCTCCACAAGCCAGTCAGGATTTTAAGAGATTTGGAGGGGTTTTGTTGTTGGTTTTTTGTTGTTGTTGGTTTGGTTTTTAAGGAATGCTCCATTGTACTAGTAAAAAGTTTAAGGTTTTTTTCTTTAAGTTTTAATAAAACGTACATATCCTTTTTGATTCTCCAGGCTTGGTATGCCAAGACACCACTGGGTAAAGCACGAATCAGAGCACTTGCAGACAAGGAGAAAGTACCAAAAGGAAAAACAAATAAAGGAAAAGGAAAAAAGTAACTTGCTCAAGAATTTTGCATCTGGCAATACCAGTCACAGCTCTACTTTACTGAAGAGGGGAAGACATCAGGAAAGCAGACACATCAGAATAACACACCCCAAGTTTAAGTATTCCAGGAAAGAGAATTCCTTTCTGAATGAATTTTTAAAAAGTTAAAAAAAAAACAATCAGATGAGACATCAATGTGACATGTAGCTCTCACAGGATAAAGAGTTAACGACCACTGACTTGCTCAAGTATTATTTATTCGAAGAGATTTTAGGGGGCAGAAGGGTTCATTACTCAGGACTGTAACATGCCATCAACTTTTAGGCTATACTCATTTATTTCAGCAAGTAACTCTCCTTAAAAATTGATGTCACATTAATGTCTTTCATTACTTTAATATCCTATATGCTTTATAAAACTAACTGCTTTATATATCTGTAGGTCTAATGTGTTACAGTTCTCAATAAAACTATTACAGCTATAAAGACTGCTTTTTAATTGGGATGGATTATAAGACACTTAATGCAATCAACCACAAGCTGAATATTTACATAGCTGCATGAGGATCAGCACCGTTTTACCTTTTGATGCTTTATCATGGACAAATTTTATATGTGATGTTTGAAGAAAACAATAAGCAGAACAAAGGCAAAAGTAAAGCAGTCAGGTGGTGCTCATGTCAGTGGATGCCCTGAGAACCTATTTTGCTATAGAAAACAATGCCAAGTTACCTTGTTTGCACAAACGGCAGCGTTATCCGTTACATAAGAAAACATGTATGACAGAACAGCAGCTGCAATGACAATCTGGATTAGGCCTGCTGAGCTTTCTAAAAGGTTGTTTCATGCTGCGTTAAACCCAGTCTACCTAGACCTGCTTTAGCTTCTGCTAAAGCCAGTCCTTCAAGCTCCGTTCAAGCAGCCCACTGGTGAACGCCTGCCCCATCCCATTCAGACCCCACACATCAAGCAGGGTACAGATGGAGCCTGTGGGGACACAGCAGCTCTTTCTGTGTGCTTGAGCAGCAAAGTGCGAAGCTCTGTAGCAGGAATGCCTTCTGCCCACAAGGACCCAAGACACTTGGAAGCAGAGATTCGCTGGTCTTGTGCTTTGATGCAGCGAGTGCATTAGACTTAATGTCCAAATAGCACAGGGAACAGTCCACGGCAGCATTTGATAGCATTCAGGTAACAGGCAATCAATCTTGTCCGTTCATAAATCATCACTTGTGGGGGCAAGGTTTTTATAGGCAGTGGTCAGAACACCCTAAAGCTTTGGGACATCCTACGTGGCACTGATGGAGCCAACACCGCCTTTATGTCAAGTACAAGGTCTCATTCACCAGGGTCTTTGCCAACAGGCAACTCACAATACCTATTTAATTGGAACACGAGGCACACCATCCCCAGGGAGTCAAAGGACCTGCCCATACCTTTACTACCGAGAGGCTGGGAGGTACCAGGAGGGCTGCGATGCTGTAGGGAGCTGCTCAGGTTTCCTCCAGCACAGGCCAGGCCAACCAGCCTTTGAGGGAGGGCAGGCTGGGGACAGCACATCACGTTCTCTGCCAGTTACAATTCACTCTGGAGTACAGCAGTGCTCGCTGCTTAGTACAATCTTACCAAGGCGTACATAAAAGGGAATGATCACATTTTAAAAATTTCCACATCTTCGTACTATCCCAAGCCCTCACTTCCCCTGCTTGAACAGTTATTTCATCAAAAAGGTGGTGGCAAGTGACTTGCCGAAAATGCACTTTTACCCAGACAGTGGGTACACAACATGCTTTAGGACAGCAACCCTGCAGAAAGACAAAAGCCCACCCAAAAACCTGCCTGAAAAGCTGCTCTAACAGTTTGCTGAGAAGGGATTGGTACTGAGCCTCTCCCACCAAGAAGAAATCCAACGGGGAAAAAAAAAAAACACAAAAAACACTCCTGGAAACAGCAACGTCTGAACAAAAGCCCAGAAAGATTCCTACAGGCAACTAACTGCACAGAAAACAATTCAAGAAATCGTATCACTGAGCACAGTAGAGGGAACTGGGTGGCTCTT
The DNA here is from genome assembly GCF_023638135.1 of Falco biarmicus. Taxonomy (NCBI): domain Eukaryota; kingdom Metazoa; phylum Chordata; class Aves; order Falconiformes; family Falconidae; genus Falco; species Falco biarmicus. The sequence goes on along the minus strand of NC_079295.1, from coordinate 8,920,692 downwards.
GTTAATAAAGTGAATTTACCCCCCCAAGGGGGGAACGGGCTGCCATGTCGTCACAGCATGTGGGACAGAACCAGCCCAACTCAGGGATTTTGCAGTCATCTTTGGCTACGTTTTGCTGTCTGATACAGGGCTCCCCTGGACTTCAGCCTTCCAACCCTGCCAAAGGGATCCAAGCAACAGAAGAGGAAATGCTTGCTAGATCTCCTCTGTGCAACACCTCAGGACATTTCTGGTGTACAAATTCCTTCCCCCAGCCATCCCCGCAGTAATCCAGTTGCTGGAACCTCGTCACGACCCACTCAAGGGACCCTACGAGTGCGAGTTGCCAGCCTCTGGATTTAATCACTTGCAAGAGAACAGCTACAGACTTTGGCTTTCCTTTCTTTATTCTTTCTGTGCAGACGCTTGTTTGCGGCAGGCTGCTGGCTCCACAAATTTGGCAGCACATGCCAATTAAAAAAGGTACTCTTCAACTGCATCCTAGGTGAGGAGAGCCAGACTCTCCAAAGAGATGGCAGGGTTTGTGTTAAAATCCTCATCTCTGCTCTCATCTGCAAGAAAACTAATTTGGATAATTCTGTCCTCAATCTTGCCGACAGTGGAATACTCCTCTCCACAACAGGTTTGACAGCAGGACGTGATGTGATGAAAAGACCGCATTTAGGCTGGATGTAAGCAAGCCCATTAACTAATATTTCAGCAGGTTCAATGCAATCTCAATAGCAAAGTAACACACTGACTGGCAACATCCATCTCCAGGGCATGACTCCGACCCCGTGCAGAAAGGATGTGTGAACCTCTCAACATCCCAGGTGTGCTCAGCAGGGCAGAAGCCTGATGTTTTTCCTCCAGTATTTACCAGTTTATGGGAGAAAGCACTGGAGCCATGGATCTTTTAGGTGTAGCTTGCAATGGTGGCTACTTTCAGTGTGAACCGCATTTCCCCCCCCCCCCCCATGGGAATCTGGAAGCCACGGCTGATGTATATGCAAGCAGCTCCATGGGTGCAGGAGGTGGAGAGGCAATAAAGCCAACAAACTCTGTCCTGTGTAGCTGCCAAGCCCTCGCTCTGCTTTAGAAAGTCCTCGCAGGGGAATGGGGAGGGAAGAATGAGGAGCAATTTTAATGCTATTTATAATTATTATTACAGAAAGTGCAGCTACTTGAAAATGAAGCTGTTGCATCAAGCAGAGCCAACACACAGTAATTTCAGTGTCAATGGCTGAACTGTTCAATTAAGTGGCCCTGGCTGGATCTCCAACACCCATCCTGCTGTGAGGCTAAAGAGTGCTCTCACAAGGAGCACCGCTAGAGATCTTTCACCATGGGGGAGACGGGGGGGGGGACAGGACAGACGTGGGGAGAGGAGATTGTGGCTTTGCTAAACCCAGCCACAGGGCAATTGCGCTTTGCTTTCCAGCCACAGCAATCCCAAAATCTGATGAGGGAGGAAAATCCCACCCTGTTCCCTACTTAGTTTCCAGCAGGAGGCAAGTTTTGGGGATGTTGGAGAGAGGTGCTGGGCTGCTTTGCCTCCTGGCGTGGTGGTGGGAGGTAATCCAGCAGCACCAGCAAAGTTGAGAAAAAGAAGCTGTCATGCTCATTTATATATGTAAGTGATCTAGAGAATTATCGGCTAAATTATTTAAATGTCCCATTACTATTAAATTACTGGGCATTCATTGTAAGAACAGTCATAATACAGTAACTAATTTGGTATTAATGTGAATGTCAGCGTTTCATTGCAGTTATTTTGTACTTCATCATAAGATAATTTACCAATAAATTAATTGGCTTAATTGCTTCCTCCAAACCCAAGAGAACTACATGTGACATGACTTTTTCAAAGTGTTCATGCTCAGTCCCCATCCTTCTGCTTTAACCACAGCAAGTGGGAACCCTCCTTTGAAACACCTGGGGAGGAACAGCTGGGAAACAGGGAGCAAGGTGTGACTTCACTCTCCCAGAGGCAATAAAGTCTTGGCATAACCCTTCCCTGTGGATTTTAATGTGCTGTAGATATAGCCCCCAAGACCACACTTGGAGCAGGAGCCCAGGCTTCAGTGCCAGCTTTGCAAGGCGCTGGGTGGTGGGCAAGAAGCACAGCCCCTGCACTCAGCTTCCACCCAAGGCAGGGGAAGCACCAGAGAGCCATTCTTGTCCACCTCCCCATTGCACAAGTTCCCCACATCCCCTTTGCCTCCCTAAAATACCAGTAACCCCCAATCCCCATCAGCAAGGCATCAGCCAAACTGGCCAGAGCAGACACTCGAGCTGCAGCTGGCAGACCTATTCCAGCTGGAAAGAATGTGCTACCAATTTGCCACCAGGCAAAAAAAGTGCCTTAACTGGGGCTTCAGGTGTGTAGTGCCTCAGGTGAGATGGCTGCCAACCGATTTAAACACTATCAGTAAGGCCGAGAAACAAAAGTGGTTTACCACAATGCCTGGAATAAGATAAGCAAGAAATCTCACAGCGGTGAGGGAGGAAAACCAGCCCTCGCCAGGCAGAAGGCAGGGCCTGCCATGAAGTCATGCTTTCACCATGTGCCTTGGGTATTATTAGGTCCCTGGTCTATGTCAGGCACTCGGGTTATGCCACTGTGGCCAAAGCCCTTTAATCAGACGCTGTAACTCCTGTTAAAAGCCGTGCCAGCCCTTCTCTCTGATCCCTGCCAATTCTGCAGGAGCTGTTTTGCCTTGCTAGCCTGGACTGATTTAGAGATAGGGTTACTGGGAGTGCTGCTGCCTTCCTGAAAGCCGGTTCCTCCAGCACTGGGATTTTTACAACCAGCACTGAAGCTCTCTGGCAACCACAGCAAGCCTCCCAGAGCTCCTACCCCTCTGTTCCCCAGGAGCTTAGGAAAAAGTTTACTGCTGTTTTCTTCTCCAGGAGATGGAAAAAAGCTCCATCGAGAGCCCAGTGGGTAAGGACAGCTATTTTCTCCAGTTTATTGGTTTAAATGTTTTTTAATAAATTAACAGGGCTCTTTTGCAAAGCGCTGGGAACAGATTGCACTGGACTCAGCACTTTGGCACATGCTCCTCCACCATCAGGGAGAGATCAGCCCAACTGCAAAATGCTGCTAGATCTTTATTTATGGTAATTCGCCCGGATCCTGGGCAGTCTGCATTACGCCAGGCTGGCAAACAGTCTGACTCCATGTAGGAGCAACCCAAGGGAATACATCTTCCAGCACACCCTGGCCAGAGGCAAATCCCAACCACACAGCGCCTGTTGCTGCTCATTGTTTAAGTTGCCATTAGAATTAAAGAAATGACCCAACATTTTTCAGCAAAACCCCCCAAATCCAGTAATACAAAGTGAAGCTGACTGTTCTATTAACTCCCATCCTGCATCAGCAATTTTCTAAAGTGCGGAAACATTATAATTGACTTTTCTGCTAGTAGCAAAATGTCATTTTTTCTTAATACTTCCTAAGTCAGTAATGCATTTCAAAAGCCTCCAATGCCACTACCACAACAGGACTTACAAATTAGCACATTTTTAGCTTTTCATTAAACACAATACCAAAAAAAGGTCTCATCATATTAGGGTTTCTCTCCTCATTATTGAAAGTACTGCGACTTTGGAACTTCGCACAGCAAATTATAATGCACTCAGCCTGGGTCCATTGTAAATCAGGGCTTCAAAAAAGGTGTCACGTAGTCGGGCCCTCTTAAGCACTGAAAATATTGGAGTCTATTTGAAAACGCCTTATGTAGTCTCTCACTAGCCTTGCAAATCATCACAGCACCGGGTAGAGCTTCCTTTTATTTTTTGCCTCATAGCATCAAGCCATTTCTATTCCAACCAGAAAAAGAGGATTATTTCTTGCTGGGATTTAAAAAAAATACCCTACACCTAAGATAACAAGCTGCATAAAATCCCCAAATCATTTAGGGGGTCTTGTTCAGCTTTGCACAGCATCCATGGGGCTGCCTTCTTCAAAGGAAAGGGGGTTTCTGCAGCCAGACCCCCAGCTTCCTGCCCTGGGATGCTCCTGGCCAACGATGCTCTCCAGAGCCCACCGCTAAAGCGTGGTGCAATCAAAGGCACAGTGCCTACACGGCTCCGGCTGATTCCAGAGCTCCACGCTGAAAGGCCGCTACCCTGAGAGGATGCTGCAGAAGAGGGGCCATTTCTTTTGCAGAGCAAACAAGCGCCAGCTCATTTTTGCAGCCATCGCCTCCTGCAAAAGCACCAAATGCAGCCTCAGTTGGCCTTTGGCCTTACATCCCTCAGCTGGCATCCTCTTTCTTGGTAGAGGAGGGAAAATAGTAGAGGAGGTGCCAGCACGGGAGCAGAGAGAGGCTCATGCCCCACCCCTGGGCCTCCAAAAAGGATGGGAAACACAAACTCTGCACCCTTTTCCATTTTCTTAGCCTTCTAACAAAAGGCTAAACACATCCCTAATCTCCTCAGCACAACTTCAAACAAAGCCAACACTGCGCAGTTTCCCCTAGGTGGGATGCCCCTCTCCTCAAAAGCATTCATGCTTTAAGTTGCTCAGACCAACGAGAAAGTCACCGTTAACAAGACGACCAGAGGCAGCCAGAAGCAAAGGGAAAGAGAAGCATGAACTAATGCTGTTTGCTTCTCAGGAAGGCAGCTACGAGCCAGCGGCAAAGTAAAGGGCATTTCCTAATATCCTCTTCCAGATGCCTTACTTTAGGCTCTCCCTTGCCTCAGTTTCCCCAACAGGAAACAGCCAGCCAGCAGCAAGGCAAGGCAACAGTTAGCACAGACACCGGGAAGGCAAAAGCCATCCCACAGCTTAGCCCACAGCAGCACCAAAGCTCAAAATAAGCAACGGAGAGCGAGGAAGTGGAACAAGGAGGAGCCGCAGAGGAGAGTCAGATAGCAGCAAAATGAAAAAAAAAAAGCAAACACAAGGAACTCACCTCTTCTCTCTCAAAGGGCCGGGGCTTCTGCACAGATGTAGTCAGTATGTAGCCACCGCGAAGAAAAAGGACTGCAAATACTGCTTTATCCATCATTGGCCAGAAACCACCCAAAGCCCACAGCCAGCCAGCAACCTCTGAGGAGCTTAGGGGCTGAGGCTTTTATCTGGCTCAGCGGATGACCTGCAAATGGGAAACCCAGATCACCTGCTGCTCTCACAGCAGGAGAAACTTGTCAGCTGCTGCAATGGGCCATTAGCACAGCCAAGGGGGCAAGTGGGTCACAGAGCCTGAGGACCTCAGCTGGTTCTCCTCCAGCATTTTCTCTAGCAGGTGTCCAGGATGAGGTCCCAGCATCCACATCAGGCTGTCACAGCACCTCAGCTGTGTCAAAGCTTTTCTAGAGGTTTCCTTCCAAAAGTGCACCTTAGGACCAAAAACCATTTTGATGATAGCAGTGAGCGTGCAGGTCCAAAATGCATGGGACCAGGGGCTGTGAGGAGCTCTGCAAGATCCTTGCTGCCCCATTGACCCATTTGTGAAAGGAAGGAAAGGCTCTGTGATGAACAGCCACAAATGGAGCTGCCATGTGGGACAGGGACAGACATGGGGGGGGCAGGACCTCCTCTGCCTGCAGTCTCTCCTCCTCTTCTGTGCTGTGGGTCTCTATCCCTCCCCATCCAGCCCCTGTCCTGCCCTGGAGCCACAACATGGTCTGGTGGGAGATGGTTGATCTTGGACTTATTGGGGGTTTTCCCAGATGAAAGCAGTTCAGGTCTGGGATCAAATCAGCCTGCTCCAGCCACCTCCAGCGCATTTCCTCCACATTTCAGGGCAATAAGCTCTTACAGAAGAAGACCAGAGGTGCTGGTTTTCAGTTCCAAATACATCGTTACTCGTCCCAGCTCCTGGTATCCTGAGTCATGCAAGGAGAAGCCACTGTGCCTGCCCACCCAAGGGCTGCTTAATGGAGTGGGACTTCTGCTTTCTAAGTACAAATAACTCAAGAGCAAAATGGAGGGGAAAGAGAATGGGCTTAAACAATAGGAAAAACACCAAGAAGGAATATTTGGAAAGCAAGGGAAAATCTAGGTATCAGCCATTAAGGCTGGATACAGTGTGATGGGCCAAGCCCTAGTGAAAGCTTGACGAGAGGTTAAGAGTTGGGTGCAACCCTGTCTTCTTGTTAGGAGTAATTGGAGCAGTGAATAGACTGAAGGATTAGCAGGAGATGGAAATTGGAAATCATGCAAATGAGCCCTTCAGCCAGCAAAGCCAATAGCCCCGCTCAGCACAAAGTTTGGCTAAGTTATACCCATAATTGTTCTAATTAAAGGTGCACTCCGATGGCTCCATCCCAAACCAGACAGCTCCCGAAAAGCCCCTCAGGCAGCACCCTTTGGGAGGGGGTGAGGGATAGGGAGAAACGCTGAAATCAGTCAGACCAGCCTGAAATCTGAGGTCTCAGCGTGTCATTCCAAAGCCTGATGGAAGCCTGCTCTGGGGTGGTGGCCCCCCCACACCACCACCCACGTTAGCCTAAAAACACCCAGCTGGGAGCAACCCCTCCCCATCCTGTCAGGGTGGGTTGGAGGGGCCATGGGTGTGAGCACACCATGGTGCCACCTCATGGCCCAAAAACCTGCCCCATCTTTACATCATTTTCTCCAGCCCACCTAGGAGATGGCTCCATCCCCAAGCCCTTCACGTGGGGTCTTGCCCAGGGCCAACATTTCATTTAGGCTTACAAAGTCATCCTCACTCCATCACCAAGTTCAAGCTCCCAATTCTGGGATGTCCCTGACCCACCGGTGACATGCCACCCCCCCCTGGCAAGCAACGCACACCCCTCTGCCCGCTAATGAAACCCCTCATGGGGGGATGTCAGGGGCAGCCCAAAGCCTCGGCCCCCAGCATTGCCCACCTGAGCCACCCTCCATGTTCCGCAGGGACAGTCCTTGGCGTCGCAGCTCAGGCAGGGCAGGGGATGTGGCGGCGGCGGTGATGTGCTGACAGCTCGCCGCCGGGTGCTGCCGGCGTGACGGATGGTCCAGGTGCCGCAGCTGAGCCCCAAGAACCGGCTGCCTCGTCTCACCGCAGCAGCAACCTGTAATTTCCGAGGCGTTTCCAGCCCGTACCCCACAAGTGATGGGAAGGGGGGGCAGGAATGAAGGCAGAGCCAAGCAGGCAAACCAGATGGCTCTCTCGTTAAAGTGCAGCTGTGACGAAGAGAGGTCGTAGCCATAATGAATCGGGCAGAGTCCCCACTAATTAACACTGACAAGCGAAGTTCAGATGTGTCCACTGGTAAGGAATAAATCAATCCCCCAGAAATGGATACAGCCAACGAGGGATAGTTGAGTTTGTTGTTCTGCATCCCAGAGGGCAAGCAATTATCTCCATAACTTTCTAGTTAGGGTGCACTTGGGAAACACATCTTCCGATCCATAAATACCTTCCTTCCACAACTCCATTACACTTCCAGGTGTCAAGAGCTAATTTTGCCAAGGAGCAAAACAGCACCGGATGGCATGAAACCGAGCGAAGGGCTTGTTGAAGCTCATGGTGCCATCCAGCTCCTCTGCTTCTACCTGCCGTAGCATTTTGGCAAAGCCAAGCCTGTTGCACGGCAGTGATGCCCCTGCTGGAGACCCAGCCAGAGAATGGGGTGAACCTGCTTCAGTTTTCAGGAGTTTGGGGAAAAGGACTGGGGTGTGAATCGTGACATACCCAGCACTGGATCCTCACCCTATAATCACTACTGAGCCCCAATCTAGGTGGTCAGCCCGCAAGCGGTGGTGTTGACGTGTACCACATCACATCCCTGGTGTCTCCATTCCTAGGAGTGGGTCCTGCACTACAGACCCTACAAGAAGCCTCTAATTCCTTCCACCTTCCTCCTCATCCTTTCAAATTGCACCCTCTCTCCTCCTCCCTGGGATCACAGCCCCTCCAGGGATGCCATGGTGGGACCCACTGGGCACAGGGCACCTGACAGGTGGGGCGTCACCCAACGTGCACCCCTGCACCCCAGCAGCTGTGGGAGAACATCGACCTGAAAGTGAGACTGAACCAGCACTGTGGGGATGCTAAACATTCCCCTGCCTCAGCTCACCAGCAGAAATGCCTGCATCAACCCGGTAGCATTTTTGGGGTGCACAAAGCCATCGCCACCTTGTGCTGCCTTACAAGCCGCTTTGGTCAACGAGGCATATGTTCTGTCCTTACATCCCTCGCAGTTATATAGGGTGACATTATTTCACGTCGCTTTTCCTCCTCTTTTTTTCACCAGACCCAGGCAAACAGAAAATGCAAACGCTGCTTTAGTGCCATTAAACAGCCAGTGGAGCCCAATCCCCTGCTGAACCCCACAGTTCTGAAACTCACAAGAGCAAACTTTTCCTGAGCACTCAAGAGATGCCTCTCAGGTTTGTGTTCTGAGAGATGATGGCAAGGTTGGTGGCATCTCCTGGGCGAGTCCCCCAGCTCTCCTGCCCTTCTCCATTGCACACAACCTTCACAAAAGCAAATTGTCCCTGCTTTTCAGAAAAGGGTTTGTTGTGCAGGTTTCTTTTCAGCATCTCCTTCATCACTGGCTGCTTCTCCACTCCTGAGTCCTCCCAGGTGTAACTAGGGCTGGTAGTTTCTATAGCTGCTGTACGCAGGCAGGTGCTTAAATTGCAGCTGGCCAATATGGGGCATCAAAGTTTGAGACGGGCAGAAAAAAACAACAACAAAAAAAACTGTTACATGGCAAAACTAGCATGGGGATTTTGCAGAGGGAGGGACCATGCCTGGCACTGCTCTTGGGTGGGTTCAGGCAACGCTTAAAGCAAGCCCAACCCTTAAACCATCACTACCCAGAAATTCAGCTGGCCTTGCCGTACGTGTTCAGACAGACACCTTCTAAGAGAAAGGGGTATGAGAGAAAGGGGGAAACTAATGCAGGGAGGAATTCAAGCCCTCCACATCCCCAAATCAAAGGCAAATCGAGCTGAAAGCTTCATGTCGGCAGCCCGGAGCAGCAGAGGCACCACAGCCCAGCGCCTGCCGTTAGCACAAGGGCTCTAATATTTTAGGATAAAGGTGGGGAGAGGGGGAAACCCAGCCCACAACCTTTACAGCCCACAAACCAGCCATCTCAAGGGTGACTGCTAAAAATAACCCAGTTGCCTCGCTAACTAGTAAATGCCACCACCCAGCCCCGTACTGTAAGGGGTCCATGTGACAGAGGGGCAGCCCGCGCGGGTTTGCCAGGCTGGCACTCGGGGTGACATTTCACGAGCGCATTACTGAGGGGTTAAATAACTGGTAGGGCTCCCCTTTGCCTTTAAAAGAGGATGCGCACCAGGATTGAATTCCCAGGGGATAATTAACACAGCTGCAAATCTGCAGCACAGAGGGGGGGAGAAGGGAAGCCTAGTATTTTTAGTTAAGCTAAGAGATATAGGGGTTTTATTCCTATATTTGATGGAAAAAGGGGGGGGGGGGAAGGATAGCGCTGCTCAGTTACAAGAACTGGAAAGGTGGTGTGGGGTTTTTTTTATTGAATTGAATTATTTACCTTTGATAAAGAAGGGCCACTATAAACCAGTGTAGCACATATTATATAGAGCTGTTAAAGGGAAATGTTTCGGCACTATTTAAATATTATCTAATTTCCAATAAAAACTGGACAAAATCAATGTAGCCTGGGGACGAGTTTATATTTCACCAGGCGGCAGTTTTTAAAGGAGGGCTGGTCCGTCAGCAGCAGCCCAGCTGGCTCTGCTCGTGCAACAGCATCTGCAAAAGATTTTTGGGGGGTGCAAAGCGTGACCCTCCCCCCGCCCCCCAGCACAGACACGTGCGACTTCACGGGCGTTAATGGTGCGGTCTGACCCCCTCGCTCAGCCGCCAGCCACGTAAGTGGGCAGCGCTGTCACATGGATCAGGAGCGCTGGAAATATAAACGTGGGGACATTTCGGCAGCAGGTTGGCTGTTTGCAAGGTGGCATCTGGCTCCGAGAGAGAAGATTAAACCTCCTGCCCTGCGCTGCCCGGCCAGGGATGGTGCTCTGGGGGGATGAGCAAGCATCGCCCGGGAGAGCCACCCTCGCGCCGCTGTCCCTCCAAGGTAGGCTTGGGTAGCAGATGGTTTATCTCGTGGCACAGTGGCTTTGCCATCCTGCCTGCCCACCTCTCGGTCCCCCAGCTGTGGGCGCACCATCCCTTCCCCACAAGCTGCAAGGTGCTGGGGGGACACACAGCCATCACAGGGAGCTCTGCCACTCACACCAGCTCATTTTAATTATTTTGGGGGTTAAGAGAGGGTGCAAGCTTTAAATCAGTCATGCATTGCAATCCGTGCTTGAGAGCAGCTGGAGTAGGCAGTGCCGCGGGCTGCCAGCCCTCGGGCTCCTTCACCACACTGGAAATTTCCCTGGAAAAAAAGATAATGCCGTTCCCCACTGCTGGAGGACAGCTGTAAATCACAGAGATGATGCCAGGAGCTCTTCGCATGGGCACATCTGGACTCGTTGGATTTTTTAAGGCAGCCTCATGGGTTTTTTGAAGCAGCAGGGCAAGTTATTACGGGCTGAAATCTCCCTGGTGTAAGGACTAAGTTGTTATGTGGCAGCTTAACTTGGGGAACAAGCTCACGCTGAAGTCATTTTGCTTCTGTGTATCGTGCTCTTTCATGTGCCAGGAATGAGTTTTCCTCGTAATGTGAAGCCAGTGCAGACAATTTAAGTCATTATTAATAGATACACTTGATCTGAGGAAGTAAAATGCTTAATGTTTTGTTAAATGAGGTGTACTCTGCAAACAGTCGTATGCAGGGAGAAGGTTAAGATGCTCCCCCCGCGTTAGAGATTAATGAGTGCGAGGCTACTGCTAATGAAGTGCTCATCCTCACCAGCGTTTGGAGCCTGAGTCCGTGCAGAAATGTCTTTAGTGAAGTGAGGACACGTAACGATGACCCCAGGCTTAATTGCTCACAGGATCAGGCCCTTGGACCTTCAGGGTCTCGAGGCATGGGGACCAGGATGCTGGGAGGACAGGTGATGTGCCCAAGGCCATGCAGCATGGCAGTGGCAGAGGAGAGGGTAGGGCTGCAGGGTCCCAGCCTTTCTCCACCACCCAATATCACTGCCCAAAGGTGACAAGTAGTTTACAAGCAGCCAACCCCCTCCATTTTCCTTCAAAACCCAGCCGGTGACTCCTCCCTTGGTCCCGGCCAGGCCCAGAATGCTCCACAGGTGTCCTGGCTGCCAGCTCCTCTCTGCAGTAGATCGCCTCTGCCTGTACAGCAGTGTTCTCCTTAAAAACACTGAAATATCTTTTAATCCTGACATCACTTTCCACTTACCAGTGGAAAAAGCACTTGACTTGGCTGGCAGGAGCTCAGGCGTGTGCGTTTATATGTGTCGTTCAGCTACAAGAGGACTTTTTCGTTCTGCTCTTGCTGGCCCTGGCTATTTTTAACCCCCTCTGTCAGCAATGCTGTTAATCCTGTCATTACCGTGACCCAAGAAGTGAGTGTTATATGCAAATAAACGCTGATTAAAAGGCTCACGAGAAGGGGTCACAGGGTATTTCAACACGCTCTCAACGGCAGTTTAATGCCAGACGCACACACCCCTAACAAAATTAGCCCACGTCTGACCGAGAAGGTCTAGACTCTCTGCTAAATATACCCAGCTGCCAGCACGGGAGGTGGTCCGTGCTGTGGGAAGATGATCCCCTCAATGTGAACAAGGGCACGTGAAGGCAAGCTCCCTCCACGCCACCGTGGAAATATTACAGGGTTGCTAATGAGCAGAGAGGGAAAGTGCGCCGGGGCTGCGGAAACGTGACCCAGGACAAGTCCCTGGGGAAAACGATCCCACTCTGTGCCACTCCCTGGGCCTCCAAATATTCTCCTACTCCAGCTCAGGGACCCCAGGGGATACCGAGGCTATTTTTCATACCAGAGCAATGCTTTGAGGAGGTGGTTCAGTTCATAGCAGAAGGGTGAACGGGCTCAAAGGCTGGGGGTAGCAGAATAGCAACAAGTGGTAAAAGAAAAGAGAAAGGCAAAGGGATCTGGAAGTTAGAAACCAACCAAGCAGTTGTGAACGGCCAGGTGGGAAGCTCAGCCTTGAGTTCAAGGGGGAAGAAAGAAAATGAGGAAGACCACCTTGGTTGACCTCAAATTAGCTCCCACTGCAGCTACAGGTGAACAGGGACCTCAAGGCAGGGGGTCTTTTACACAAGGGATTAATTTACACAGAGACCCTAAGTCAGACCCCCCCGGCTCAGTGCGATCTCATCCTGGACGGACACACTGTGATCAGTTTGTGGCTCTGCGTTCATCCCATGGTCTCCCAGGCCAGGTGGCTGGATGTCACCACAGCCATGTTGAGGAAACCCACAGAGAAACCTCAGACGACTCTTGCAGCATGGGCGTGTTGGCCCAGGGCTGGCACAAAGACATTCATGGTCACCCACAGGAGCCCAGCAAAGTCCCCACGTGCAGTGAGCTACAGAAAAGGTCTCAAACATTTCTTCCAGCCTTAGGCTGACTCCACAACAGAGGGAACCACGAAGCATTGCAGCAGTCCCTCCACATCTGGTTGCTTTGGTATGGTTTAACACCTTCCTGAGATTGATTTTGATTGTGTTTATTCCCCAGGGAGGTGGGGTGGGAGAGCTGGGAGGTTGTGTCACCCAGAGCTTCCAAGTCGTGGGATGCCAAGGACTATTCTAGTCCCTGCTGTGAACTTCTCCTGTGACCTTGAGGAAAGGAGCCAGGAGCCTCATGGCAGCAGGAGCCAAGACGCTCCGCCGGTGTCCGTCCCTGTGCTTAAATGGCAGCAGAGGCTGGGCGCTCCCTCCTATACAAGGCATCGGTGGGGAGAGCAGCTCCCCTGGCCAAAGCCCCGGGAGGATTTGGACCTCACTGGCTTTTGCCAAGCGCTTTGGATCCCTCCATCCAGGGACATGCCAGCATGCCAGGCTGCGTCATGTTGGCCACTAGTGCAATGCCCAGATCTTTCCATATAGCAACCATAAGACTGGAGACCGGTATGAGTCCCTTAAAGAGAAAAAAATAAAACAAACCAGTGAGGGAGAGAAAAAACTCACTTTGACCAAATTCAGAGTACACAAATAAGTTTCTATGGGGTTGGGCAGATAGGAGCTGACTAAATTTATTATTTTTTTTTCCTACTTTTTTACCCCCTAAACCCTAGGCACCATTTTCCTCCCAGCCTAAACACCTGTGTCCCAAGCTACAGCCTGCAATTAAATCAGCAATTTAATCCAAGGGGTGCTGTCACAAGGCAGCCCAGTGACCGTTTGACCCTCATTGTATCGCGTGCCCATTATCACCTGACCCGACGAAGTTATAAATACAATGACAATAGAACCTTAACTGGATTATAATTAGACAATGAGCCCAGAAGGATGGAAACAATGAACTATAAAAGCCCGTCTGTCCTCCCAGCTAGGACCTACACACACACGGGAAGCACTGGAATGGGCGAGTTACCAGGACCTGTAACAGAAAAGCTACAGATTTCCCCCAAATTGGATTTGGAGCATCCTCTGACGGCTCACGCTCCGTCCACCAAGTATTACACAGCCCTGGTCACCGGAGACCTGAGAAGCCTCGAGGTCCTGACTGACCGATACTATCAAGATGTCAACCTGGTTTTTGAGATCAGTAAAAATGAGCTGGAGTGGCAAGTGAAAAGTCAAGCATCTTATGGACTCTCAGGTACTTTTCCTTTAAAGGCTAGTCCAGAAAAATTAAAAACCCAGTATTTACTAACCCTAAATAGGAGAGGTGCAGTGCATTTAGGTACCTAACGCTGCTTTTATAGAGCCTGTTCCCAAGGTGGCTGGTTCCTGGTTAGCTGACTGTGCCCTGCAGCCCTAGCGATAAATATTCAGCACTTTCTTTTATTATTTTCTTCTCTTCTGCACATACTAACCCACCAGAGGGGCAGAGAAGTGTAAAAAGTGTGTCCACATGATTTTTTTCAGGTTGGGGCATGCTGCGGTTTAGGCATGCCTGCAAGAGGGCTCGCAGCCCAAATTCCCCGTGCAGGGGCTCAGGAAGAGCAGCCTGGTCCTATCTGGGAGGAGGAAGACCCTCACAAGGTGGTGGTACCTGGTGCCTCCCAACCACAGATGCTCACCAAGCGCTGTGCATCTATCAATGGTCCTAGAGGTCCCAGAGCTGCCAGGAAACGCAATGCCTTGCTCTAGCTGAACCCAAACCCAATGCATCCCATGCCCAGCCCTGCATCACCCTCCCAACACGCTCCCACCTGGCTTGCGTGCCCTCAGGCTCAACCCAGTCCCAGCAAAGACCATATATTCCTCCCCTGGGTGCAGGTGGGGTATTTGTGAGCTGCCTTGTAGCTCCTGCCAGCAAGGTTGTGCGCAGAGGGTCCCCTGTACAGCTGGTGGCGGGCAGGGTATTGGTTTACCCAGCTTGTGCCATGTGAAATCCTGCTCCTGGATGCGCACACACCAGGGGAGTTTTGCTTCCCCTCCTGCCAATAGCGCTGGAGGCAGCCACCAGCTATAACCAGGCTCTCTGAAACTCCTGATGCCACCAGGGAGCTGAAAGAAAAATGGAACAAGCAGCGTCTTGGTCTAGTTTGTTGGCAAGGCTAGTGCACAGGAGGTGGAAACCCAGCGGGTCAACCCCGGGCATCACCCCCACCCCCTTTTCCTGGCAGGGCTGTGGTCGCTGGAGTACAAGCAGGAGCTGACCACCCCACTGTGCCTCGCCGCCCGTGGGGGCCATGCCGCCTGCCTGCGCCACCTCCTCCGCCGACGGGCCAACCCCGACCTGGCACCGGGGGGGCGCGCACCCCTGCACGAAGCCTGCCTGGGGGGGCACGTCGACTGCGTCGAGCTGCTGCTGGAACACAAGGCTGACCCCAACCTGCTGAGTGACGAGGGTCTGGCCCCGCTGCACCTCTGCACCACCCAAGACTCCCTAAGGTAAGGAGAGGGACCCCCGTCAGCATCCCCCTGCCAGTAACCTCACTCTGCATCCCCTGCATGCAGTCCCCAGTGTGCCTTTGCCTCTGCAGGGTGCAAAAAATAAAGGTGCCACAATCCCTGGCAAGGCTTCCCACATGCTCCCACATCTCCTGGCTGCATCAGCTGCTGCGGCATGCTCAGCTTAAAAAGGGACATCCCGGTGCCAGGCACATTGCACAGCCCACATCTCCTTCCTGTGGACAGGAGCAGCCCAGCTCCACATGCTTTTCCTTCCTCCTCTTTTCTGATGATTTATCCTAAAATCGCTATGTCTCAAATCCCAGGTCCAGCATGCTTTCCCCTGGGAGATGCTCAGGATGGATCTAGTCATGGGGCATGTAGGTTAGTCTGACCTCCTGCACTCCTCAGCACATGCCAACCCCGTCTGCAAGGGAATATCAGTGCCGATCAGGGCACCCACTTCTCCTAAAATCCCAGCCCTAGGGCTGTAACAAATGGATGGGAACAATCCTCCCACCTCCTCACCCCACGCAAGCCACATACCGACCCACCTTGGCTTATATCAGGGTTAAGGCTCAGCCATATGCCCTTCTCACTGTGGATCAGCATCAGCATCACACAGAGGCAACCATAAACATTACCTTGAAAAACAAGCTTTTCATGCATGCACGTATGTCCCAGTAGGACTTTAAATGCCTGAATCATTAGACCCAAGGAATCCGGAATTTTTTTTATTTTTTTTTATTTTATATATATGAAGAGCTCAGCCCCTTGATATCCTGATGAAACTGCTTAGGGCCATAGAGAATTTCATCATCTGCCAGCTTCAGTGAAAACCCACCCCAGCTCCAATCCTCTCCCCTTAAAGCAGGCAGCAAGCTTAACTAGGAGTAGGTGGTGAAGGCAAGGTTCCCACTACAGATCAAATGTATCATAGGCCACGTGTCAGGGAAAGAGCTCTGCAAAAGAGAAACAGCCAGAGAGGGAAAGGTTTGCAGACATAAACATCTCGAGCCTGGCTTATAAATAAGAGTCTCTGCAAGACAGCCGAAAATCTAGTATTAATCGAATTTTGGTTCATCCAAAAATTGAGGGATTAATCAAATGCATCCTTGGTGCAATGAGGGTTGGAAGGAGCGGGATGGGTAAGGGAGGATGCTACAAGCAACCCTTATCATTAATAAGGAACTAGTTTTAATTCCTTCACCCAAGCACCCTTTTGACCTTAAAACCTTCACTCCCCAAACGCCTCGGGGCGGGGGTGGTATTTTAGGCTTCACCAACTTCATCTGCCCCCCTGCAGTGATAGGGCACAGAAACAAGCCTGGTGCGTGGAGAGGACCCCATGGCCCACAGAGGTCCAGGTGCCCTGTCTTTGGCCAGGTGCTTCCCAGCTTGGAAAAATATAAACAGATATTAAAAATGAGCCATTGTCACTGATTTACATGTTATTTCCCCCAGAAGGATGGAGGGGCATGGCAGGTGAGCCAGCAAACGGCGACACGGGGATCAGACAGACGCAACGTGGAAACAGCTGAGTTATAAGCCCTTGAATATTGGGGCTTTATAATGGAAATGCTGAGAGACCCTTAACTACGCTACCCGGCGCTACGGGGGCTTCTACAATAACTAAGCCAACTCCCTTGAAAGATCAAAAATTAATAGACATTTCAGACAGGTTTTGAGGTTTCGACCACTGCTTTTCAATCGCAAAGACTTTGCTAAAGTTGGAGACTGAAGAGGTCAAGCTTTAGGTAACACAAACATTTCCTCTTTGATTAGGGGGAGACTACTTTACCTTGCCTTTTTTTTTATTTTATTTTTTTTTTATTGAGTAGTAGATTTTAGGTCATCCTTAATTTTTTACTGACAATAAAGAGCAGGTCATTGACCTACATAGAGAGCTATTTTATTTTTCTCCCTCTCGATAACAATGGCCAGAACACCTATGTGCCGGGTTCTTCTGTATTCCCATATACTCGGCAATTCACCATGGGGGCAGGACTTAAAACCTTTGAGCCTCTCAGTGACTGGGATAAAAAAAAATTATCTGGGCTTCCTTCCAGCCATTTGAGCTTCAGAATCCATGAGATTTCAACAAAAAGGATATCAGAGCTTTAATCTAGGAGCTTTTTGAAGAGATGGGAAAAAAAAAAGTTCCAGTAAAGTTCAGTCTTACCTTCTTCACTTTAGGAGCTGTTCATGCCAACGTCGGCCTATTTAGTAGAGTTCCTCTCCTTGACCTCTTTTTTACAGCAGAGATAATTAACATGGTGGGGTAAGATGAGTCTCTAAATTCACTGCACTCTCTCCCTGGCGCTCTCCCTTTTCCCTCTTAAAGCTGGGATGATTAAAGGAGTCTGCCTTTATTGGCACCCCGAAAAAAAATAAAATAAAAATAATTGAGGGGGAGAGGAAGAGTCTCAACTCTCCCGGCGGTGCCGGGGGGAAGAGCAGGCATGGGGCGATGGGAAGGCACATCGAAGGGATGCAGGATGTAGTTCCCGCCTCCCATCGCGGTACCCGCAGCAGAAGGGATGGCAAACACTATCACGTTTGCAGAGTCCTCCTTCAGATCTGCGAGTTGGAAAAAGCTCTCTAAAGATCCCAGGTTTCCCATGCAACCAGGGAGAGCCTACCTGGAAAGAAATCTCCTAGGGCTTGCCTTCTCCAGCCTTCCACATAGGGTGGAGGGCTAAGTCAAGCCAAGGGATCAGAAAACAAGATGTCACCCCTAGCTCCATGCATCTTGGTCTTATGGCTGAGCAACACCCTCACGTTCACCTCTTCAAGCTTCCTCTCCACCCTGGAAGCTGAAACCAGAGTTACCTCCTGGCTCCGAGCCTCCGGCTCAGAGAGGTGGGAGATAAATAGTGTGATGAGTCACTGCAGGAGGAGAGTCGGTGTCCAAGGGGCTCCATGCAAGAAATGATGGGGTAGGAAGTGAGCACAAGAGCTGCCAGCTCGGGAAGACAGGATGGATTTTGCTTAGGGGATGGAGATGAGGATAACTCATCATGGGAAGAATTAGCAAAAAAAACAGGACCCAAGCAGGAAGGCAAGTACCTCAAAAAGGCAACATGACCAAGATAGCAAGGCTCCTCAACACCAGGGAGGTGAGCACTAACCCACTGTTGGAGGCCCCAACCCCTTGGCACCCTCCAGCTAGCCCAGCATCGGCCTGGCCACGCTGTCCCTTTGGCTGCGGGAAGTAAGCATTACTAGAAAGAAAAAAAAAAAGAAAAAAACCCCAAAACACTACAGATTTTAAACACCAGCATTTAGCATCATTGTCCTCTTCTCTGTTTAGCATTGCTAAAATACAAACCTCAGCATTTGGAACCATTGTTTTGGAAATTCATCTCCCTGCCAGGGAAGACCAGCTCTTTAATAGGTCCTGAGCAAGAAACAAAGAGCCCAAAGCAGACACAGAGGGCAACCCAAGACCCGACCCTGCTCTTCAGAGAAGCTGCTCCCCAAGTTGGTGTGACGGCTCACACAGATGAGCATCCACGACTCACAAAGCTTTGGCAAAGGGGCAGCGCAGGGAGCGATGCTCCTGGACTGGGGTTTGCTCGGTGGCAGCAGAGCAGCCCCTGCGCTGGCACAGCCAGCCCTGCCACCACCAGCCTTCGGCACCAGCTGCGGCTCACCAGTAGGCTTGCAGTGCCTGAAAAGATTTTTGTCTTTTAAAGAAGAACAGTCTTCCTTTCTCCTTTTTTTAAGAAATTAATCAGAATAATCCTTGCATTCAGAGCCAGGCTTGGGAAAGGCTGATTCTTCCGAGTGGGAGCAATCCTGCAATAAATCAGACACAGATGGAGAGACGGTCACTCAGATGCCATGAAAAACAAGCAAGCAAAGGATGGGAAAGCCTCGCTCCAGCCCTAGGGAGGGGCGGAAAACACCAAACAGGAGATTTTTCCTTCAGCAAACTGGGGGCCCGAGTATGTTTTTGGGACAGGAATTTTCCTCCAGCCTCCTCTGCCCCAACCTCCTGCTCCTCCTGCTGGTTATTCATCGCATCCCATCACTTCAAGCTAAATCCCACTTTCCCAGCCTGGACATTTTTTCATCCCAAACTGAGCAGCATCCCTGTGGGGTGCTGGGAGCTGCTGCCGGCAGGAGCCACCCTGGCAAGGAGAGGGCAGGGGAGGGGGATGGGTACGTCCTGCCCAACCTCACACCAACATCTGCCCCGACTCTGTTGATGGGTGAAGAAGGAAAATAAAACCCAAAACCTTTTATTGCCTTTAACTGAGCCAGGGCCCCAGTGCAAGGCAAACCTGCAGTACTAACACCAATTATCACAAATTAGTGCAACTTTAAACTAACAAGTGACTTGCCCAAGCAAGGAGACATTCACGTGTGTTACCCACCACCAGCAAATGAGTTAAGAAGGGTTTGGAAGAGAGTTTAAACTAGTCTAAGTTAGGCAGAGCTATGTGTAAGGCTGGCTTTTTGAGGGTATCGCTGCCACTGGAGAGCTGCTCGCCCAGGTCAATGGTACCAGGCTGGATGGAAAACAAACTGGTTTGCTTTGTCACCCCGTGTCTAAATTTCTGCCGAACTAAACCCATGCCTTCTTGCAGTATTCCCAGAAAACTGGAGAGGAGCCCTCAAAAAAAAGCAGCAAGTGACTGCTGAGCCTTATTTAATGGGATATTAGTCTAATCTGACGGTGAACAGCAAGGTATTCATTAAAAAAATACAAGAAGCCAGAAATGCTGGTGAAGTGTTAGAGCATATGAGTTCATGAGCAGAAATTAGAGGCTCAGATAACAGCATATAGCCAGCAAACATGAACGGCATCTACCCAGCACCTGCTGATGCCCCATACATCCAAACAGGAGGCGCGTGCTCCTAGCAGGGGCCTGCTATTCCCATTAAGCAGAGAAGATCACCCCTTATTTATAGCCCCCAACTAACATTCCCTCTTTGCCAAGGGAGGAGTATCCAGGGGAAAATTCAATATAAACCGACTTGGGTTTCTTCCAACAAGTTACCCATCGAACTTGACAACAAAATAGAATAACCCTTCAGCAAAATAGCATCTGGGAAGGATGGCATTTCCACTCCAGTAACTCTAGAAAAATATTTGGGATGTCTAGCAGGAGGCCAAGAGGAACTGAACTCCTGTATTGAACTCCCATCCCACTCTCGGTAAGGGAAAACCCCCATGGCAAAGCGAGGGTGCTGGGCTGGAGGGGCTGGGCACAGCCCTTGGCTTTGCCAGGCAGCCCATGATGTACCACCCTTCACCTGGAAAATAAGGGCAGGGGAATATTTCCTCTCTTGCCTATGCAGGTGTCAGTCTTCAGCCTGGGCACGCTCCATATGCAGCACTTGCCAAAACCAGCACAGGGCTTGTGCTCAGGGTCTCCAGGTATAGCCACCTCCTTGCCTGGGAAGGAGCAGAGATGCTTTAGCCTGATCTAATTTTTCCTTTAAAAAAAAATTTTAAAAAAATCTCATGGATTAGGTTGCTGCATGTTTTGCAACCAAATCAGAAACGTATTTTTTTCCCATTTTTCCCTACAGAACCATCCTTTGGTTTGCCCCAGCTGTGTTAGCTTAGGGTACCAGAGTTACCCATGGTGTTAGGATTAATGTTAGGATTAAGCTAACCCGGAGAGGTCCAGAGAGAGTCATTATAATCAGGGCTACAGATTCCCTGCTGTAAGGATGAACAAAGCTGGTAAATGTGACCAGAGTTGCGTGTCATTTGCTCCAGCAACAGACCCCCTCCAACAAAGTTTTACTGACCAGCAGGAAGCCCCAAAAAGTCCTCAGCGAGACGAGCTGTTGCTTGAGAAAGAGATTCAGCACGTTTTAGAGTAAAAAGGGAGCTGCAAAGTAAGGATCTGAGGGTTTGGGGGCTGGCACAACCGCACGCTCCATCTGCTCACCCACAACTGCATCCCTAGCAGAGAGCATCCGTGGTGGATGCCTCCAGCAAGGTCCAGTGAGGGCTGGCAGCATCTAGGAGCATTACCCCTGCAAAGGCTGTGGGAACAGCCCATCCACACAGATCCTGTCTGCAGGATTTTTTCCCTGGTAAACTCAGGCTTGATACACATGGGAAAAGCAGCCCCAGGAGGTTTTTACAGATCCTGCACCACCAAGGACAGCGAATGTCTCACCAGCTCCTATCAAATGTGGGGGGAGGTGATGCTGCAGGTCCAGAAGGATTCAAGTAGATTATTTTTTTTTCCCCCCATATATGATAGCATTCATCTGGGCCATGAAAAACAAGCTATGCCTTAGTACCATCCTTCCTCTCTAGAGCTCCTCTTCTTCCTCATCCCTCCTGTTGGGAGGGAGCAGGCTGGGACTCCACACCCCCTCATTTTGCTTCTGTATCAGCCCAGAACCTCACTTAGGGCTCCAGGTGACACCTGAGCTAAAAAAAAGAACATATTGGAGGAAAATTAAAGAAGCAAGAGGAGTTCAAAGGCTGATACACCTCCCTAGACAACAGCAGCCACTGCTGAGGCTTCCTGAAGGATTGCTCTTCCCACCTCCCTGGCAGCATCTCTTGGGAAACACGAACTCACCACATTTTCAAAGTCTCGCTTGGACGGCACGTGGGTCTGGCCCCCTCCAAAAAATAGCTCCTCCGTGCCACAGTGGTGAGCTCAGCCCCCATGTGCTAACCCAGCTGCTGACAGCCCTGCCCAGGCAATGACATTGAGCCACGCCAGCCCCGGCAGCTCCCAGCAGGAGATGGAGCAGTCACTTTGATTCATTTAGACTGGCTGATCACATCCATTTATTCACATACACACCAAAAAAAAAAATTAAAAAAAATTAAAAACCACAAAAAAAACAATCAAAACCAAACCATCAGGGCACACAAGGCATCTTTAACCCCACCTGTTGTCAGAAGAATGCAGATGGAAAGCTTTGATGGGAGCTGGTGTCCCTACTTTTTAGCAGCCACAACCCCTCATTACACCCACACACAGCAATGTTAGAGAGAAAGAGAGATGGGAGCATTGCTTACCTTAATTTATTCCTCCTGGGAACTGCAGGTGCTGCTCCTCCATCATCACCAGATGCCAAACAAGCCAGCAAAACTAATTTCTGCAGGCTTAAACCACCTGCAAAGGTGTTACTTTCCAGAACAGGGAGGAAGCACAATCTTTTGGTCCTCTCTGGGGTAGGAGCCCAACACAGACATTTGGGTACCTTAATGGGAAAAGAAGAATCTCTTTTTATACACAAACCCACACTGAGGTCTTCTGCTGCACAGAGGCATTACTGAGGGTTTCCCTCCATGTCAGCTTGGTCCCACCACAGATTAAGGTGGAGACAGCAGTTTAGGATGTTTTCAGCTGAGAAGCTGTGTGGATGTCAGCCAAGGGGTGGGATTGTATAGATCATCTCTGTAACAGCCCAGGGATGCACCCATACTGGGAGATGAAAATGCAACCAACAGACTGATGGCACAAAGGGACCCATCATGCTATGTGTCCTCATCATGTCCAGACGCATCCCACACCCCTTACTGGCTGGGGCTGAGCCAGCAGGCATGGCTAACTGTGGGCACTGCTCCTGGGCGCTGCCCGACCACCAGTACGGCCAGCATCACCATCCACCACCTGGGATGGTGGAACCCTTGTGGGTCAAGGACTGCCAAGGTGGTCAAGGATGGTCAAGGTCATCAAGGATAGTCTAGGATGACCATTCATGAATGATGCCGGTCAAGGGCAAGAGGGAGATGTTGCCCAAATCACCATCACCCTCATTGCGGTAGGCACCACGGCACAAGGCCACCCTCCCCGGCCTCTGCTGCTCCCTCCCAAAATCCCTGAGTGCCACAACTGCCATGGCAGCCCAGCTCCAGCATGAACCCCATCCTCACCCCACCACCTCCCACTCCACCGTCCCTCACGGCTCCCACTCCATCCCACGCCCCCCAAAACCCACCTGGGTGGTGCACACCCCAGCCTCCCCATCTCTTTGCAGATGCGCCAAGCTCCTGCTGAGACACGGGGCCACCGTCGACCTGCCGAGCGAGGATGGGGGGGAGACGGCTCTGCACATGGCGGCCAGGCACTGCCTCTGCGACCATGCCCACCTCTATCTGCGGCACGGGGCGCGCGTTGACGCACGCAGCGCACGGGAGGAGACAGCCCTGGGCATCCTCTGTGGGCGGGCACCAGGTGCCGGAGAGGGCTGCCTGAAGCTTTGCCAGCTGTTGGCTGCCCACGGCGCAGACATCAATGCCCGGGATGAGATGTGGAGAAGCCCCTTGCACAAAGCGTGCGGGGCCTCCAACGCCAGCCTGGCGTGCTTCCTCCTGCGGCACGGGGCTGATGTCAACGCCATTGACTACGGCGGCATCTCCCCGCTGGGCTGCACGCTGCAGAGCTCTGCCTTCAAGAGGGAGCTGCAGCCCCACCTCACCGTCCAGCTGCTGCTCAACTACGGCTCCCAGAAGATATGGCCCCCTGCCTTCGTCAAGGTACCGACCCCAAAACAGCCCCCCTGTATCCCCTTGCACCAGGGATTTTGCAGCTGGGGTCGGGGTGCTTGGGGAAATAAAAAGCCCAGGGAGGTTGGGAGAATCTGGGAGAACCTGGTGCAGGCAGGGAGAGGGGATCATGCCCTTAGGGTTGGCGATGCTGCTGGGAATGATGGAAATGGAAACACTGGCATGGTCTGGCAGTAGGGAAAAGCAGGCAGGGTGAATGGCAAGATGGAGCCAGCATGGGGGACCGGCAAGGAGGATTTTTCGTCTGCCTGGGGATGTCTGAGACAGGCTTGGTACATCAGCCATCAGTGCAACCGCCTTATGGCTCTGCGTTTCATTGATTTTACATCAAACAATAAAGAAAATATTATACTGACTTAGCATGCACAAGCCAAAAATGTAAATAAGAAGCAAGGGCTGCATCCAGAGGAAGAAGTGCCACAGCAAGGCAGGTCTTCCCACCACATCACAGGTGGAGAAAGATCTCCAAAGCATGCCAGGACAAACCCTGCACCTGCCTCATACTGGCATGGGACTATCCCAACCCAGACCACATCGGGGTGGGACAAGCCCTGGCTGCAGCACATGCATGCTCTCCCGCTCTGGGACATGCACCTCCGCCTGAAGCCCCTCACGTTGCCCATGACTAGGTGTTGAAGTCCTGTGCGGCTGTGCCAGAGATCATTGAAGTCCTCTTCAATTCCTACCCACAAATCCCTGTCTCCGAGAAGTGGGCTGAGGCTGTGCCGGAGGAGGTGTTTCAGGTAAGACGGTGCTGGCAGTTTGGCAGGGATGGCCGAGCCCCTAGGAAGGAGTTTTATCCAGCAAGAGTTTTTTCCCCACCCAAACTTTAGGGGGGGGGGGGGGGGGGGGGGGAGAAGTCCTCAGAGCACCCCCACGCATTCGATCATCTCAGCAGCTTTGCATCCCTTTAGCTCCATCAACCCCAAAATCCCCATTCCTGCCCCTGTCCTGCAATAAAATACAATCCCAGCATCTGGAAGTGACCCTGAAGCTGGATCACTGCCCGGGAGGAGCCCACACCACTCCTTTTGGTTTGAAGAACTTATCTCCAGACATACAACAGGTATGGCCAGCCTGCTCTCGAATGATCTCGGATGGCTGCCTTGTCCCCACAGCTCTTTGGTTAGCTTGGCTGCAAGGGGGAATGGCTGCTGAAATGCAAATAAAGCTCTTCAGCACATTCTAGGGGATGGGAGAAATGATTTTTATTCCGAGCTAAGGAAAGGTTGGGGCTGCACAGACCAATCCTGCTTTGTTTCCCCCTCTTAGAAACAAGCGGGTCTCTTCTACATCAGCTCTAAGGCTTTCTGCAGGGATGCTGCTTCCAGTAGGCGTGAAAGCATCCCCCCCAAACAGCGCCTGCGGTGAGGCTGGGTTTCTTCATGTGTGCTTCCACAGGAGAATTCTCCATCCAGCCTCTGCTTGCAGGACCCACATCAGCCCACGGAGCCCTAACCCACGGGCAAATGTCACCCGTGGGTTTCTTACCTCCTCCCCTTAGATCTTCATCTCAAAAGTATCTCTGGTTTGTTTGGCTTAATGAGAAAAAAATAAAACGAACTGATGCTCAGGTTCCCCCCTCACCCCTCTCTTTGCAGCAGCACCAGCTATTCTATGAGTCCTTTTTCCGGCTGGCAGGCACAGTCCGGTGCCTGCAACATTTATGCCGCTCCGCTATTCGGGAAAAGTTTGGGAGCAAATGCCATTGCCTTATCCCCTTGCTGCCTGTGCCCAAGCCTTTGCGTGATTACCTGCTGCTGGAGCCCGAAGGAATCGTGCTTTGAAGGGCCAAGAGGAGCCGACTGAGGTCTACCATCCACCCCTGCCTTACCTTACCTCGTCCTCCCTCGGTGTAGCGCAGCAGCATCCATTTCTGTCAGCCGAGCGAGGGAGCACTGGTTTTCATGATAGATGGTTGTTTTTCAGGGATTTATAACGTAACTAAAATGTGCTTTCGGCTGTAACTTTGTATAGATTTTTTTCTAATTGTGCTTTAAATAGATTATAAAGAGTAATAAAATGATTAGTAGCTGTTACAAGCATGCTGCAGATATGAATAATACTCATTATAAAGGATCTTGACAAAGCAGCGGGGCTCCTCAGGTGTGCAAAGGAAAGCACGCACAGCAGATGATGACTAAAATCAGCCCACGTGGGCATCAGATCCCCTTGGATAAATCTCCCCTGTGAGTGGCACAAGCAGAACTGGGACCAGAGGTGCAGCTTGGAAGCTGTTAGCAGGATGCAATATCCAGTGGCATTAATATAGACCAGAAAATAGACCAGAAATCTTTTCTTTTTTTTTTTTCTTTTTTTTTTCTTTCTTTTTTTTTTTTTTTTAATGTAGAAGCCACCAAGAAAGAGCTGGTTATGCCATGCACAAGTGGAGGTGGGGAGTGACCCCCTATTTCTCCCGGCTCCCCACAACCCAAGGCACTCACCAACACCTCCTGCACCCATCATCCCATTGCTGCCCCCGGGCTGGCACGTGGAGGGGCTGGAAAGCCTGGTGGCAAGCCAGAGTGGAGGAGTTTGGGCTTTCTTTTCACATGGTGACTTGGCAAAAGGCACCAGGAGGAGCAAGGATTTGTTTTTCCAGACCCTCAGGCTCCCCAAATTAATTTCTGTTGAACCAAAGCAAGGGCATACACGTGCCCCTTGGAAGAACAGCTGTCCTCATGCTAGCAGCTCTGCCACAGCACTCGCCAAATTGTTCCTCTGCTTAATTACACTCACCATTTAAAAATATATATAGAAATAAATCAGCCTTTTTGCATGTTGGACTGGACTTTGCACCAGCACCCAACACTATGGTGGGTTACACAGCCGATGTGTGCAGGATGCTGGCAGCATCCCTGGCTCCCAGAGGGAGCGCGGTAATGGGGAGGGTAAGGAATTTCCCCCCTCTCAGCTTCCACCTGCTGCTTCTGCAGCTTCCTTCACCCTTTAAGTTGTACGCAGGTGTGCAAGGGCATCGCCAAGCCCCCCCTCATTCCCCATGTTCCCCATGTTTGGTGGCTGAGCCCTGAACCACACGGGAATGCCCCACAGAAAAGCCCCACACCAAATCTCTGCGAGACCTGGCACTTCGTGACTTTAGTGACTGTTCTACCTTATGGTTGGTTTCAGCGGTCAGAGCAGGGTGGGGGATTGAAGGGGATTTAGGGAAAACACATCCTGGCTGAGTCATGGGGTGTTTGAACCAGCCAAATCTAAATTTTGGTGCCTCTAACGAGTCTTTCATCTTTTGTGTGGTCCCGAATTGGGAAGAATGACACGTTTTACATCCGTATTGGGCAAGTTTGCATGGAGATAGAATCCCACCAGGTGATCGCATCCTCCCCCAAAATCCCTGACCTCGGCTCCCCATCCTGCAGCTACAGTTGGGGAATAAAATGCACATCAAAGGGGAGAAAGGGAAGAAACCCAACAAAAGCAGGTCTGTGCGGGGGAGCCCGGCCCGTAGTCTCGCCGCGGGGCCGGGAGGGACCGCGGGGCGCCGGGGGAAGGGCCGTGGGAGGTGGGGAACGGCCGCGGGCACGCGTGGGGTGCCGCCCCACGCACTGCCTGCTCGGCGCCCCGCGGCCCGCAGGGGGCGCCCTGGGCACGGCCGCCGTCGGGGGGCGCGGGCGGCACCCCGGGGATGCGGCTGCTTCCGCGCCGGCGGGAGTGAGGGCGGCGGCAGCAACACCGCACCAAGAAAAAGAAAAAAAGGGGGGAAATGTAAAAAAGAAAAAAAATTACTTTTAGGGCGTTGGGGCTTTTTTTTCCCCCCCTCCGTGTCAGCCGCGCTGCCGGCGGCGGTGGGAGCGCAGCGGGCGCGGCGCGGGGCGGGATGATGCTGCGGGCGGGATGATGCTCCGGGCTCGCCTGCTTGGCTTGATAAGTTTGGCGGGCTGGCAAAGGAGCGTTTTGGTATATATATATATATATATAATTTTTTTTTCCTCCTGCCGGCGCCTTGTTTTGATGCAGATGTTATGGGAAAGGATCATTTTTTTATTTTTTTTTCCAGCAGCTAAAGACGGGAGGTCACATTAACTTATAATACAGAGACACATAAAAATGCGATTATGCCTGCTAAACAGAACACAGTAGGCTGCTAGTTAAGACAATGAGATTTCCAGGAAGCGATGCATAAATTCTTCAAAAAATGACACATTTTTCACGTTTCATTCCAATTAAATTACTGAGGCAGCTAACACAGCGCTGCGCACACCATACATTTGGGTGAAATGAAGGCTTTTCTGGGTTTTTTTTCTTTTTTTGCAAGTCTATCTGGATGCGCGTGTTTTATGAAAGGCGGTTAATATTAAGCTGCTATTAAGGAAAAAAATGTCAGAGACCTTCGCTCCTCGCCTTTTTCATGTGGCGGGGCTGGTCCGTCTCGGTTTTCCACCCTGCAGCAATAAACCGCCGATGGTCCTGGCCGGCAGCGGCTGCAAAATAATTTCCAAATAACAGGAATTACCCGCCCTGATGCACACACGTCTCTGTTTGCAAGGAGCTGGTTAAACAGCCGGGGCTGGGGAGAATTAAGGATCGCCCCCCTCAAAAGGCTCTGCAGACCCGTCGGGTGGTTCCCCAGCCGGGGTCCCTCCGGAGCCGCCGCCGGAGCCGCTGCCGCGGGCAGGATCGGGCCCCCCCCGTGGCGGCTGCGGGGATGGAGGGGGGTGTGGGGAGGGGGTGTCCCGGTGGGAAGCCGGGCTTGCTTCCCACAGCCTTCTCGGTGGCTGAAAAGGGGCTCATCAGGGTGATAATCAAGCCGAAGTGGCCCCGGTAATGAAATAGCATTTGATTTTTTTTTTTTTTTTTTTTTTTTTTTTAAGCGAAGAGAGGCACCGCGCAGGCTGCGCTGAGGCGGGTGATCCGCAAAGCAATACAAATCAGAAATGAGATTTTTGAAGTCCTAATGAACCTGATTGCAGGAACATTTATAATCCCCCATGGCTTTAAATGAAATCAGATATAATCAGGAGCTATGGGGAAAGGGAGTGTTTACAGGCAGAGATTGGGAAGTGCTGCTGTATTAGTAAAGATGCTGTTCCTTCTATTGATGTCTAAAATGATGGATAATGTGAGAATGGCAAATATACTATTTGTCTAATGGCTCTGCAATTAAATTCCCCTGTAAATGACCCATGCCTCATTTCATCCTAATCTATGGAATTTTGATTGAATTCGTCAGCTCTAATTGAAAAATACTGCACTTTAATGTCTGCAGTGCAGTTTCAGGACCGCGCTGGTTTTAATGAGACGGTGCCCCTCTGACCTGGGAATATTTTAGACTTTTATTCGGGATTTTTAAACTGGCGGATTTCTCAACTATATTCCACGAAAAGCCGGGAATGAGGGTGTGTGTGCTTTTCCACCGCTAGAGATAATCTCGCCGTACCGATGCGCTTTATTAAGGGCTCCTTTAGCGCTCTTAAAATATTTGGACTCTGGTTATTTAAATACATATCAATTTAAAGAAAAGAAAAAAATTAAAAAGCCTATTTCCCCTCATCCGAACGAATTTGGGGATATGAACAGGGATTACCGAAGCCAAATTTCTTTCTTTCTTTTTTTTTTTTTTTTTTCTTCCTAAACCTGCACGGCGTTCTTTTTACCCTTTTACCCTCCTTTTTGCTAACCCGAAAATCCCGAGCGCCTTCAAGTTTGTTTAAAAAAAAAAAAAACACAAACCAAAACCAGAACCAAAAAATACACCCACAAAAAAAAAAACCAAAAAACCCAAACAAACAAACAAAAAACCAAACAGGGAAAAAAACCCATGCAGGGGAAAAAAAAAAAAAAAAAAAAAAAAAAACCAAACACAACGCCCCAAAAAGGACCACATCTCCTGTGCATGGGGTGGAAGTTGGGAGTAGAGGACACCCCCCCACTCCGAAGCCGCGGCCGCCCCGAGGCGGCGGGGATGGTCGCGGGGGGGTGGCAGCCCCCGCTCCCCGCGGGGCCAAGCTCCCAGCCTGAAATGAGTTCAAACGGGAACACGCGAAGGAGTTAATGGGATTAAGCTATGAACGAGGGGGTTTGGGTTGATTTCCCCCGCCCTCCCCCCCCCCCCCCGGGAACCGGAGGGGGAGGCGGGAGGGAGGTCCCGGGGCCGCAGCGGCGCCTGCGGACACGCGTGGGGCAGCGGGGCGCCCCCCTCCCGCACTGCCGGCGCGCCCTCGCCGAGGGCCAAATCCTGCTCTCCCCCCTGCCCCTCTTACTCCCAGCTCCTGCAGCCCAAAAACACTGAAATAAACCCACTGCCACCCAGGAAACTGCCTCCCCGGCCAAGCCGGGGGGACTGGGGTACTGGATGGAGAGCCCCGGCTGCATCCCTTATTTTGGCATTCAGCGCTCTCACCGAAACCCTACATCACTAAGTGCACACTGATTTTTGGGGGTAGTTTTGCTCATGGTCTCCCCTCTTGCCTACCCCCATCCCTAGAAAATATGGCTTTCAAAGCACAGTAGGGTGAGATGCTTTTGGTGACGTTTCCCATGCAACTAAAATTCCCCCAAAGAATGCAAAGGGTCTTGCAAGAATTAGCTCACTAGGGTTTCTGTAAATCTGAGTTTTGCTTTTGATAAAGTCATTGGTTTCACCATCCACCGCAAAACAAAGCTGCCCCCCCTAGCCCCCCTCGATGGCCCAGCAGCCTCAGGGACCGGCAGCAGCACGCATCCCGCTCCAAATAATGCACCTCACCAGCATAGCCCCCTTGATGCCTGGTAGGAGGATGGACACGAGCCCGTGTGCCCCATGGAAACCCACAGCACAGCTCCCTACACACAGGCTGGAGGTGCCCAAAGGGCCAGAACCAGCCCCCAGCCCCACAGGCATGTGGTGGGTCAAGCTGCCAGCCTGGGTGGAAGGATGCTCTGACCTCTGCCACCCTACGGACTTGCACTGACAAGGGTTCAAGCACCTCTTGGTTTTCCTCTTCCTTCATGATTCCCTCCTTTCACTTCCTCACTCCAAAATGCTGTTCCTCCTCCCTACCCTGATGCGGGGGAAAAGCCCACGGTTTATTGAGCACACACTCTCTCCACCCAACCGAGAGCCCCGCCAGAGTCACAGACACCCCTCACAATCTGCCCAGCTCAAAGATGTCTCCACATACCTGATGCTCCTTTCCTGGCTTTCTAGGGTTTTTGGGTTTTTCAAGGTTTTCGAGGACAAAACCTGTCAGAAGCCACCTGCTCTTCAGCAATCCCTGTTCTGGCTAACATGGGACCCTCCCTGAGGTGCATTTTGGTGCCACATTGCACCACAGTGCACACTGGGGCCATGCGGGACCAGGTCTGCACCCACCCTATGGCCCAGCCATGCTGCCCAGGTGGAAAAGGGTCTCCCCCTCCACCCCAACCAAGTGTGACCCTCCAAAGTACTGATTTCTACCATCTACTCACGTTTAGACCCCCTAGGAAAGGCTCTTGCAGTGTCCCCGTGGCAGTGGGGGTCCCTCCGTGGGGTGCGGGGACGGCTGGCCAGGCTCCCCTGCCCGCCCTGCTTGCCCCTTGCCTCCCTCCCGCCTGTTACACTTCCCAGGCACAATCACGCTCCGGTTGCTTCTCCAACAATCAGAGATTGCCGACGTTTTTCTCCGGGAGAAAAATCAGCTAATTATGTGCCTAACAAAAAGCCTATTCTCGTCTGAAATAATACTCCCGTCTTGCAAAGGCACTTGTTTGTGGGCAAATTTTGAAGAGGGCTGACAATAAAAACAGCTGCAGGAGCTGGGTGTTGGTACACATTTCCATGCCCTGCCAGATTACCATGCCTAATTATCTCCCCTTTCCACAATCTAATGCGGTTTCCTGAAAAGAGATGTTGGTTTTTTTTTTCCTCCCGCGCTTTTCTATTTAAACGAAAGCTTTGCTTTTCCGCAACGATTTCCAGCCTGCTCTGGTTGGTTTTGGAAGGAGCGGGGATGCTGCTGATTTGGGGGGCTGGAGGGTTGAGCTCGGCTCCATCCACCACAGTGGGAAGGAGCAGGAGGCAGCGGAGGGGTTGCAATTGGATGATGCCTGATGGATCACAGGGAGGGGGGAAAGGGGAAAAAATTGGAGAGGAACAACCACGCATACAACTACGAAGCATCCACAGGGGAGATCAAAACCTTGCCGGCACTGATGCTGGGAAAAATCCCAAGCGCCACACTACCACACATATGGTGGCCTCTGCAAGAGGAGCTGGGACATATGGAAATGAGCTGTATAAGTAAACTTTTCCCAGTCCCTTGAAGTCAGAGGTGGGCCCCAAAAGTGTGTGTCTACACACATACGCCCCCTGCCCCACCAGCAGCAGCTGCTTCGATGGCCATCCACCCCGTCCCATTTGCTGCATAGCCAGGAAGAATTGTTTCTCCAGCAGAAACGCAGCACTGGGGAGTGAGGACCCCAAAATTCATGCCTTGGGTGAACAACCGGGCTCGGTACCCAAAAAGCTGCATCAAGTCAGGGATGGGGAGCCAGGTGCAGAACCAGCCAGCAAAACTGCACCAAGGCCCAAAAGCAATAACCCCCCCTAATCATTTCTGCCCAGAAAAGAACGGTTTCAGATGTTAGCTGGAAATGTGGAGGGATAAACTGACCCAGATATCCGGGCATGGGGCGGGGGGCAGCCCCCAGCCCCCGTTTGGGAAAGCTGCCAAGCTTTGCTGGTGGGAATTAGCAGCAAGTGGATTTTTTTTTTTTTTGGTGGGGGGGGGGTGGTGGTGCTGAAAATGCCACTTGCTGACGGCTGGGTAGGAGTTTGTGACATCCCCCCGCCAGGGGACACCAACGGGCACATTTTTGAAGGGGTAAAAGCCTGCACTGCTCTGAGGGTGGGGGGTCCCTTGGGATGTGCAGCTATGCCGATGTTGTAGGGACCACCCTCACCCCTTGCCTCACCCTTACATGTCCTCTGGGTTTTTGGGGGCCTGGAGGGTGGCCAGCCAAGAGGGGTAGGATTTGGGGGACAGAGCGTGGCTGTCCCCATCCTTGGCACCCACTGGCCCACTTGCCACAGGGGGTCACCTTCCTCCTGGGGTGTGCAGCCCCCCCGGGCCTGACATCTGTCATCCTCCCCTGGAAAACATGAGCATCAATTAGCTAGGAACAAGCGGTGGGTCATTAAGAGCTCCCCAAGAGGGCAGGCCTGGCAGGAGTGAGGTCTCCCACTGACCTTTGGTTTGGGGGTACCCTCCCCCCATCCAGAAGCCACTTTGAGTCAGGTTTTATGCCCAAAAGCCCCCGAAAACCAAGCTCAGAGGCACAGCCGGCACCATTGTCCCGGGAAGGCTTCAACTTCCCAAAGGCAGGAGGGATCCCACCCCCAGCCAACTCCCCTCCTTTTTTTTTTTCTCCCCCCCCCTTTTTTTTTTTTCATTTAATTTTATTTTCTAAACCACTTGATCTTTGCTTGGGAACCTCCATTAATTGCCTGGGTTTGCCTCTTCGCCTGGTCCCTTTATCATTATTTATGCCTTTGAAATTGTGTAAAGTTCCCTTGACGTTCAATTTACAAGTTTGGGGGCTTTTTCTTTTTTTTTTTTTCTTTTTCCTTTTTTTTTTTTTTTTTTTTTTGTTCCAGCTTTTGTCCTCGCCAAAGACGTCGTGTGTGGAAAAGGCTTTGAGCGGCCAACATGAGAGGCTCGCCGGAGAAAAGGGAGCAGCCCCTCCATCGCTTTTAATTCTGCCGTGTTTGCTGAATGGCTCTTTTACATAATTGCAGAAGCAATTTCAAAGCCAAGCCAGGGGCTGACTTTACCCAGAACCACATGGAGCCTATTTGGGGGCTTTCAAAAAAAAAAAAAAAAAAGGGGGGGGGGGGGGGAGAGAGAGGGAGAGAAAAGCATGAATAAAATGGTGTGTTTTTTTTTTTAAAAAAGGGGGGGCTCAGTGCTTTGGAGGCACCAAATTGGTGTGTCTGATGGGGAATGTCACACGCCCTGGGGGAGCGGGGGCACCCCGCGGAGGCCCCCGACGGCACCGCGGGCCGCCAGTCCCCGGCGGAGCGTCCCAGGCGCGGGCCCGCGGGGCAGGGCGCGCTCCCGCGCGGGCCGCCCCGTCCGGCGGCCAGCAGGCGGTGGGTGGGGAGGAGGGGGCGGAGGAGGTGCTGGAGGCGTGGCCAAACCGCCCGGCCCCTCCCCGCCCCCCCTCCCGCCAATGGCAGGCGGCGGCGGCGGCCACGTGGGGCGGGCCGGGTTCCCAGCCGGGCAAAATGTGAATGGGCGCGGGGGGAGCGCGGGCGGGCAGAGCGGTCGCGGCGGGCGGCGGGCGGGCGGCTCCGCGGGGGGCGCACGCGGCGGGCGGGGGGCCAGCCCCGATGTGCGCGGCGGCGGCGGCGGGCCGCGGCCCCCGCTCCGCCCCGGCTCTGCCCCACGCGTGGGCGCTGCGCGGCTCTGAGGAGGAGGAGGAAGAGGAGGAGGAGGAGGAGGAGGAGGAGGAGGAGGAAGGTGGTCGCTCCCGCCGCCGCTCCGGCATGAGCGCGGCTTTCCAGCCCTCGCTGATGATGATGCAGCGCCCGCTGGGAAGCAGCACGGCCTTCAGCATCGACTCGCTCATCGGCAGCCCCCCCGCCGCCCGCCCCCGGCCACTTCGTCTACACCGGCTACCCCATGTTCATGCCTACCGACCCGTGGTGCTACCGCCGCCCCCCCCCGCCGCCCCCGGCGCTACCGCAGGGCGCCCTGCAACCGGCGCTGCCCCCCGCGCACCCCCACCCACCACCAGCTCCCCAGCCTGCCCACGGGTTTCTGCTCCAGCCTGGCTCAGGGGCATGGCCCTCACCTCCACCCTCATGGCCACGCTGCCCGGCACCTTCCCCGCCCTCCCCCCAGCACCAGGAGGCCGCCAGGAAGTTCGCACCCCCGGGTAACTTCGATAAAGCCGAGGGGATACCCCCGGACGGCGGCGGCGACGATGGCAAAGCCTTTCTGGGGAGAGGATGGAGCCCCTCCTGCCCTTCCCCGCCGCCGACGCCGTCCAGGCCTCCCTCGGTGAGTGAGCGCCGGCGCCGGCGGGGGGGGAGCGGGGACCCGCTGCCCGCTGCGCGCATCGCCCCCGGCGGGGCGGGGCTGGGAGGGGGTCGGGGGGAGGGGGCGGCCCCGGGGACGGGGGACCCCCGGGAGGAGGCAGGGCTGACCCCGGGAGTCCGGTGGCCGCAAGGCCGGGGAGGAGGAGAAGGGAGTTTTCGAGACCCTGCCGCTTGAAAAAAAAAAAGAATAAAATATAGCCAACGGAAAGCCACGCGAAACAGAACAAAACAAAAAAAAAAAAAAAGGGGGGGGAAACCAAGCTCACCCCCAAAACCGACAATTTTCGGGTGATGGAGCTGCAGGCCGGGGGACGCGGTGGCTGGGGGATGGAGGGTACCAAGTGCTAACGAAAGGCCTCTGCTTCGCTTCCAGCCGGGGCTCTCCGGGGCCAGGGGAAGGAGGACCCCAAAGCAGAAGAGGACGCGAAAGGCAAGGAGGAAAGTTTCTCCATGGACAGCGATCTAGACTATAGCTCGGACGACAATATCCCCGGCCAGGCGGCTCACAAGGAAGAGGACTCTGGCAACGCGCTGGAGGAAAACCCCCAAAACCCCCCCAGTTCCACCAACACCACATCCACGGGGCAAAAACCGGCGGAGGCGAACAGCCTTCACCAGCGAGCAGCTGCTGGAGCTGGAAAGGAGTTTCACTGCAAAAAGTACCTGTCCCTGACGGAGAGGTCCCCAGATCGCTCACGCCCTCAAACTCAGTGAAGTGCAGGTGAAAATCTGGTTCCAGAACAGACGGGCTAAATGGAAACGGGTCAAGGCGGGCAATGCCAACTCCAAGACAGGGGAGCCCTCCCGAAACCCTAAGATCGTGGGTACCCATCCCGGTGCACGTCAGCAGGTTCGCGATCAGGAGTCAGCATCAGCAGCTGGAGCAAGCCCGACCCTGATCTCTCCCTACGCTCAGAGCCACAAGTTTTTGAGGGAAAACTTTCCAAATCGGGGTTTAAAAGCAACCCACCCGAGAAAGAAAAATAAAAAAAAAAAAAAGGAAAAAAAGAAAAAGCAAAACCCCCCTAAAGCAAACAGCAGCCAACGAGAAGAAAATCCCACGCGAGCACACGGCAAATCCCCGCCACGAGCGAACTTTAAAGCGAAACTTCCCGCTTACCGAGTCAAGCGAGAGCCTGCGAAGGAAGGAGGCTTGGGAACTGTTGTGGTTCGGAGCAGGAATACCAAACCCTGGAAGAGACACAGATATTTATTATTACGCTGCCCCGCTTTGTACATACCCGTGCTCCTCGGCCGCGACGGGGCCCACGGATGCGGTATGGTGTCGGCACCGGACCCAGCAGCGCTTTGCCCGTGTCCCCCCCCGCACCGCAGGGACCCCCCCCCCCCGCCGACCCCGCAGCGCGCCTTTAGCCATCTTTTGGGTTTTGTTTCTTATCGGGGGCGAAAGGTAAAAAAAGACGAGAGAACAAAAACGAAAGAAAACTAAGAGTTTCATTTCATGCCTTTTTTATTGTTTGGTTTTATTACCGATGGCTGAGTGGCAGGCGCTGGGGGACGATTTTTTAAATATATTTTTTGCCTGGCTTTCTGTCGATTTGGTTTGCCTATTCTATCAAGCCATGTTTAAAAGAGAGAGAGAAAAGGGGGGGGGGGAAAGCACGATCTTCTCTATTGTGTTTAATTTATTTCAATGTAGCTTATTTCCTTATAAGTTATGAAATTTAAAAGCAAACTAAGTCTTGTGAATAAAAACCGACAAAGAAAGAAAAAAAAGAAAAAAAAAAAAAAACCCTTCCATCCCCCGGCTGTTCTGTCCAGAATTTGGCGTTGAGCTGATTTTTCTTTTCCCCTCCTGCGCTGCCGGAGCGGAGCGATGCTGCTCTCGCCTGTTGTTTTTTTTTTTTTTTTTTGCGAAGCCACGTTTATTGTCGGGGAGGGGGGGAGACGGGCAAAAGTTTCCCTTTTTTGGGGAGGAGAGGGTGTGTGGGAAAGCTGGGAAAAGGTTTTTCGTGCGAGTAAATGTGGATGCCTTCGACCGGGAGGGGGGGGGGGGGGCAGGAGCACCCCCACATTCCCCCCCGGCAAGCCGGCGGGTCCGAGCCCCCTGGTTTTGGGGGCGCAGCCAGGGCACGGGGGCTGAGGCGCAGCGAGCCGAGGGGGGAGTCGGGGCCGGAGGGTCCCGCGTTCCTACCGCCCCCCCCTCAACACTCCCCCCCCCGCATCTTTTTCATCCTTTTCATCACGGTTTTTTCTCCCATTTTACACATCCCGGCTGCATCCGCGCCGGTGACACCGTATCGTTGGCGGCAGCGGCCGTTAGGAATTGGAAAGCGTTCATTATTGCCCGAGGAAAACGGGGGTGCCAGGGGGGAAGGGGGGGGGGGGGGCTACTAAAATTAAACTAGGGGGGCATTCAAGGGAGCGACTCGCTCCCGAGGTAACGGCGAGGCTGCCGGGGCAGACTCCGGCGAGTAAATCAAGGCTTGGCGGTGGTCACATCATTTATAGCCCTTGCACTTCATCATGTATTTATTTATTTATTTATTATTATTTCGTGGCGCGGGGCTCGGAGGGGGCCGGCGGCGGCTTCGGGGGGTGGGGGTAGGGTGGAGCGGGGTGTCCTGGCTCCCCTCGCCCACCCGTCGCCCACCGAAGCCCCCCGGCCCCGGGCCCCTGCCTGCCCCATGGGCAGCCGCGGACGCGCGGGGGCTGGTGGCAACCCACGGGAAAATCCAGCTTGTTTGGCAGCCGCCGCCACTGCCTGCTCCTTTGCCTCATTCCAAAAAATATTATTATTATTTTAAAAGAATACTACTTTTTGGTTTCGTTTCTACGCGGGGCGAGGGGAGCGGGGAACCGGGGCACGCGTGGGGAGGTCCCGTCCCCCCACGCCTCCCCCGGGCTTCCCAGCACTGGTTCTCTTCGGAGCGTTCGGAGCGCTTTTTTTTTTTTTTTTTTTTTTTTAATACTTTAATTTTTTTTGATCTGCTTTTGGTGCAAAGGGGCTGCTGCTCGGGAAGCGCCGCAATCAGGAGCCGGCTCGGGCGAGCAGCAGCCTGGCTGTACCCCTCCACGGGGGGTGGGGGGTGTATTTTAGGGAGGAGCAGCTGCTCCTCACCCGTGTCCCCCAGTCCCCCGTCCCCCCCACCAGGGCAGCCTCCCTTCTACAAGCCAGCATCTGCCCCAGGCGCAGGAAAGTTCTTTGCTCCGTGGGTTGGGGTCCCCCATCGCCCCCCCATTAGCAGGAGTGGGGCTTTGGGGCTGGAGGGGGGCGCCCCGGGCCGGGGGCCGGAAGAGAAGGAGATAAACAAGCGAGGGGGTTGATAGCTGTCATCATCACCATCATCATGGCTTTCATTTGGCTGCCTAATGAGTCAGATCACAGGCAGAGAGAAAAATTGTCAATCGCCCAGGCTCTAATGAATTTTTTTGCAAATTGTAATCAAGCCAGGCCGTCTCAGCTCGCTGATTAATGAGACCCAGGAGGCCCGGCCAGCACCTCAGCTTTTTATTCCATCCCGTCCTCCCTGCACTAAATTAACAGCAACTTGTCTGAGCTTCAAATTAACTCCCAATGATTAATTCTGATGGGGGGGTCTGAAGAATAGCTCGTCCTAATAGGCACTGGCCTCTGATGCTGTTTGAAATTAATACACTTCCCCTTTGGCTGCCGGCTTTAATCCAAGGTTGGGTTTTGACATCACTATATTTGTTGTTACAATAAATTCCTCTTACATCTGCAGATCAAATAATTGCGCTGCTCGGGGAGCGCAGCAGAAATGCCGGCCCGCTTCGCAGCAGCCTGAAGTCGTAGGGGAAGGAAAGCTGCCCTCTCCTCTCTGCTTCACCTCCAGCCTGCCTTAGGAAACCCCCTTTTTTCATTGATTTATAAATATACACACACATTTTGAAGCCACCGCTGTTCAGCAGCACTGGGATGCAGCGGCCGGAGGAGGCGACCCCTCTCCGGCGGGGCGAGGAGCATGCTGCCTCGCTCTTAAATAAGACATCAACTGCTTTTAAATCCGCCCCCCCCTCACCCCCTCACCGCAGCAACCCGGCAAACTCACCGCATGCCAGGGCTGCCGCAGAGGCCAGACAAACTCAGCGCATGCCAGGGCCGGGGGGGGGATGGGGACGAATCCAGCTGCGACCCCCACTTCCTCGGAAGGGGCAGCTCTGCCTTCCGCCTTGTTTCTGTTTGTATTGACTTAATTGGTTTAATTATTTCAGCTGGGACTAGGCAGGCTCAGCTTTGTGCCCCTCCTGCCCCCGGGTTGTGGCTACCCTGCCGACAAGGACCCCTTTGTGCCTGGGCAGGGGGTGCCGGACCCCCTCTCAGCCCTCTGCTGGGGTTATCCCCCCTGATGGCAGGGCTTCCCTGCCGAGCATCCACCAGAGTGGGGCTGACCCCAATATCTGGAGGGGTGGGCGAGGGGGTCCATACCCTTGCTGGGAATAAGCCCTGCAAGGACTGAGCATCCCTCCCCATTCCCCAATGGGTGCAAGTTACTCCCTGCAGAAGACACCCACCCCTCCGGGCTCGCTGTCCTACAGGATCGGGCCCCCTCTGTGCGCTTCCACAGGGCTGTATCAATCTTCATCCACAAGGAAGAGAGCGATGAGGCCGATAAGCGGCCGCCAATGCAAATTCCCGCCGTCACCGTCATAAAGCACCCGGCACCCTGACACACAAAAGCAACACCATATGTACGAAGACAACCTGTATGAATTATAAATTGCATCATAAAAATTGATTGCCTATCCCAACCCTTCAGAAACATACGTGGTGTGTGTGTGTGAGAAATCCCCCCCCTAATCCAGGCAGAAACCCACCCTGTGCCCGAACTGGCTGCCCCACGACGGGAGGGGATGCTCTACCAAGCCACCCTGCATCCCTCGTGGGTGCGAGGTCCCTTCCCGTCCCCCTCCCAGCCGCTGCGGGATGCTCGCCCGCCCCTTGCTTGCTCTTTTCTCCCTCCCGTTACGCCTGGCCCATAGAGAGCCTTAATCTATTTATTTCAAGCCACTTCATCCTCTCTCCCGCTTTTGTCCCGGCCCCAGCCTCTGGCTTTGTGGCAGGACCGCTGAGGTTTTAAAAGCCCCTTCCCCTATAGTTTGAGGTCTCCTTGGCTGCCTGAATTACAATGGCTAAAACAGGATTACACTGACCTGATCCTATTAAACTCGCCAATCGATCTGTGCCGCCCTCCCTCCGGCTCTGCAAACTTACTCGCCCAACTTTCCCTGGGGCTCAGCCTGTGAAGAGAAGCGAAAGGCCGCTGTTCCAAGCAGGCCTGATGGAGAAAGGATGGATAGAAGCTATGGGGTTTTTTTTAGT
The DNA here is from genome assembly GCF_023638135.1 of Falco biarmicus. NCBI lineage: Eukaryota > Metazoa > Chordata > Aves > Falconiformes > Falconidae > Falco > Falco biarmicus. Next base: position 8,880,973 of record NC_079295.1, on the reverse strand, counting down.
TTGGTGTTTTGGTTTGGTGGTTGTTTTTTTTTTTGGTTTTTTTTTTTTTGAGCCACGTGGATTTTAAAGCTCTGCTTTAGCTCCCAGCATCTCATCCCACAAAGAAAAACATGGTGTTTTCTTGGTCTTGCAGGTGCCCTGACTCCCAGCCCCAGCAGGAGATTAAGTCATACAGATAAATCATATGGAAAGGGGTTTTTTAGCTATAAGCGAAATGATCCTCACTCCCTTTGGTAAGGGCAGCCCTGAAGCTGCCTGCTGTGGGGCACGTAGGCTCCTGGTCCTCCTTCTACAAGCAACCCGATGTGGAGAAAACCCCCAGGAATAAACAGCCTCAGCCCCTCACTGCGATGCTGAGCATGCCAGACTGAAGGCTGAACGAGGGCTGCCCTGCGAGCCCCTCTGGTACCCGCCGGGCTGGGCCCCCGCTGCAGCCACCTGAGCATCTCCCCGCCAGTGCCTGGTACTCCCCTGCACCCAGAGAACCGCGTCACTGGTGCAGGCAGGGCTGACCCCGCAGCGAGTCTTTCCTCCCTTTATTTTTAAAAGGAGCAGAGGAAGAGGAGCGCAGACCTGGTTTAACGACGTTTTTCTTCGTCAGCAGGTAAACGGACCTCGAATCGTCAGCATTATCTGCTGCCAGGGGATGCTCTGCATCGCCACGGTGCTAGGGCATGCCACCATCTGGGGAGGAACGGGCGCCTGGAATTAATCCCCTGCCGTCCCCCGGGAAAATAATTACAAGGCAGGGGAATAATCTAAAAATGGCAGTAAAATATGGGGTGTTTATGCTGACCTGCCAGGATGACTGAATTAGTGGCAAGGGGCCTGAATTAGTGGCAAAGGGCCTATCGCCGACTCTGGGGGAGAAGTTTAAACGCTCAAATCCTATTAATTAACAGAGCAAAAGACAAACTGGGGACTCCCATTTATAATTTTCTAGGAGCGTGTTATCAACAGCGAGGAGCTGGAGCTCATAGGGTGAATATGTCTTGCCAAGTGCCTGGAGCTTTTCCCTCTTCACATCCCCAACCTACTCTAAGGGGTACCAAGACCCCAGAAATGGCCTCTCTAAAAGGGGCATTACCAGTGACTCATTTTTTTTTTTTTTTTTAAAGGTAATGTATCCTGGGACTATCTGGGGTAACAAAAACTGCATCTGCCCGAGTCTAAATAGAAATCTTTGCTGTTTTCTTTCCACTTGGGGTCCTGTTTAAGATGTCTGTTCTTGCTGCAGAAGCATCCAAACTCAGAAATGATGTGGGAAAACGTGGGTATGGCCCCCAAACCCTCTTGAGAGACGTCTGCCTCCCTCGCTGGTATTCCCACAACAGCCAAAAGAAGCCACGGGCATGGTTATACAAATTAAGTAATTGCTTTGTTTTTTGCTGGCAATGTTGACTCAGAGAGAACCAGCCCACTTCTTTGGGCAAGGGCAACACACCTCTTCACCCAAAACCCTCTTGTGCACATCCCTGAAGCATCTTCAGGGTATGTCCATCACTCCAAATTTGGCAACCAGGGGTAATATACCCTGTGAAATACACAGCTCCCACCCACCTCCCCCACAACCCCCTACATTAAAATTACCAGGTCACTCTCCTGCCAAATTTCAAAGCCCTGCATCAAAGCTGGAAGGCACCTAAGAGTTTTTAAGTAGCCATAATCAGTTTTTTTTTCTCGACTGCTTGAAAACAAAAAACCAACAACTTTTGCTTATTGTTTGTCAACCAAAATATCAAGAGGATTAGGGTTGAAATTGTCTCTGCCCCCCAAACCCCCCCCCCCCCCCCCAAAACAAGACAGACCCCTAGCACGCAGCAACATACCCCAAATAATTAAAACACTGTGCAACCCCAATGGTGAGGACCAGTGCAAAGAGGTACCCAGCCCAACTGGCACCAGTAATGGCACCTTTCTGCCCACCCGCAACCAACATTCATCTCTTTGCATGGAGAGGATGGATGATAGCAGAGACCTTCTGCAAACCATTGCCACTTGTAGATAGGCCACTGAGCGCTGAACATTTACAAATAGCCTGTTCATTGCTAAGAAGCCACTCGGGCTTTCATGAACATCATTATGGCCATGGTCTAATAGCATCTATCAAAAACATTGCCTTTCTGAATTAGGGTAATGGTCATTTTTAAGACACACATCTGTATTTTTTTTTAAACAGATGCTTGGCTCCTAAGCCCACGACTGCTATTTCTCCCCCTCCCCAATTATTTTCATATTTCCCCATTTCCAAAGCGGCAATAAGTTCCCGCAAAAGAAGGGTAATAGGAAGTCTCTCTCTAAGAGAAATTGTTAATTTGGGATTTATAAAGGACTTTCCTTAATGAATAATAGTTGAGATCGATCTGTCTTCCTGCCTCATTCTGCAAAGTAACATTTGTAAAGTAAGGTGATCCCAATTACTCCCTCTAATAACCCTCTCCAGCAAGAGATTTCAGAGCCACAACCATGAAACCCGCCTGCCTGCCTCCGCTCCCCCCGTGCCGCGAGCATCGCCTGCATTGGAGCTTCCTTGCTTCATCCAGCTGACGATTCCCCATCTCCCTGCCTGGCTTGGACCGGCTCCATCATCTGAAAACCCCAGGGTGGGATGCCCCGCAGCCCCCCAAGAGGGATGCTCTATCTGGCCCTGCTGGTTGTCAGCATCTGGGAGATCCCACACAGGGATTGTCACCCCTCGTCACCAGGGTGCCAGAGTCCAGAGGGGAGCTGCAGCCCCTCAGAATGCCCAGTGCTCTGACACTCACCCACCTCCTGGCTTATCAGAGAGAGGAGACTGAGAAATGATTCAACTACTGTCCGTAAGTGCCTTCATGGGGAGAAAATACTGGCACTAAAGGGCTCTTGTATCAACAGGAGGACGGCAGCATGAGGATCGATGCTGGTAGCTCAAGCCAGACAGACTCAAACTAGAAGCAAGGCTTCTTTTTCCTTCATTTTGCTGAAAATATGGAGGACTGTTCATGATCAGAGCAAACTATCAAGGCATGAGGGGCCTCTCCAGCCCCTGGGGTCTTCAGCTTCAGGCTGGGTGCAGCCAGGGAAGAGATGCTTTGGCTAAGAACAGGTTTTTGCCATAGCAAGTGCCTTCTCCAGCTGTTTTGCCATGTCTCTCATTTCATTCTGCCTCCCTTCCCTTTGGTTCCTCTCTGCAGCAGGGAATGAAGGTGTGGAAATTCCATTTGCTTCCTTTCTTTGGTTGGTGCCATTCCACACGCATGTCCCCGTCCCACATCCAGAGACGGGTGGGACTGCTGGTGGTACAGCAGCCAAGGGAAGGGACACTTTCACCATGCATTAATTATTAGGTCCTGTTTCCCTGGCTCCCCAATACTTGGGAGGGAAGCAGGCTCTGCCACAGCACCAGAGCTCCCCTTTCTCTTTGCCTCTGTTCCAGAAACACTCCACATCAGCCCAGAGATGCTCCAGCAAAACACTAATGCCACTTCCCTGATAATTCCAGGAGAAAAGAACATTCCAGAAAAAATCCCCCCCCCCCCCCTTTTTTTTTTTAAAAAAAAGCAAAATAAAATTCTCTTCTATATTGCCTTTGTGCAGCTGGAAGGAACTAAGAAGCGCAAGTTGTAAGAGGCTTGCTCTGGGTCACCTTCAAAAGAGGTGACCCACGGACGACACTGCCTTTAGACGCCTTGTCCCTGCCACAAGGACTATTTTGGGTGTTTGAGCTCTGTTACACTGCCGGCAAAGGGCAGAACATGCCCCTTTCTATCCTTGCCTGCAAGCATCCTCCTCCTGGTGAGCCAGAGCTGGTCCGAGCTGGGCACAGCGCTCAGACCCTCCCTCACCCCACAGGGAGGGGATGCTGTGGGTACCACCCTGCCCGCATCTGAGCTCAGGCACTCACCAGGCACATTTTGCCAGCTCCGAGTGCTGGAAAGAGTGAAATCCTGATATATTTGTTCACCTGGCACAAACCTCAGCACTGTCAGCATTAACTGGCCAGGCCGATTAGTGGCAGCCATCAGCCAATAAATAAATTGGAACCATCTCCAGACCTGATTAGCTTGCTAATTAAGCTCAGTTACAGGGAAATCTGCAGTCAATCAGCCCGGCCATTACCAGTTGGATCTGCAGAGCGGGAGCTGTTGATGCTGCATCTCTGGTGGGGAGAAGGAGGAGGGGAGCATGCTGGGGGTGGGAAGGAAGGTGGTACTGAAATCTGCTTTCTTCAGCAGCCATTGGAGATGCTCATCTGTCTGGGATGATTCCCGGCAGCCTTCCGTGCCCCAGTGCTTGCTGGGCTCCTGCCCCGATGCTGTCGGGGGGGATTGCCCCGTTCTGCTTCAGTCGCCAAGCTGCTTGGCAGCACAATCCCTTTCCAGTCCACAAACTCCCAGAAAATGCAGAATGCCTCCAAAGACAGCCCATTTGGAAGGATAAACACAGGGCTAGGAGAGTATTTTTTTTTTTTTTTTTTTGGCTGGGCCAGGCTGCTTCCTCCCCCTTTCCCGCAGCGATGTGCAGCTCTGACACCTCACTCCAGCTCTTCCCTCCTGCACCCAGCCAGCACTTGGGGACTTGCACTAAAATGCTGATGGACATCTTCATCCCAGCACAGAAGCTGAGGGCTCTCAGTGGTTTCTTCTTGCTTGCAAAACAGATGCAACATCCCCTGTATGGCCCAAAGCAGAGGTAAGATTTTCAAGACACGTGCCCATCCGTTACTGTCAGTGTTGCAGGACAACGTGTTTTTGGCATTTGGGGACCTCCTTGCTCCCTCCAGCTGCAGCCTCCCCATCTTGGCAGCTGCCAAAGGGCATCAGGCATTTGCTTTTCTCTCTACCTCATCCTTGCTCCAGCTCTGGCAACTTCAGGCCGCACTTGCTTCATTAGGTGGAAATACCTGGCCTTTGATTTCTGCTAATGCTCCAAAATGATGTGAATTGTTCGCTCCTGCGCTGAAGTGACAACAAATAGTTATTTCCTATTGCAAAACATGATCAGGAGATTCTCTTTAACTGAGCAACGAGCAGCCCTTGGTGTTGGCAGCACCAACGCCAAGCCATTTCTTAAAAGGCTTCAGCAAACCCCAGGCATGTTACTTTCCCTCCGAGCCCAGCGTCAATCCCCTGAGGAATGGGAAAGCCCTGCAGATGGGCTTTGCAGCTCTGCATCCCTCCATCACACCTGCCCCACGGCACAGCATCACCTTTTTTTCTTCTGCTGCTTTAGCTTTCCTCATTCTCTCTTTGGCAAATGCAAGGAGTCTCCCTGGCTTAAAAACAAACAGATCTGGAAGTCAGGGAATGGAGATTGGTGGGGGCAGAATGCAAATAAATAAGTGCTAATTGCTGGCAGTGGCACTGCCTGTCGGGCGAGGTTATTGTGGCTGCATTTATTGGCCAATTAAGGGCTTTACTGGAAGTTAGGCGAGATAAATGACTGCCTGGTGGGTTTCCCCGTCCTGGCATGGGTTTGTGGTTTTCCTACTGCACATTTAGTGGTTTCACCAGGAGTAACCACGTTTCCTTAATGTGCCCTCCCAGTAACTCCCGCAGTCTGTGCTCTCTCTTTATGGTTGGACTTGGTGGTCTTAAAGGTCTTTTCAAATCTAAATGATTCTATGATTCTCTGAAGTCATGTTCTGGGCATCGCTCAGGTGGGAACTGCAATGCTATAGGAATATTTCACTGGGGAAAACCCACATTGCCTGCTTCTCCCTGCAAGCACCACCTGCTTCCGATCCATCATAGAAATAGAGAAAAAAGGGCATAAGGATGAGCTGAAAGGCAGGTGATGCTGAGCTCGTACGAGCTTTGTGTGAGGCTTGCTGCTCCCCAGCCTGGATTTCTGCTGGGGTTTTTCACAGTCAGGTTTTTCACATCAAGCCCCTGAGCAGCATCTCTGGACACCACTCCCACCTCCTGCCACCAAGTCCCTGGGCAGCTCTGGGCCCGGCCTGTGCTGCCCTTGGGAAGGGCCTCCAGGGAGAGAAGCTGGGCCAAGGTCACTCCGACCCAGGGCTGCCACCGCCACCTTTCTCCCCAGGGCAGGGCAAAGGGAGGAGGGAGGAAGGTGGCCGTAGCTCTTCACCACCGTTGTGGTTCAGCCGAAGAACTCCTAATGCGGGATGCTGAGGATGCGCAAAGCTTTCAAGAGATTCAGGGGATCAGCCAAACTGGTGGAAGAGAAATCCTCTGAGGATTACTAAACTCACTGAAAACAGGTGTCTCCAAAGTCCATGAACTTTAAGCAGTTACAGACTGGGGGAAATACACAGAAAAACTTCCAAATGATCTAATTTTACACTCTCCTCCAGCGTTGGCTTTTGACTGCAGGTGGAGAAAAAGTGTTCGTGTGGGTGGATCTTTGACCTGGCTCTTTAAGGCTACCCTTACCTGATATTCATGAAGCGTAAAATGTTTTCCTTTTCTTATGAAAACAGCTGAATTTGGGAGAGCTTGGCTGTCTCCTGGAAAACAAAGCTGTTTACCAGGGAGGGTCAACTCCATCCTCTCATCGCAGTGCTTGCGATCACTGTATGTACTGTCCTCTACCATCTCACCCCATTGCTCCCTTGATGCCAGTTTGGATGTGTGTTAAAGAACAAATAAGAAACAGCAAAACTGCCAAGGGAATATTCTGAACAAGGGCTAAAGGCACGCAGTACCTACAGAGCAAGTGTCTTCTGGGCTCTGCAGCAGGTATCTTGACCTGGTGCTCCCAGCACCCACCAGAGTTAATCCTTTGCAGGCAAGGGTGGAAACGCACAGCAAGGCCTTATGGCAGAGCAACAGTCCAGTCCTTACAGTAATTGCTTTTTTCTTAAAAAAAAAACAAAAAAAGAAAAAAAGAAAAGAAAAAAGAAGAAAAGGGGGCGTTTCCCCCTACTCCCATTATGGGAATCAATAGTTCTCCCTCAAAATCTCTTTCTGGCCCCTGCTGCTTTGCAGTAAGATGCTTTCTTTTCTGTCTAGGCATCTGCGAATGCCACCAGCTGGGAGCGTTTCAGGGGTACATAGGGGTGGGCTTGAGGTAGGGCGAGAAATGTAGGCATGAAAAGCATCCTGAAATCTGCTCCATCACCCCTGGCTCCAGGAGAAGCAGGCCCTGAGGAGGGTTGTTAGAGAGAGCGAGCAGCCAGCCATGCCCATCACAGATCAACCCCCCTGCCCCTTTAGGAGGGGAGGGACAGATGATTCCTAAAAAAAGCCCTCCTATAGCTTTACACCCAGGGGGAATCCAAAACAAGTTCCCCCATGTTCGAAGTTCACAATTCAAATTCTGGGAGAACAGAAAGCACCCGCCTCCTCTGCTTCAGTGCTGGTAGGATGTGTGATGGGATTAATCAGGGTGGGAAAACCTTGCAAGAACAAAGGCATACAGCTGCTACATGACAAAACAGTGATGTAGACCCCCAAAAAGGAAAAAAAATACACATTCTCAAGCAGTTCTGCAGTTTTTCAGCCCCTGCCAGTGCTAATACAGCCTCCCTGGAGCACCTGGAGAATTGAAGAGCAGAAAAGGCAATGGAAAACCTCCTCCGAACGCCAAACAAAGCCCTGTCAGACAGGACAGAACTGACAGCTCCCTGCAGGTGGGAGACCTGGTGGGATGGGCAATAACCTGAAGAATGAACAGATTTAGGCCAAGGCACAAGCAGACGTAAAAGATAAATTCAAAACCCCCCAATCCCATACTGTGGGCAGTCCTGCTCTATCCATGAAGATGCAAGCTCACCTTTCTAGTCTTGGCCAGGTCTTCTCTTGAGCAAAATCACACTGCAGCCAGGTCTCTGGTCCCGTGATGCATCAGAAAACTGGTCCATCTTGGCGTCTGTTTTGACCATGCTGTCCTTTGGCATCAGCCCATGCACCGTGTTAGGTGCAAGACCAGTGTGAGAGACACCCCCAGTCCGCTGCTTCTCCACTGCTTATCTATGGCTATCACATCCCCCTCCTTGTGTCTCGGGAAATTCCCTACTTTTCCCACCTTTTCACAGCTCTACTCATTTCTGAACATCCCCGATTTCTTTGTCTTTTGCAAAGCTGGACAAGCACAGATTGCCAAACTGTAGCATTGGCTCTCTTGCTCCACAGTGCCCTTATGGATCTTAAAATCTTACATTTCCTTCTTCACCTCAGGGCACGTTATTTAAATAATCTCCCCTTTTCCCCCATTAATGCACATCTACCAAATTTTATCTGCTGTGCTCTGTGTACCCACCTTAACACCACACTGACACCACTAATGGTATCGCCCAGCCGGGACACACATGCTGGTGCTGGCAGGGACCCTCCTGGCGTGTGGCTATCTGCCAGTTTGCTCGGGGGAAACCCATCCCTCTGGCTCCCCTCTCCATCCCATCCTTCCACCTTCTGCATCAGGACAATATTTTGCCTTCTCCTTGGGCCTACCCGGATTCCCGATTTCTTCTCGTGATGTACTCAGGCCAAGACCTTTAAAAATGTAAATAAATGTCAATCAGTTGCCCATTGTTCGGGGCTTTAAAAGACTTGTTCAGAGAAGCCTAATAGAGAGCCATGATTTTCCTTCGAAGAAGTGATTGGACCATACCATATCATGACCTTAAAGATGTTTTATTATTCTTATTTTAAATGATCATTTCAACCAATTTAGCAGATACAGATGTAACCGTTACCGGCCTAATTCCTTGGATCTCCTCCAGAGACTCTTAAAGCCTAGGTGCAACATTTACTACTCTCTCTTCCTCGGGGAGAATAACTGTTTTTAATGAAAGCTCGCATATTTTTGCTGGGAGATCTGTCATTCAGTTCATAAGCACTTTCAGAACTCTTAGATATACACCATTACGGTCCGGTTGACTTATTGCTTTTTAATTTATCAATTTGCACCATTACCGGCTCTTCTGACATCCCAGGTCTTCGATAATACTTCATCTTTATTACTGGCAAAGAGTGACAGTATCTCATCATTAACATGAGAAGAAAGTGGGGCCAGGGCAGGTGTATCTCAATAACATGGCAATGAAGACTCAAGCAAAGAAGCAAGCTGCGACGAACAAGTTTTCTTGTCTTTATTAGAAAGAGACCTATACAATATAGCAGCCTCTCTCTGCAGTACTTTACAACTTTTTTTCCTTTTTTTATTTTTTTTTAACTTTAATTATTCAGAATACTGTACAGCTGACACAAAAATCTCAACGTGGAGAGAGAGGAAAGGGAAACATAATACAAACTGGCATACTTAATCAAACCAAAATCATATGAAACAACAAGCAAAGCGAAATGTTTGTCAATCGGTTTAATTACAGTACAAACAATATAAATAAAGCATCATTGAGTCATTGTAAAACAAACTTGCTGAATGAGGTAATATAAAAACAACAACAAAACTTTTTTCTTTTTAATAATTTCCACACTGTCTTGTCATCATTTATACATTACTATTTACAGAAACAGAACAAAAAACCCCCCAAACTTGCTATAAAGCCTGCCATGTGCTAGGTATCTTCTGCCTCCACCCCAAGCAGAGGTCTCAGGTGTCCCTACTCACCTGGGCTCCCTTTCTCCCCATCCCAACCAGACAGACAAACGTCACAGAGCAGAGAGACTGAAAGACTTGGGGTCTAAACGCAGCTGAACGTAAAATCTAGCCTTTGCAGGTGGTCACAGGGTATTAAGGAATAAAGGAAAAATAAAACCAGCGTATGCGTCCGCTTCCCAAGTGGTGCCGACAGCGCTTCCCAAAATAAAGGTGCTGGACAGACTGAACCTCAGATCACAACCTCTCTGAAACCAGGGGCTGAACTTGGACTTCAGGGGGGTCAGGGTACAGCCCACCCGTGCCCCACTCTGCTGCCTTGAAGCTGCTTTGCCTCGGCTTGGGCAAAGCGTTCGGGGTACACTCCAACCCTGCTGACATAGAGTGGTTTAAGGCAGCAAGAGCTGCAGAATCGGGCCCCTGGCAACTCCAAACCAGAGTCCAAAGGCAACAGTTACACAAACCAAGTCCCTGGTGTTTTAAAAGACACTCCTCTCCCAAATACCCCTTCAGTTTGTGCACCCACCTAAGCAAGACACCTACAAGTGAAAGATGCTTTTGACACTGAAGTAGTAAATGAGGGCTGGACCGAATGGTCCCCTGGAAACTTGGTATTTCCACGGAGCAAAGGGCCGTGCTTTCAGAGGACGGGTACGTCCTATTTTCCCCATGGACTGGCAAAATAAGCTCAGTAGATTCAACAGAAAATCCAGCTGAAAACCTGGATACACTGGAAAAAATGCTTGGAGGGGTTTTCAACAGGATTTCCAAGTAAATCTTTTGTCACAGGTGCAAGAAGGGGAAATGAAGGACCCTCCCATCATTTCCGTTTCCTACCATACCTTGCTTAGCTCCAGTAAACATCCTTCTCACCCTGCCAGACTTGTCCTCTCCCTATCAATTTCCCCCGATCGAGTATAAACTGAAAGCAAGAGTATAAACAATGTGAACAACACTTGGTCAAGTTTTCCCAGACTACTCGGTATACACGAAGCCTTAGCACACTTCAGCTGAGGTTTGTGGCTCCCTCACAGCAAAATTTTGGGGCCAGACAGTAATGGCCAAGAGGAGGGAGGGATGAGGAGCTGTTGTTGGGGATGAGCCCACCTGGAGACAGCTCCTCAGAAACGTCTCACCACCCTCATCCCCAACTGCCCCAAACACAGCAGCAGGACCCAAAGCATCACTGAATCAGCTACAGAAGGGCAGTCTGCTGGTCCCACACTTAAATTCAGCCACTAAGCTGAGTTTCAAGCAAATTTATATATAAAAAAGGGGCTCTGAGCAACAATTTCTCCGTCCTTCTCACCTTTGGAATCTCCTTCCTTGGTGTTTCCCACGATAACAGCCCCAGGGCTGGCGAGCTGGGATTTCCTCTTGCAAGCAAGGGGGCTACGTCAGTCCCGGCGGCCAAGTTAAAGGTTTTCTCAAGTTCAGCGTTGCTGTCTGAAGGAGCTGGACTTTCTGAAAACCTCTGAGGCACGCATCTGTGTGAGTCCTGAGTGCCTGATGGCTCGCAAGAGCCGCAGTAAGCCTGTACTTTGTATTTTGGCATCTCTCCACCCCTTGAGAAGGTGCCTCCCCCTCCTGCCCCTGCCTCCTGCACTCTTGGAAATGGCCGGTCTTACTCAAGCTGGGAAACTTGCCTGTTTAGAAACATCTAACTGAAAACCTGGCTGTAGCTATTGACTTTGATTAGTGTGTAAATGTGCACATGTACATTTCCACAATTGCTAATAGTAATATGTAGAGCATATATGCATATATAAGCACGCACACGCACACCGAATGCGAAGCATGTGTAGTTAGTGACCTCCATGTGATACACCGCCTTTACCTCAGGACTCAGACCACCCTGGCTGCACTTCACCCCCCCAACGCAACTCAACTCAATCCCCAGATCTGGGAACTAGTTGCAAAATAACAACCCACCTTCAGCACCAAAACCCTTCCTCGGTCCTGCATGACCTTGGGGTTTGCCTTCAGCACAGACGCTACCAAGCCGTCCGCTGTGAGGGGTTTTACTCCCTGTACCTTGTCATCTGAGAGGACCAGGGAAGTGTTTTCGATTCTCAGAAGCAAAAACCCACCCATCGGTTCTGGAAAACGGGGCGTACACAAAAGAGCTGGTGGCGCATTCACTGCCAGCAAGCAACATGGTCATCCCAAACGCATGCCATTAGACCTCTGTAAGCATCCCACCCCCACCCCCCAACCCTTCACGTTTTGTACATAACACACAGGTAAAAATTACTAGCTCTGAAGCACTGCAAAATAGTCAATCCTTAGTACTGGAAGCTAAACACACATCCAGAAAAGTTCATGGCCAAGAGAAAGCTGAAGCTCTGCCTGCCAACAGAACTGACCGCTACCGCTTGAATATGCCACAGGGATTTGGGAAATGGGCAGACATACAGAGATGAAGAGGCTAAAACTGTTGAAATGCACAAAGACATTTTCATTTCATCTGCTCACAAGCAAAAGACCTCCCTGTCCCCCCCACCCCGAACATTCAGGGGACGGTAGTAAACGATGTGAGTTAATTCACCCACATATTGCTGTCACCCTGAAATGAAACGCAGGGGCCAAGATGACCAGAAGCATGCCCAGTGATCTGGGGCTTAAGATGGCTCTACAAAAAAAACAAAACAACCTTTTGTTTTCAGAAATCATGCAACCCTCCTCTCAAAACACGAACTATTCACAGCTCCTGAAAATCTTGGCCAAACCCCTTTGAACCTCCCTTTAAAACGTGAGACAGATTCAGTCAAATCAAGGTAAATTGTCACAGGATAAGATCACCTGTTATTTACTTGAAAAACTGTCCCACGGCAAACACCAGAACAAAACCTAGAATATCGTAACACAACAAGTCTACCTACCTACAGGCATTAGATATTTTGCTCTATTACTTCTATATTTTTTCAAAAAAGGAGATTATTTTCTAATAAACCCATTAAAACCAACCTTCTTTTTGTAGCTTAGATTTTGAGAAATCAAAACTCATTGCAGAACCTTTTAACTTGGGGTAGTTTAGTGTTTTTATACCTTGAAAAGAACTTTAATCTGGAGCGTTTTTTTTTTTTTTCCCCCCCCTGCTATGCAGCAAACACAAGAACATCCAAAAAGGGTTTTCTACGCAATAAACGTTACTCACAAATCACCAAGAATGGAAGATGTTGAAATGAGGATCCAAGACTAATAGCCAGAGATCCCACATACGAACCATTGCAGCAGTCACTGGAGGGGAAGTGAAGATGCTTGACGATGAGATGTGGATGGGCAAGTTGTCTCCTACGCAGCCAAGCTGCGCCAGGTTTGGTCTCCAGCGCCGTCCTCCTTTACCATGAGTCCCTTCAGCGACAATGACCACTTGTTCCCTGTTAAGGTGCAAACGCAGCTCCCCGAGACGTTTGGAAAGGGCCCCTTCAGGACCCCCTTGTGAAATCTGTGCTTGTCTCCACTATTACTACTTTATACTAGAAACTACAAATTACTTCATTTTTCCCGATCTCCATACAAATATAAAAGATGAAGCTATCCAAACCCCATATAATCTAATTATACTACATTACAGTGCCGGAGATCATTTCTAAGTCCGTATCTGCATTCCCACCTCTATTCCTCTCCCTAAGTTACTCAGCTTCTTCTGGCCAAGGGAAATCTCCAAGTGCAGCTAAAGCTTTTTTTGCACTAACACACATAATTTAAGGAAAAAGGGAAAAGACGGCAAATTAAACAATATTAATGTTTACACAGTTGTCATACACTACGCCCAAATGCTTGAAAATCCTCTCTACCTTCCAGGAGCTCACCTGGCTTTCCAAGCAGCACTCAGCTCAGAACGTACCAAGGTTCTCCAAAAAAAGCTTCTCTTCTGCTCCCTTTTAGCAATGAAATTGGAAATCTAGTAGTGGGAGCACTTGGCCTCATCTCTGCACTGGCAGGACCCCAAGTTTTCCCAAGGTTAGATCTTATATCTTCATCAAGAGCGAGGAGAAGCAACCCCTCCTCAAGTCCGGGAATATCACGGTTCAGATGCCAGATAAGACACATCCAACTCATCTCCACTGTTCAACAGCAATTAGCTTAAAATAAATAGAAGGAAAGTGCTGATGTTAATAGCAACGGCTGACTCGCTTCTAGTGTTTTAGTCATCGTGGATGAAGTGCAGAGAAAGGGGGATTTAAAGGTATCTGGGATGATGAAAAGGGTTAAACGGGGGACGCAACAAAACCCACAGCCACGGACTCCATTTTTGGAGCAAATAGCCTTAGCTAACATGTTTCTTCTGGGATTTCTTATGGACTGGATCTCAATTTGTTTTTAATTCGCTCATGACACGCTCAAAGGGCGTAAACAGCTTGGCAAGTGGGTTCCATAAAAGCAACGAGAGGGGCTAAACGTAGACGAAAACCAGAAAATGGATGGGTTAACGGAGTGAAAGCAAGGGGAATGATTCCTGCAGGTTCTCCAAGTGTCGGAACGTATTGCCTGTTTCCGCACCCGGATGGCTTCAAGAACATCCTTTGCAAAGTGCAAACGCATGCCCTGAAAAGCACGCAGAGCCCAGAGACCTCGGCTCACCAAGCCCAGCCCCGCCATGCTCCAGCCATACGGAACTTCATCCTCGCTCTGGGCTGTGGAGGGAAGGGCTCTCTTGTCCTCTCCTGGACCATGCAAGAAGGGGATGGAGTCCCTGCTGGACGGAATTCCTTACCAGGTGGCCTGTCCCACTACCTCAGGAGGTGCCACACAACTTCTCACAGCCATCCTACCAAACCCATTTGAACAGGGGATGCTGTGGCCAACGCCCCACAAGGCACAGACCCTCCATCTATTCCCCCATGGCTGGAGCATCACCAGCTGGAGGGCCAGGGAAGGCGTCTCCTGACTTGGAGAGATGGTGCTGGGTGACCTGTCTTTCAAAGGGATTGCTGCTGCGTGCACCACCGGGCACCCTCCCTGCAGACCCCCACGTCTGGGGAAGCCATCACATAGCCTACGCTGCTTCAACACAGTTACTGCCAGTGCTTACACCTCCAAAGGAAAACTGTTAGGTCAAAAGCAACTGTGTTACTGCTTAATTAAAATATGAGGTTATCAGTTGGCTAGCCTGGATACGTCACTTTTCCTATAATACAGTGGAATTTTCTCTCCTAAAAATATTCCGTGTTTTTTCAAGGTTTGCCTTCAGAAAATCTTACTGAAAGAAGCGTATAATTCTTCTACCTGAAATCTGCATGACAGCCTGGTTGCCCTTGTTTCTCAAACATCACTCTCAGTTTTCTAAGAGGAAGGTGGCCCAAAGAGAGCTTTAAATTATGTACAGAAAATATTTTCAATTAGGAAAAACCAGCCCTGAAACGGAACACACGTTGAGAACTTAACAGCGGCAAATTACCTAAAACAGTTTTGAAACATTGGACTTGGTTTTTGGATACAAATGCCCGCGATGCTCCCAGGGGAACGGCAGGCAGCTATAGCACCTCTGGGACCATGAGCCGTGACTCCTGGATCCCCGCTGTGTCCCCCCCCTAGGGGTGTAAAGCTCGTGAGCACCAAACACAGCGGGCTTCACAGCATCCCCTTCAGCTGCACATCAGATGGGCTGTCCCGCCGCCCAAGGACCACCCGTAAGTACCAAAGATCAGGGAGCTGCGTGGGAATGATGGAGAATCAGCAATTACAACAGACACCCTTCTCAGTTAAAAAACCCCCATAAAATTAAAGTTATCCCAGTACGAAGAGAATCAGCTGTGGCCTTACTCTGATGCAGCTGGCCTAGGCTGGTTGAAGAAAGATCTCCTGCCCCCAAACAGTCAAAGATCTATACAGTAACAAAGTACAAAATGAGAACACCACCAAAGAGGAAAAGCTGGTCAATATACTCGTGCTTCCACCCGAGGTTCGCTTTTCTTCCACGATTTGATGATTTCACACTAAACCCGTCATTTTCTGACCTTTTTTCCCTTAAGATAGCCAGATTACATTTTTTCCTTCACATTTTGTCCACATACAGTTTATTTAGCAACTGCTACGCTCCACCATTTGTATGCTAAATGAAACCCAGAGCCCCAAGGAAGAGCACCACTGAAGGCTTGGGAAATACATACCAGCAGGTACATTTGCAAATTACTATGCTGTGTGCACCTCACTGCCTTCACATAATTGCTCCTTTGCCATCGAATTCAGTTGAGTTTTCAACTTTCCCCGTGATGTACCCTTCCCCCATCTTCACATTGCCATATGCCACTTAAAAAAAATCACTTTTCTGCCTGCCAAAAACCATACAGCCTGCTTCCCCTCATGCCAGAATCCTACTTCGTTGAAAACAGAAGAAGCTGGGATCTGCCCAGTAATACCAAAATAATCAAATCAAGTATTAAAACTTGGAATTCAAATGAACTGTCCAGGCTACTTTCACAAGCCATTTTTCTTCCAGAAAGCAGCCAAGTTGGGAGTCAAGCGCAGCCATGCCCTGCCCGCCACGGTGAAGGCTATCAATTCTGAACTTAATCAAATCTGATCTTCCCACAGCCAGGCTAGGGCTTTTTGTCTTGGCTTGTGAAAGCTTCGTGATTTCTGGAGTAAAATATATTTACAGCGCTGAGAAACAGCCTCTTTTTCCTTCCTAAAAAATCTCATACGCTTTTCCCCCCCCCCCAGGCCAAACGTGCCATAATCTCTTTCTGATATGTTCCTCAAAGGTTTGCGATGGAAACAAGAGTTCACTGCTGGGAATATTGTCAATGTACACTGATCTGTAACGCACAGATCCTAACTAGTTGCACGTTATTTAGTTCACATCCATTACAGTTTATAAATTAAACAGAGATGTCATCTTCTGTACAAAAAAAAATATCAATGCATATTTATGGTTTTTTTATTCAAATAGATTTTACATACATATAATCTAGAGACACAATACAAAAATCTGTATAAGTTAGGCAATGCATCACAGGAGTGACCAAAAACTCAAGACATTTACCTTGGCAAAATGACAGAACCTATTTCTGCTGGCTGAAAAAATATTAGCCTTTAATGCGTTTATTAATTTCACTAAAAGTACTTGAAATGTTTTTCCTTAGCGGTACTCATTATTCCTTTTTGTGTTTCATAGTTACTCTTATTTATTTTTTCCATTTTGTTTTTACACCAAGGAGACTGCAGTCAAATAACACTCAGCAACTCATTTCCTCTCTTTGGACTGAAAAATTAAACAGATACTAAATTATGACAGTGAATTTAGAAAGGAGGGCTCCAAGGGCTTGAAAGAACATGTCTGAGATAATATGATGCTTCTAAGAATATTGCAATCACATCCAAGCAATCACCGAAGCGTGCCATGTAACTACCTCCTCAGCTAATATGCTTTTTTCTCCGTGATGACTAATCATGTTCTATTAAACAGCGGTAATGCTGGAAGAACTCAACTATACAAGTGTAATGAAGCCAGTATTCTCCCCGGACAGATTAGCTACAACTGATTTGACACATACCATCATAGGAGCTTCAAACCTGACAAACTCTGTGCTTGCTTCTGATTTATGCCGTCAAGCTCTTCAGAGAAGAGAATGAAATCCAGGCGTCGTGTTTGGTAGAGGTGAAATGTACTGATGTGCTTAACTGTCAATTATGGAAAGTCACCATCTCTCCTTCCTTCTCCTCTCGCTCGCCTCTCCCTCCGCCCCTTCCCTCCACGCTCGGGAAGCCTGCATCCCCCCCCGGGGACGACCGCTCTCCCATGGTCCCGGTGCCACGCGCGGTGCGTCCTGCTCGACCCACGCGCTCTCGCCCACTTGTTTCCATTCGTTCGAGAGCTGTCACTGAAACAACTGCTTTCTCTGCAGCCCCTTTTGCTCCTTCTCATCCCCTCGCGCTCTCCAGACGCGCCGTTTCCGGATGGGACAGGGATGTACCGAAGGGAAAAGGGAAAAGGAGAGTTACCAGACTCACAGAGCAGAGCTGTGATGGGGATGGAGGAATATGAGGCTGCGGATGTAATTCAGGTCAGCGAATACACGAGTGAGCTCCTCAGATGATGGTGGGCATCCTTCCGCTGCTGTTGTTCCGGTTATTGTTCTTCCTGGACAGGTTTGGAGTGGCCATGAGGACGAAGCGCTCGTCGGGGCAGCCGTACTGGAGGAGAACGTCGATGCACTCCTGGCTGGAGGCCTGCCGGGCGTAGGCCAGCGCCGTGTTCCCGTGGGCATCGCGCGCCATCATGTTGACGCCATACTGCAGGAAGAAGAGATGCGGTGTTGGAAGACGCAGTGCCAAGAGAGCGTGAAAACGGAGGGAACGGATTTGGGACCGAGCTGTTTGAGCTTAAGCGAGGGTGGGGGAGAGGGGGAAGA
Organism: Falco biarmicus; assembly: GCF_023638135.1. Lineage (NCBI taxonomy): Eukaryota > Metazoa > Chordata > Aves > Falconiformes > Falconidae > Falco > Falco biarmicus. Next base: position 8,863,109 of record NC_079295.1, on the reverse strand, counting down.
GGGAGGGGTAGGACAGCTGCCTGAGAACGTGAGCGCAGCAGCACTCGGTCACATACGCAAAGGTTGCTGCGAGGAGAGAGTCTCATTGTGTGGAACAAAATTTGCCACGGCAGCGTTTCAAACAGGTGCTTGGGGAATCTCTCCTTCCTCATGTCCTACGCTCTCCTTTATTTTCCATCAAGCAGCAGACAGGCAGAAACACACTTTTTTATCATGGTGCTCTCTTTTGAGAGCACGCCGGGAGGAATGTCTGGACTCAGGACATCAGCAAACTCTTTGTGAAACCCTCAGCAGTGGGCCTGGGAGGTCCTGCTGGGGGTCACAGCCCAGCCAAAGCCAACCCAGCCAGCCCCCTCCCCTGGGCACCAAGTACTTACCCAAATCAGGAGCTGCACTAACACCACGTTTCCTTTCCTGCACGCCAAGTGGAGGGCAGTGCGCCCATCACCGTCTCCGCAGGTCTCGTTCACCTCTTCCCGAGTCCCGTGGGCAAGGAGCAGGATGACTGTCCGCAAGTCCTCCTCGGCTGTAGCCCTCAGGAGATGCTGGCCCAGAGAAAGCTCCAGGCACTGCAGCGGGGCAAGGAAGAGCTTCTGCTCATATTTCGCACGTATCCAGAGCTCTTTTTCTTCCCTAGAGAAGCCAAAGGAGACAGGTCACTCTAACCTGGCTTCGCTGCCTCCAAACGGCGGCAGTTCAGCTACCAGGATGCCAGCAAACAGCAGCTAACAGGAAAATTATTTCCCCTTCAAAATTTTGTCATGAAAGCAACAGTACATCCACACCTTATATTTGCAGCAATATTTGTGTCCCTCACCTCACTGTCACTGAGCCATATTAATACAGCACCTGAGATCCCCCTCGGGGGGTGCCATGCCTATGGGGTCATAAGATTACAAGAGCCAGGAGGTCTTAAAAAACCCTGGGCTGCCCTGAGGGCTGGCAAGAGGTCAGTGCAAGAGCCCTCGCCATCACGGAGACCAAAGGCAAAACAGGCGGCCTAGCTCCACATGAAGGTTATGTTGCAAAACTGGTAAAAGAAAATGGACCAAATTTCCGTCTCTAAGCCCCGAAGTAACCAAGCACCTGGGCTTGGATTTCAGACAGAAAAGCAAGCCCTGAAAGACGCAGCCTTGCTTGCAGGGGGTGCTTTTTCCTTCTACAAGTGGAGTAGTTTCCAATGGAAAAGGCATCGGTTGGTTCCTGTGTTTGTTTTTTCAAAACGCAAACCACCAAAACAAGACTTTGAAGCACCACTTCCTCCTGATACGTCAAAGAACGATCAAAAGCTTTCTGGGTGCTATTAGGTTTCAGGAGAACAAGGACTACAAACAAGTCCCTCAACTCTCCATTAAAAAAATTACCATACAATTAAATGATCTAAGAGATCTAGCCCCAGACAAAGTCCCATTTAGAGGTACCTCAGGTAATCTGTTCAGCCTGCGAAAAATATATGCACCACCTAAGCCAGGCGACCGGTTACTGGTGACAGATTTTCTGCACCGTAGTACAAAAGGCAAAGCTGTGTTTACGCCTTTCAGCCATGTTTACACTACTCCCAGTAATCTAGTGTCAGGTTAGCCCTAATCTGTTTTTAAATACTTATGTAAACAGATCCTTCCAACAGCAAATCTGGATTAGTTTTGCATCATTTCCTGGTACATGCGGAGTGACCTTGCTTTGACCTGCCTGGATGCTTTCAGGCACAGCTTCCCAAAGCATGTGCTTCTCTGCCCTGACCACAATTTACCCTACAAACAGGTCCAGGGCTTTTTTTGTCAGAAAAAAAGTGCAAACAGAAAATTAACACAAAGAGTGCTTCGTGTAAGTCAAACCTTTGGATGACTCCTGCAAGCTGAAAGACACACCAAAAAAACATTTGGGGAGCTGCAAATTTAACCTTTGATGGCAGGATCTGATAAGCAGAGTATCATTTCAGGTATTCCAGATGGAGAGGAGGAGGAAGAAAAGGACTTCTGTTACTACTGCATCTTTAATTATTTTTTTTTTTTAATTTGTATTTTTAAGGTAAAAAACCAAACCAGAACCAGTGCCATGAGGAGGATAAAGTAACATACAATTATTTACAATCAAACAGGCATACTTGCAACACTGTAACAGTTCTACTTCCAGTATCCATCTAGAGTATCAAGAATGTTTACCAAACACCTCCTATGTTTTTTAAACATGTCTAGAGCTATTGAGAGTATAACCAATATATCCACTACACATTTAAAACGTGCCAGACTGAAAAATGAAGTGATTCAACCTGTGCTGTTCTACAACAGTGGCACACATCAGGGCTTAGGGAATTTATTTCTCATATGCCCATACATCCTAAAGGCAAAATACACCTCAGACATGTAACCGATAAAACTTTTTTAGCCTAGTCAAGAACTTGCAAATGAATCCCTGCCCCCCCCCCCCCCCCCTTCCCCCCACAACATCTTTTGGGTGATAGTAACTTCTGGCTCCTGTCAGAGCATTGGTTGCTGCGATCGGCCTGGCTTGAAGAGAAGTTCACTTCTGTTTAGAAAACAAGCTGTTATACACGAGTCTCCCATATCTAATCACAATTCACCTTAAAACTGTAACGGTGACGCTATGACACATACCGAAACAAAGACAATAATTGCCAAGTTCAGGCGGAGGCTTTCAGAGCTGCTGGTTTACAAACGTATTGGCATGAATTTCTCATTTGCTGTGCAATCGCATGGGAGCAGCACAAAAGCAATCCTGCTGCAAGAGAGCAGGATAGTCACCAACTACCCAATCCTGCTCAGATTTATCCTATTGTCTCAAAAGGCTGGGAAGAGAACAGAAAGCCCCTTTACAAATGAACCTAGCAGGAAGGGGAGCACGCTGCCACCCGCGTTAGTGATGGAGAGGATGCAAACAGTCCTTCCTTAAGGCACTCTCCTGCAGTAAGATCAAGTAACCCATAACTGCTTTGCATTAATGCTGACTGTATGTTCTGGTCAGGATTCATCCCTTAACCAGAGGAAACCTGATGCAGAACCGGGAAGCAGCTAAGGAGACCTCGGGTCCCTCAGGAGATGCTCACTGGGGTGGCTGGCCAGAGCAGGACCCTGCAGCCGGCAGCAGGCTGGGCTACTGGGCTACGCTCACCTAAAAATTCAGCCTTTGCCTGTGGTTATTTTACCTCACTTCAGTTTTCCTTTTCAGAAAACCCACCTAAATTTTCTTGACTATGTAGGGCACCAAAAGGCTCAATCCTTTAAGGCCCAGCTCTACTTCTGGAGTCACAAGAAGGGTTGTGGTGGGAACACAGCAAGCACTACAAACAAAAATACAGGTGTTTTAAAAGCCTCAGACATTTGGGGGCAGCACGTCGCTGACATCGGCCACTGAGGGAGACTTAGGTCTTACTCACCTGGGCACACGAAAGATAGCTCAGTTGGATTTCCTGGTAGAAAGCAAAACTATTAGAGAAGCAGGAGGAAAAAAGCACGCTGGCCCACGCCTCATGGTCAGCCAAAATGTAGAGGGACTGTTTTTCCCTCAGTATCTAGAAAGGCAACGTCCACAGACATCCTCCCTACATCTCTGGCATAAAATCATTTTGTTTTGAATGGGAAGTCTTGGGGACTTTCCTGGAAGACAGCTTAAGCTCCGCGGCTCGCATTCATCTCAGAAATCCCGACAACAAGACATAAATACTGTAATTGTTGCTCTGATGCCCCAATTTCACTTCTGGGATCCACAGCTTGTCTTGGTTGAGGTTTCATTTCCCCCAAGGAAGGCCAGTCCAAGAGCAGAGTTGTCAGCAGTAGATCACTTAACCTCATTGCAGTTCCCTGGAGGACCACTGTTCACATCCCCTGTTAGCTAATGAGCTAAAAAATGAATTATTGGAGCGGTCAGCAATAAGCAGGAAGAGGAGGCACAGTGTTTCATTTCAGCCAGCACTGACATACCTTTAAATAAATCAACTGAATAAGAGTACAAGGAAATGTGAGGAAGAGCAACTAATCAGGAGAAAGACACTGAACCAATCCCTAAAAATAAAGGAAACGCACATAGGCTAGTAAATATTTCCCTCCTTTTCTTCCCATAGCTGTAAAGTTGTAGCTTCCACTCTAAACGACCGCCTCGATACCAGAGACTTTCAGTCGTAGTTGTCAAAGCCAAAGTAAGATTCTTCTACTGAACTTCTAAAATCCAGCAGAGTCCTTTCCTTGGGACCAGATTAAATGGTCCCAATGATACCTAGTGCTGGAGAATGTGTGAGGATGTTCCTCATGTTCTAAAATGACTTCTCTTCAGTGATCATGCTAGCCATGATTTTTTTCAACGCATATGCAGCAAGGAATTAATAGATTATAAAACTTCTAGATAAACTTAAGGAAAAAAAAAAAAAAAAGTAAGATCAGACTTGCTTTGAGGCTTTTATCTCTGAAGGTATGCATTCGAACCCAGACTGCTGATAGAAACTTCAAACCTCACTGGTTATACATGGGCCAAATACACCAGAGTAACACTGCAAGGTACTCTGCAGCACCAGGAGAGGAACGAGCCACGAAGCCTTGGCCAAAAAATACCACCAAGCTCTTTGCTCCTGCAGGAGTCTCCACCACTAGTGAACCCTGAGTTACACACAGTGGTGTGAATAACGAAACCTCTGCCATGGCAGCAATACTGTATGTAGGTAAAGGGTTATTAGAAACAGATGAAAATTTCAGTTCTCAGTTTATTTTGATCTAATTAGGTGCTTGCTTCTCAAGATAATGTCCAATTATTTAAATTACTCTGCCAGCCACATCACATCATTATTATCTGGAAACATAAATACCAGGCACTGTAAGGGGGAAGGGCTAACTAGGTAGCATGAAAGCATGCAAAAAGCAGATTTGCTTAGAGCACAGCTTTGCTCCAGGAGCTACACTGCATTCCCCACTTGTGGATTTGCACCAGAGATGCTCATTTAGGAGCCCACTTCCTACACAGCTCGGCCCTGTAAAGTGCATCATGTGGCTCTTCCAGCCCTCTTAAACACGTGAGGTTTTACACCTGACAAATCGGAGCAGAAGCCTTGCACCGCTGGTACTGACCCTCCATCCTCCTCCTCCTCGCTCCCGCTCACCTATGCCTTCAACTTCATTTGTTCCTCACATACACCCGGCGGAGAGGCATGAAAGGCAAACACGAAAAGGATGTGCAAGGTGGAAATAAAAGCCGTGTTCATATGGCAACTCAGAATTGATTGTGTAGGCAACACCATGCGGGATGGAGAGCCTGAGAACTTGCCATCAAAATTCAACAGCTCCAGCGCAAGTGCAGTCTTGTTCTTACCGAAGTGATAACAAGGATGACAAAAATTTTGTGTCACTTGCTCGTTATCTAAAATTGCTCATCATTTCTTAAAAGGCTCAACGAAATATTGAAAGATTGCATTAAAATCGCAATTGACAGCAGGTATTCACCATGGCAGAGCATTGGTTCTCACCATCAGAAATGCCAAGCAGGCTTGGTGCAGGCATTGTGAAGTGAAGTTTTATCCTCCGTACCTCTGACAACACTAAAAAGCTCTTGAAATTTTTTATCTTTTCCTCTCCTTTCCTAAATAAAACAATTCTGTACCTGAGGAGGCCTCTAAATGGTCTCTCCAGCATTGCCATGCAGGTGCCGTGCCCATGCGTTGCCATTTGTGGTCGCTCACTGAAGTACAACCATTTAACAGTAATAACCTGGCCAGCTCACCAAGAGCCTTACCAAATTTTCTCTCCTGTTGGCCAGCTGACAAGGTTAATGCATCTCTTCCAGGAAAATCAACCCCCCTGTACCTCCCAAACTCCCGGAGAGTCCCTGAGTAGTGTCATTAGCTTTGTGGTCCAGCGTGCATCACCTAATGGCCAGTGCTGGGCAGCTGGCTGTGCTGGGGCTTGCTGTTTAAACAAACCCCACCGCGGCGACCCTGCACGCATCCGATAAACCACATCGCTTTGGAGAGCTGGCGATGCAACGTTGGGATGGGTAAAGGAGAAACATCGGGGGAGTGGGGGGGGGAGACAGGATTGAAATGTTGGGAAAGGTTCACGATGTTTTTAATTGCAACTAGCAAAGAGGGGAGAAGAAGAGAAGGCAAGAAGAAAGGGCTAGCAGCAAGGAATTTCCAAAGTGTCTTCCTGCCCCAAGCAAAGCAGGAACTGGGAGGAGAGGCATGGAAGAGGAGCTGGAAACAATATGCTGAGAAAACACAGGGGCTTCCTCTCTCTGCAGGAGAAGACCCCACTCTATTGCAAAGTAAGTGCTTAGCAGTTGACTGCTTCCTAGCATGCATGCCTTCTCTCCCCGGCTGCGTTGCTAAGGGAGAAGGCGCACAAGCCCACCGGGGATATATAGGTCCCTGGCAAACAAGAGGGCTCCAGACAGCAAACAAAGACCGATGGGTATTTATTCCTTAATTACGAAAAGCTTTTACGAAACAGGCCACTGTAAATCCCGCCTGCCGAGGAAAAGGACCAAGATTTATGTGTGCTGGGGCAAAGAGGAAATAAATATCTCTCTGGCTCCTGATCAATATTATGAGTGTTTTGCCAACCTACAGGGTGTTTTATGAGCTGTAAGGACAGAAAGGGATCATTAATAATTAAATAAAGTCAACCTATTAAGCTTATTACTTCTTACAAGTTACACATCCCTGACGGATGAAGACCAGCCCTATAGGAAAGCCGTAGATAAGCCAACCCATGTCTGGTCTTGGACTCCGGACCAGGACTCTCCCAGGCAAGCGGCGGAGTAACCCAGCCTGGACGTGATTTAATGACTGTCTTTGCCAGGGAATTATCTGGCTGAGGACTGTGTTCAACACACTAACAAACCTGCACGGTTTTGTCCGCTAGCAAGGAGAGACAGAGAGAGACGATTCAGTGCCATGAAAGTATGCCAAATTCAAGTTACTTCTCCTACCATCAGACAGACCTATTCAAGCAACCAAACCACAACACCAGCCCCCAAAGTCACGAATAAAGATGGTTTCCCATCAGGAGCATGTCCAAAGCCCCTTGCGCTGTCAGGGAGCTGCTTTCTGAAGCCCGCGGGTCAGGATCTTCTCCACCATTAGCTCTACTACATTTTCCAGTTTTCCTTTTATAGCTGTGTGTTTAAGGTAAAAAACCAGCCCTACTGTGCATGACGGACAGAGATCACTCAGACATGCAGAACTGCATGTGCTTCTCAAATTAATCATGTCTTGCACGACACTTACTAGTATAATCGTAATTTGGATTCAGCGGAGCTTCTCCACTTTCTTTACCTTCTCCTCAGACAGCACCCCCCTACGCAGGGCTAATATTTCTGTACTTCTAGGTTAGCCTTCCAGTGATGCCACGGAGTAACCAGCAGCTCTCCCTTAGGTGTTAAGACACCTGCAGGATTTATTACTGCACAACATTAATTACCAGCCTGGCTGAGACATCAAGGTTTACTGACTTCAGGCTTTTTAGATAAATATCCTGCAATTGTGGACTCTGATATATCACACAAAATTGCAGCAAGCTTATGTTTTCATTGCACAACACTCAATCTAGTAATTTTTAAGGTATACTTGATAAAATATATCACACCTGAGGTTTACTCCATATAAAGTAAAAGCTATGTGACATACAAAGGCAGGGAATACTGCAGACACTAGGAAAAGGCTTATTAAGTTGAGGAAAAAGATTGTAAGTGTGACAACTGTAAGCCCTGCAAGCTGGTTAAGTCTTTTCTCAATACAAATCCAAGCTTTTTTTGTTACGTACAACTATGTGAAATGAAAACAGTCCCTAGAGATTTAACAAAAAGCTTGAAGAATGCCATAAATTGTATGTTTCCACTAACTACAAAAGCCCCAGATTTTTTTTTAAGCAGCATTGGCAGCAACATTTAGGAGGAAAAAACCTTAACAATGGAGACCTCTAAGGATTTTAAACAGTTAGCTTGGGGAAAGCAATTAAAAAACCACTGCGAACAGTGGAGGAAGATGGGCTTTTGCTAAATGTGAGGACAGACCTTATGAGAATGTGGAATCCAGCAGCCATGAATGACTACTGCCTGCCACCCACCCTCTGCCGACCAACAGAAAAACTCAATAGAGCTCATGATCTGATTCCTTTCACCTAGATACTGATGTACAAGCATATAAGCAGCCACGTGAAATTTAAACCAAAACACATCACTGTTTTGGCTACCAAAAAAAAAAAAAGAAGAAAGAAAGAAGAAAGGCTAATAAGTGAGTTATCACTGTATGGTTCTAGATACATACGTGGACTGCTTCCATTTCTTGGGTGGTCAACCTCAACACTCATACATACTAAAAATATTACCTAAAAGAAGCCCAAAGCTGCTCTACAACAGTTGCGTGGAAATACTAAGACCAAGGAGTATATTTGCTTCTTGCTTGTTTGCAGTAAATATATATATATATATATATATGTATCTGCAAAGATTAGTAATTGCAAAGATGTATCTAATGCATTTCATTATTCATGTGCAACCATACTTAACCTGATGTCTTAAGTGTATAAATCAAATTGCATTGTGCCGGTACCTAAACACAGACCGGAAATTTCAATTTACAATTTGATATACAGTCACTCAGGTTAGAAGATTGCATTAATTTGCAATTTGTTAACACTAATTGTCTCCTATAGGAAGGCTATACTTAATGCAATAGTATTTTAAATATAGCTCACAAAATCATTACATACTTTCCCCCCTGTTTTTAAGGAAAGGTATGAAAATTCCATTTGAAATCAACTTTCACGCAAAACGTGGCAGTAGTTTTCAACAGATAACGGAACTAAAAATGAACTATTAGGAAATGTTCTGTGGAAATGAAGGTAGTCTGTTATCTTGGTTATTGGTGTCTAAAAATCTGGCAATTTTCACCCCAAACCAGGCTTCTGCTTCCATATTCATATTAAAGGAAGCTGCTGTACAGTACTCGAAGGGTGTGTGTGTGTGTGTGCGCGCGCGTGACATACAAATATTTCAATGCATAAATCTCAATAATCTGTGCCAGGTGAGAGACGGAGCGAGGTAGCCAAGTGAGGTTCCCACAGACCCTGAGTAATGTGGCATGTAACAGGGACGTACATCAGCGATGTGCTTTCCAGTGGCTCCTCCCGTGATGCGACTATCACAGCGCATTAAGGATACCATAACAGTCGCTGATGTGATCTGCTTTGGAACGTATCACATCATAAACAGATGAGAGAAGAGAAATGGAGCTTTTCCTCTGCTCGTAATGCTGTAAAGTGGAGAAGTAGCATAACTATGTGTGCACCAATGCCTTATAAATAATGAGAGAGGGGGAAAAAACCCTCCAAGGTCTACCCAAAGGGCTGACAAACTTGCAGCACAGACATTAAGGAGATCTCAAATGAAAGCTTGCTTAGCGCACAAAGGAGGCTTCAATGATCCAAAATGGAAAAAAATACGTTGTGGGCTGCAGAAGGGGAACACAATCTTTACCCGAGGATCAGGACCTGGAAGAGGACAGTCTAATTACAATGCTTCGCAAAGCGCTGATCCTTTGTTACCAGTAACTCCTATCGTTTGGTTTACCAGGAAAAATGAAAGTCCTTTCAGGGGGCTTTAATATTATCTTAATTCCAGCAGAAGCAATAAGATTATACTCTTTGGAGTATTCGGAACCCACCCCCTCCCAACATTACACTGAATTTATCTAAGACATAAAAGAGAAAATACAAGTAATAAACATTGTATTTGAGCATAGACTGTGAAGAAAAACACATTTGGAGCAGTGAGGAAATAAAAACAAATGCTGGCTCTGCACAAGTCAGTAGTGGAAGGCAGGCGTGTTTGCAGCTGAAGGCCTAGAGGGCTGAGAAGCAGCCGGACCATCCCTGCAGGCAGCACTTCTGGGACCCACCTTCTTCAGATGCTGCAGGGACCTCGGCCCAGCTCTTCCCTAGTGACTTGGAACGCTCCCCTTCGCACCCCTCACTTTCCAGCGTCTCCCCATCAACAATTCCAATATACCCCATACCCTCCTCTTCCTCCCCGACACATCCTCCCTTCTCCACCAACACACCTCTGCCTGTTCCACTGCGCCACTCCTAACGGTTACTTCTTCAGCTGCTTTGGCTGCCTCTTCCATCTCACTGATGCTAAGGACTCGACAGAATCTGTTAATGTCATCAGACTCTTCCATTAGCTGCATTTTTTTAATGACTATTCTTATTTGGCAAAGATGATGCCTGTCTTGGCAAGTTAGACCTCCCGAGGTATTCCCTCCCTTCACCGAGCGATGGGACTTCCCCCTACCTCAGCTTCAGTGGGCTGAAGGTGTTTGCTGCCTTTCTAAACCCACAAATGATAATTAGATTAAAAAAGGCTGTTAGTACATCAGCTCACATCTCTGAAAAAGCAAGAGAGGTGAAGAATTGACTTGAGTAACTAAGAACTAAAACCAGAAAAAGACTTGAGAAATCCTCAGCAGATAACATCCACAGAAATCCACGAGGTTTCCTCTACACCTAAGAAATGAAACCTCAGCTGTTAGTTTTGTCCGTGCATTTTCAACAACACAACACGTAACATTGGGCTTGCCCAAATGTGCCCCGAAAGGCGAGATTAGAAATGGACTCAGCTTTCAAAAGACACTCGAGTGCTCAAGTACTGCTGAGGCATTTCTAATTGTGCACCTCTGCCTATTAATCACTTGCAAACCTTTAGGCTTTTATGATTTACAAGCCATACGGCTGGTGCTTAACAGTGGGAAACCCACATAAAACCTGACAGCAAAGAAAATCTGCACCGGAGACGCCTGCCAAAAGTGACAGCAAGTTCCACTTTGAGAGCACCTCCGGAGAGAGGTGTGCAGGGATTTCAATGCTGTGTGCCAGAATTGACGCCAGAATTAAAGAATTACAGTCCCTTTCCCAAGCGCTCTTAGTGCCTAAAGTGCCCTCTCTCAGCCACCGCCCTGCAAATCCCTCTTCAGGACACATTTGGAAATAATTTGAAAAAGATAAAATATCCCTATACCTGTTATCAATTAGAAGAAACATGTGAATATTATTTTCTAATTTGTGACTCAATCTTAAAAGCAAAGTCATTGAAATAATTACATCGGCTCCTGAATATTTCTATTGTGCTCACAGAAATGAATAGCGGGTACGTCCTCTTCTGCCCGATATGCCCCAGGGCTGAATGTATCAATAAGTACCATCAGAGCCCTGAACGTGAACTGCCAAAAAATTGTAATTTCTGGTTTGTGGCAGCTGCAGCCCAAGGGCTGCCAAACTGATTAGTTACCTACTAATGGTCTTTGTGCAACTTGGGTTTGCGGCAAGGAGGTGGGAAGAAGGAGCAAGCCAAGGAGGATAGAAGTTGCACAGTAAACACACGGTGTTGGAGTTGTCCACTACGCAAGTGACCAACTCCCAGCCGGCCGTTGATGTACAAGTTCTAAGCCAGGATTTATGAGAGCGGCGATGTAGGCTTCTTTTTAAAACCCAGACGCAGTGCGACTTGAGTGACTAACTCCTGAAAATTGGTAATTTCCTGGTGGTTAGCAGGAGAAGGTCTGCCAATGGGAAAGCAGAAGCTGTTAATAAATTTATAGTGCGTTATATGCCAATTAGACCCCTTCAGCCCTTCAAGAGGCAGCACCACCAATCAGGTTATCATTCCACAAATGTACTCTTTAGAGCTGATCTCATCACAAATCAATCCTGCATTTAAAGTGCAATTCTCATTAGTATTACCTGGGAATGCACTTGTGAAACAATGCAAGTGGGTATTTTTCTTCTCCCCTCGAAGTGCCCTTCACCAATGCCTCGTGCACAGCTATTTACTTCTCGTACACAGTCGTGTCTGAACTTCAAATGGTAAATAATCATTCTGAATACCACATTAATTCTACATCGAACCAGATTTATTACACACGTCATACTTGGGAGTTTCACCGTCATTCACAAGCCAGCCATGAACTTCTTGGTTAAATTACATCCTTGTATCTAACCATGCACCATGCAATATTCTATCAATACTGTTACTCAGAGCAGATCCCTCAGCTTCCCACCCCGTGACATCCACAAGGGCTAAGACACCCAACGCTGCTTCTTTGGGCATTCAGAAAAAGGAAAAATACAGAAGCAGAGAGAAATAAATAGCCGTAGGGTTTAGCGTCTTCAGCATATGTACAGATCTACCTCTGGTCACAGCTTAAACCACATCTTGGTGCTTATAGTCTACGCAAGCAACACTGTGTTTTGGAAGCTTTGCCAAGCAACCTTGTCTTCATTTTCTGCTGAACAAGGCTAAAAAGAGACTTTAGTTTCAGCTTTGTAACCTATGGCAGTACAAAGATGCCTCCTGGTCAGGAACACGAGGCGACCCCAGTCACTGGGAATGCATTTTCCTTTTCTTCTCCTTCTCAAGGGAGGTTCAGATCTTGGAGAAGTGCACCCAGTAACTTGAACGAACCTTAGGTGGCCGCCACATATTTTGATTCAAAACTACTTTAAATTTGTTCTGATCAAGCTACACACTTTGTGATTTTCTCTTGCCAGCCGCCACAGCATGGGCGCAAGCAGCAGTCCAATGTTGTACGACCATAGTTGTTTTGGCTCTAAGTGCTCAGGATGTTCTTGTGGGGGCTCAGGAAAAGGGCTGTGGGATCTCCTAGAGCTTGTGCCATGAAGAACAAAACCACCACAGACTTTCACGGTGCTTCGTTCTCCTCCTCCTGCACTGGGATGCCCAAGAGCATCGGGATGCGGCAGCCCACGTGGGAAGCTCACCTCGCTGCGACAGATGCAACATCCATGTAACATGGACTTATGGAACAGGAACCTTCTAATGCAAGAATTACCAAAGGAATCTTCACATCCCTTCTCCCTCTCCTGTGCAGCCAGGTAAGCTCATCTTTAGCCAGGGTAGGACCAAATTTCACTTGCCAAACTGCCCATCATTTTAAATTTTGTGAAGGCTCCTTACAAAAAATAAATACTTCGGAAGAGCAGCGTGCGATGCCTCAAGCCTTGGGCTGTCACCTGCATCTTATTTCTACTTAACCTCTTAAATAACATTGGAATTCACTTTGTCCCCTGATGGGCGCCGTAATGAGAACCACCTGTCAATCACGGCTCCATTAGCCTGGACAGACTTTCACTTCCTGAAACAATTTATTGGATTCCCAGAAGCGAATGGACCTTCTTCCTTTTGAGGCGGGTTTTTTTTGGGGAGCTATTCAGCGGGAGCGGGTCTCCCTTCTGTTCCTGCTGAGCGGTCATTGTTTCCCCCGTTTGCTCATGAAAACGGTTTCCTGAGTTGACCCACCTCTTCTTGTCCCGGGCAGGCCGAGTGTTTGCCAAAAACTTCTTTCGACTGTTCAGTTCACCGGCGCTATACAAAACCCACCAGCTGTTTCCAGCCGCTGGGGCAGGGGAAAAAGCAATCGTGCTGTTAACCCCTTCGTGACACCAGCCCCTGCAGGAGGAGGTCTGCTGCTTGGGTTGGGCAGGGGTTGCATGTGGACGTGCCGGAGGGGCACGAGCCTGTCATCCTCATGGCAGATGAGCGGGACTCCAAGGCAGCTCCTTCTGACTTGGGAAAGAAATATCTGCTCTCATTTAGTGTGAAACTGGGTATAATTTTGTTTTCCTCTTCCTTTCTCTTGGTTACACTCAAATTGCGGCTCAAAGAAAAATCTTACTAATAGCGGCTAAAACCACTTTCGTTGAGACATTATCTTTAAAGGAGTATTTTCATTTCCCTGAATGTGTGCAGTCCTTATGAGGTTCATTTGCAATGCGCCTATCTGTTTTGATGAGATAATAAAATGTATTTTATTGAAAAATATTTCCATTTTCCCCCAAAGGAATTTAAATGGTCAGTTAATCTTTCTGCTTCAGAACAACCCACTGAGTAAATAAAAGAGGGCTCAAGATTATATAAACCAATATTTTTTTCATTCTAACACTGGTCTCGAAGACTGAAATACAACTGTAACTGAGCATCGGAGCCCTTTTAGTATAAATCAGTTTAACTTTTAGCCTGGGAAAGAAAAAGAAGGAAAACAAGACGATAGTTATCTCCAGCCTTCTGTGATTCTCAAGTCAATAGTAAATGGGGGGACTCGTTAGTGCCATAGTGATCCAATCAGGATGAAATTATGCAGTCATGTAAGAAATAATATCTATTAGGCTAATTTAATCAACGAATACTTTACAGATGAATTAGAATGCAGAATCCAATTATTTCAAACATTTGGACTGTCAGCCGCTGTGTTTTTGACGCGGTGGAAGGGGAGAAAAGGAAGGTTTAAGGATCCTTTTAAGACGAGGGTGGCTGGGCTGTATTTATAGCAGGAGAGCTTATAACAGCAGAAAAACTGACAACTACAATCAGCACCTTCCGCGGCTCAGAGGGCTCGCACCCAGGCGGCTCTAATCTAACCCCTCTCCGCAGCTCCCGGGGCACCTTCCTCTGGGATATTGGTACGGACAGCTTGATTTGCTATTTTCAGTGGCTGATATAATTACTGTCTCAAGACTTGATAATTCCCTCTTGCCAGTCACCCTTTCAAACGAAGGCTTACACTCTAATTACAATAGGTCTTTTTTTATTTTGAAGAGAAGATGTGCCACTGCGTTGGTGCAACATACCCTGGCACTGCAGAACTCCCATCGGTTGCACACAAGTGTTTATTCCCCTTGAAAACAAAGAGCTTGCTTTACAATGCCAAACAAACAGAAATGGTACGCACGTAATTACTACTACAAGGAGAAATCAGTTTAAAATGCAACTGGACTCAAACGGGAGAGGACAGAAGAACTGAGGGCTGTGAGTACACACAAAGCATATCGCTGATCCAGTACGACTCAACACCTGCTTTGCTGATGCTTTGTCTGATCGCAAGAGGACCATAACACTCACCAGAAGACCGCCATTCCTCCACCAAGATGACTTTTGGATTGAGTCCTTGCCACAGAATAAAGGCACAAGAAATCCTGCATCCACAACCTCTCCGTGGAGAATTTCCTCCCGAATCCGCTGGGACCGGCGTTTCACAGAGAAACAGAGCAGTCACCCTCTGGCTGCATGTGAGAAGTCCCCTCAGCACCTTTCATAGTTTAAGGTGGACTCAAGGCCCCCAGCACTTCTCCAGAACAGGTGAAACATCTTACACACGCGTCTGTACCGACCAGTCCCATCACACGGGGCCTGCCCCTTGCATTTACTATCAGAGCAGTTATTTCAAGAACTGAAGATGGCAAATGAGCATGTTCTGCCCGAGTCTACAGGATAAAAATCACTTTTCCCCCTGCTCTCGTAATTAATACACAAGCTACTCCTGAAAGCTATTACTAGCTTGTGCAGAACAAAACA
This sequence comes from Falco biarmicus, assembly GCF_023638135.1. Lineage (NCBI taxonomy): Eukaryota > Metazoa > Chordata > Aves > Falconiformes > Falconidae > Falco > Falco biarmicus. The sequence goes on along the minus strand of NC_079295.1, from coordinate 8,847,743 downwards.
AGGCTACAAGCAAGTGATGAAGTCTTTAACTATCTCCTGGACTATCCTTCCACAAAGAGCTGAATGAGCTTCATACGGCAGCTGAAACTAAAAATTCTGTTGGCTTATGTATTTCTTTTGAGTATTTGAGCAGTATCACGAAGAACACAGAACACCTTGTGCCTGCTGCAGAGTGTAGATGCCCCATTGCTCTGTGAGGTCTGTGCTGCGATTCCCAACGTACCTGCGATCCAAACATTTTTCTGCCCTGTCATCTGGAGCGGTTAATGGACTCTGTCATTGACTGGCTCTTGCTTATTTAAACATTTAATACTCTTCTGATGCCCAAATTATGCCTGTTTCATGTGATGGATTAGTGCAGGATACAGCAGTGACAATTTTCTGCAATCTGTGGAATATCAAATTTTGATTACTTCAGGAGGAAAAAGTAAAGTTACAAGTAAACTGTTTTGATTGATACGGAGCAGAGGAATACTTAAATGCGGTGGTTCATTGGAAGCCTTGATGAATGCCTGGCAGGACTGTGATGAGTCTCCACAGAAGACATGCAATAGCTCTGGGAAGATTTAAGATATTTATTGCTCAATATAAAACAAAACCAAGTGAGATGAGAGGTGAAGTAGCACAGGGTGATTGCAATCTGCTGATCAAGACCAAGTGCAATTCTAATTTTTGCAGAGCAAAAACAAACTAATTTTCCAGCTTGCCTATAGAACACTGATGGTTATTTTAGGAATTTCAGATGCTGCCTTTCTTCAATGAGGAAACGAGGATCATTCCAGATTCAGGTCTTCACAGTGGCGGTTGTTCTGCTTTTGGGTGGTAAATTATGTAGCAGTACCTTTTCAAGATAAAGACAGAAGACCCCCATGGGCACCGTTCCTTCCAGCAGCAGCATTTCCAGCTATGAGACGACTGACGTCAAGCTGAGAAAGGTTTTCCAGAAGAAGCATTCCTAGCGTGGTGATCTGGCTGCTACTTGCTGAAGTTTGTACGCACTGATGTCTAGTAGAAGTACTAACTTTTGCTCCAAAGCAAGGCGTAGAGCTTCTCTGAAGAGCCAGGCTGCTTTCTTATCAATTACAAGTCTCTCTTACTCAGGGCTTCGATGGCAATAACATGTCAACAATCTTCTTGTGATGGTAGAAGCAGATGTGACCCCTCCACTCTGAAACAGTTGCTGAACCGTGTCTTTGTGAAAATCCCTGAAGCTCTCCCCGACTGTGAGCAAGGAAGGGACCTTCTATTGAAAGCTTCTTCCCACAACAGTTCAGACTAAGGGGCTCTTCTGACAGATACAAGGAAGAAAAAAAGCCACCAGTGAAGAGTATGGTGCATTTGAAGGGAGGGTTGCATCAGAAGCACCTTCTCCCCCTTCAGAGAAGGGAGCTCTCGCCCGAGTCCACAGTGCTGTTTTGCTATTAAAAAAGGCACAGTTACAGTTACACGGCAAAGAAAAGGGATTTTTTTTGATTTGCAGTTTGCTATTACTGGGTGGGGTTGATGGATGTTTTGGACAGAAGAGTCTGAAAGGAGGCTTTGTGACCCAAGATGATTAAAACAGTTGTCTTGAGTGGAGTTTGTCTATTCTGAAAAAAAGTGGGGAGACTCCAGCTAATCCATCAGCAATCTACCGCTGGCAGACAGATGCACTGATTAGAAATGACAGCTTTGCAACAGGTTTGAAATCAAAGTGCAGTAAAACTAGCTAGCTGTCGCATGTTGTTGAAAAAGCTGCCCAAAAGCTACAACTACCCCGGCGATTTTCGCTTTTTCTAGCTTACTTACTCCAAGAATCAATATGTGGTGCGATGGGAACACGAGGGGCTTTGCTAGCCCCTCCAAGGAGGGGTCCTCCAAGGAGGATGAAGGTGATTCTGGTAATAAACCAAAGGATGCTCACAACTGTATTTGCAAGCTGAGAACACGGTGACTTTGGAGGATGCTTTGACACTTCAGATGCAGAGCAGGACCCAGTGACAGGGTCTGCTTTTGCTGACTATCAAAACAGACCACGCAAGAGCAAAGGCTAAGGATCTGTTGTCTTCCCTGCAAAATGCTTGGACTTCCCAGGGCTATTAGGCTTGGCCATCACATGTCCCAAATCACTTGCCCTCTGCTGATAACGTTCAGGATGAGGTCCTTAAGCTGTAAGTAATCAACCCATTTTGTCTACTGTAAAAGGTTCTTCCACCCTCAAAAAACCCCACAGCCTACTGATTATTCTGAGAACCAAACAATGTTGACAGACCTAGCTGGGTAATTTTGACAGCTTTTATAGTGAAAAATAATGTTCCTATTATCGATGTGATCTGGCAATTAAAATGCATGTTTTGATTTCTTGTCAGCATTAGGAAATTTTGTATTTTCCATCTGACAAAAGCCATGCAGCTCCCCCAAACAGTCAGAAGGAAGTCTACTACGTTTCTGAGCATTTTTTATTTTTTAGCTCATGGATCAGACCAAAGAGGATGGACCACTGAGAACTGCAGGGTCAAACCCTAAACTGCATCTTGATGGGAACTGATCCCAGTCCTGCCTTGTCGAACCATGCCCAGCAAGCTGAGTGCCAGCAGTCCCAGCAATACCGCTGTTCGCTTGCAGTCCGTCTTTTGGGAATCACTTCCACTTCTGAGGAATACAATAACCTGGCAGCTACCTCGAATCCTGCCTGGATGGTTTGGAAAAAGCTATTGCTTCCTTAGAGATCAAGTGGGCAGCAGCCCCTTAACAGGAACAGGTCTATGAGCTACCACCACATGTCTAATTAATGACCCTGCCGGTCGCAGCTGGAAGAGCTGAGCTGGGGGTGATTAATTAAATTAGCTGGCAGAGGAAATTACAGTGGAAAAGCCAAAGTTTGATTGCTCCATAATTAACCACAGTGCAAATAATATCTGCATCTATAACTTCCAGCGATGAGATCAGAAGCCAATTGAATTTGGCACTGATTGAAGCTGTAAATATCCTGTGGTGAAAAATGATAGGTTTGTTCTGAAGGGAAAACTTACAGAAATGGACATCCAGCGGATGCAAGAGGGGAGCAGGGGACGTGGGAGGAAAGAGCACTGGAATTAGATCTTGATTTCAGCTGATTTCTGTAGTCTTCTGGAGCGATGGAGGACTCGACATGAAACAGGAAGAAATATTTAAAAAATCTGCTATAGCTGCTGAATGCTTTGAGATTCCTTATCAGAGATTCAGAGAATCTAGAAAGTAAAGCCAGCCCCCTAGATCACTGGGTCCTTTGCCCTGCTCCCCATCATGTGTTTACTAGTGGTGGGTTTCATAGCTTTCTCTCCGAGGTGACTGCACAGCTTGAAGTAACCACTTGAAACACTTCTGCTCAACTTCACCCCCTCCTCCTAGGAGCACTTTCTTGAACCACAACACCCATTTTTCCAAGGAGCGTATCACTTCCAAATGCCTGCGAATCCCTCTATCCCCCCATGATTATTATCATTCCACTAACCCCCTTAAGCATCTCCTTCTGAAGATACCCACTGAAGACTCAAAACCTTCCTTATCGCTCTTCTCTGAAATTCCCTTTCTAATTTGGCAAGTTATGGTCACGACACGCACCCACCTCGATCCCTGTATCAAGCGGAATTGTTGTGAGACTTATCCCACTCTCCCTGCTGCTGTAATTCTGGCTAAAAGGAAGCTCAGATTTCTAACCAAGGCCTAAGATGCACTCCCTGTCCCCAAATGAGCCAAAGTTTATTTACATGCTTTGCAAACTGCTACCCAATATACTCTTGGATACAAACTGCATATTCCAGAAAATATTTTTTAATTTTTTTTTTTTTTAAGCAGTGAAATGAGTTTTCCTGAGTGTTGAACTAATAGAGAGAGGGCACTATATACATATACAAAATAGTATTTCATATTTTACATGTTATTTTGCTCTGCCTGATAAAGATACGTTTGGTAAATATACACACCTCAGACAAAACTGTACTTACCAAGACGCCATTAAAAACCCAGAATCAACTACTCTGAGGCCAGCAAGAACTGGACGTTAGCAAGAGTCCCCCAGATTGTACTGCAAACCCTGAAGAAACCTGGAAGCAAGCAATTTAAATGAGAGCCGACTGCTGGGTTTGGGCCAGGCAACATCATTCAATCTACTGCTTTCCGTGGAACACCCAGGCTCTGCCTACACGGCCAAACACAGCAGTGCAACACGAACAGACGTGTAGGTTGGAGCAGCTGGTGCCAAGGACCCTATACATTAACGATCCAGGGGCATTACCTTTACCTTTAATCGAGCCTCATACTTTGAATCAAACATACCCAACTATACAGGATGTCCCAAGCACCACAGGTTGGTCCCTTATGTTCAAAGCAGAGCCTGGAGCTAACACTGGGTGCATGTGGAGCTTCCAGGTGGGTTTCTCCAAAGGGAATCGGGTTTGTATGGACCAAGACCATCCTGTGAACCAAACTAGTGCCTTCTCCTGCTCCAGACCAAAACACTTGTGTAGATATTGGCACCAACTTCGCAGTCCAACCCTCCTCACCAGGTCTGCTGCCTTGCACCGAGTGGTACAAACAGGCCCATGCAAAAGCTATTGCAGTTCCTCTATTTGCATGAAAACCAAAGCACGATATTGACTGCAAACACAAAAGTCCTGCTCTGCTTTGTCATTTCTTTTTGACTGATCTGAGAGCCCAGACCAATCATAAAAAGTCTGAGAAGACTTCTCAAAGTACATTAATAAACAGCACAGTTATTGATTGCTGTCAAAGAAAATAGGCACATTCAAATTTACAAGCTAACCTGCCCACATACACACTCATAAGCTGTCCATTAAATACTGCTTGACAAATTATTCTCATGATTAACTGGAGGCTCAACCAGTTTCCCTGCAGAGAAGCCAGGCACTGCATCCTACTTCCCTCCTCAGAAACACACAGCCCTGCTCTTGCTCAGCGAGCTGCGTTACACACCTTCCTGCAAGACAAGAAGCTCTGTTGAGCCCAAGTTATTTGTCTCAAATTTGAGGAGTAATAAAAACAGCTTCTTCTTTATTGCTACTTTATTACTCTTGTGCTGTCAATACTGGTTTTTTGCTTTACCTTGAAAGCCTTCTGTGTAGACTGGATTGATTCCTGTATGCCCCACTACAGCAGCGATGGTCTGTCACCTCTTGCCTGTTAAAAATACAAACCAACCCTCTCTGCCCCAAGATGTCACATACACTTGCCTCTTAATACAGTACCACGTTTGATGTTCATAATTTTTTGAAGTGTTTTTCTCGCACTACTGAAGCATCCTTTCTGTTCCACATCTTAACACATACACTGGTATCCAACGAGCTGTTTGGCTCCACAAAAATGCAAATGTGACAACAAATGCCAGCTAAAACATCTGATTTGTACATACATTGATTTCCTGAGTCCCAAACTTTATCAGAAGAGTCACTTTCTGGACACTCTCTACTATCATCTCATTTTGAGTGTTCTCGTTGCACATTCCACGCATCCCTACAGCTCATCTGCTCCTCCACATGTCCCCTCCAAACACGCCGAGATCCTTGTAAACCACCCTACATCCTTAAAAAAATAATTCAAAATGTCGGTGACTTCTTTGTAACAGAACTGCCACCTGTCACACAAAACGGATACTTTGGATTTTAAAGGGACCTTTGGCTGCTGAGTTTATCTGGCCTCCAGATACGTTTCAGGAAGGCACCAGTGAACCTGTGTGCCAGTGACACGCTGCTGATCTGCCACAGGCAAAGGGCTTCACAAAGACCGCATTTTGAAAGGACATGAATTAGAAAGAAATTCCACAACATAATTAAGAAATGTTCCCCTTTCCCAATTCCAAATTCTCTGTTGGCTTTAATTAACTTGCCCTACAGCAGTAAGCCAAGCAATGAGGTTGGTGAACTCTAAAAAGTATAAAGAAGTTGTCTGCACAGCTCCTATCCCACTCACATTTCAAGCTATGGGATGTTCCCCCCTCCCCCCCTTTTTTTTTTTAAAAAAAAATGTGGTTCTTTAACATATCAACTCATCATTGTTTTATAGCCTGGCATCCTGGAGAAAAACCTGTATCCTGCCTGCCAAATGCTAGTGCCAGTGGAGTTCTATTTAAATAAGAAAGTGAACAAGAAAAGATCCAACCAAACCATAATTCAACGTAAGACCTACATTACACCACAGGAGGGACCGGCCATTATTTCCAGAAGTGACCTGATGAGATGAATGATTTCACTGTGTGCCTCAGAGGGGCCCGATCCTCAGCTAGAATGCGGGCAGATCTTCTGACCCCCCCAGCCCATTAACATGTTGCAGACCATGGTCTGCGTCTTTCCACAGCCTGGAAACCTGTCCTTTTTAACAGATAGCACTGGAGATCACCAGCCAGGCTAATCTAAGGCCACAGTGCTCAGCCCGCCTCGGCTCACAGATACCCGATGATCCAAACGGCGAGGAAAGGCTGTGTGCAATAAGCCTCTGCCACACATGGTCACCCCATGTGCAGGCAGGGGGCTGGACACTTCCCAGAGACCCTGGGGTACCTGCCCCTGTGCGGGTCACACGCAGCGTGCGTGCAGCACGGGCACGCCGGTACATCTTCGTCTTCTCCCAAGGGGTGCCTGACAAAGCAAGCGCTGACCTACACCAACAGTCTCCCACTGGGGATGGTGTCCACGGCAGCCAGCTGGTAAACCACAGCTGGGTGCAGCTATACCAACCAGAACTGCAGTTCTGACTGCTACTCTTGCAACTGCAATGATATTTTAAATCCATTAAATCTTCTATTTCTCCTTGACTGGAGGTCCGAACAAGTGACTTCCATTTCTGTAGCTGTTTTTTCCCCCTCCTTTTTTTGCCTTAATGCAACATGCCAATTCAAGCAATCTCAGGTAACTATTTATGACTGGTCTGAGCTGTGGGAGTTGCAAAAATGACCAAAGCAGATCTGGTCTGGAAAGGCTCAGACAGGGCCACACGCGTGTAATTAGCAAAGGATTAGAGCTGCAAACTTTTGCTTCTTGAAATGAGAAAGGAAAGAAGTCAACTTCCGGATGTTATCTCAAGCTGGAGGCTGAAGATACCCTTCAGTTTTACAGTGACACAATCCTATTCTTTCCACTTGCGGAGGAGTCTTAAAAATGTTAATTGACGTTGTGATTTGATTGTGCATGCACCTCTCTTTTCCAAGTCTGCCTGATGCTGTAGAGGAGTGAAAATACGATGAAACCATCACTTAGAAATTCTGACCTGGATGAAACCAGGAAAATTTAAATCTTTTGGGGAAAAAGAAAAGTTAGCTGGGAGATTTCTAGGCCATGACATAATCATCTGTTCAGCATGAAGACTTTTTGAAGCTTATCCCATCCGTACCTTTTGAGGCTTCCCAATTATTAAGAGATGGCTTCTTCTCACTACCATACGTCTCTGCAGACTCACACAAAAAATGCTTCAGTGACAGGACTTTGCACCGTCTGCACAATCTAGTTAATAAGCACAGTAAGGCATTTCATCTCACTCTAATTCTTACCCTCTAAAGGCGCCGATTCGTCACCTGTGTTCACCTCAACATATTTTAGCCTGCTACTTAATTACTTCAAAGCTAGAGTGATGGTGGTCTTATTTCTTCTGGTCACTCTTTTCTTTCAGGGGCTCACTGCCGGCTCCCCCACAGCACCTGCACATCTAAAAATCCAGCAGTAAGCGCATTGCCTCTGACCAACGGATAATATTTGAGAGCCGTGGGGAAACTGCATTTGGGCTGATGTGTATATCAAGTTTCAGTCCAGTCAAAAGCCAGCACCATCTTTTCACTGCTGCCCTTTTCATTTAGTTATCTTACTGAAGTCTTATCTCCCCAGTCCCTTGCCATAGGCTACCAGCTTCCTGCAGAGCCAGAAACAAAGCTCAGTCTTAAACAAAGGAAAAAAAAAGGAAAAAAGTCACAAAAGAAAGTTGGTCACAGTTACTGTTATGGAGCCCTGCAGGTTCTGTAGCCACGACCAAAGCAAAGGCATGCTGCTGCTTCCGTGCCTAGTGTCACTGGCCAGCAAAGCCACCAGTAGCACGGCAAGGCACTGCCTTTTTGTAAAGTACTGTTAAGCATCGCCACTGCTGGTTTTAGGCATGCTCTTTTCTCTGCTGTACCACCAGCTCAAACAAAGCCATCTGCCATCCAAACAACCTCCGGAGGCTGAAACGGTCAAAAACAGTGCGGGAGGATGAAGGAACACAACTATCGCCATCGCTAGTGACGACTACCGCAAGCTTGTTGCCCATACAACACAACCTTCCCCTAACGTCCCATCTGAGCTAAGCCCGGGAAAAAGGTAACGTGAGGACCACCCTCGCCACCCTCTCAGCCTGACCAGTGACAGCCTGTCCTCAGATTTAACCACAATTGGTTTATAAATCTCTTAGCAGCAGAAAAAGCATGTAGAAACGTTAAAAATAATTTCTATAATAAAGCTTCAGCAGCACAAACCAGGAATAAAGTGGCTTTACTTTAAGTGCTCCTATGCCACATATAGCAACCAATCTGAACTATACGTTTAGTTAAACCACTTTACATTTGGTGGGACCTGACACAGAAAGACAGCCACGACCTTAGGGCAGGAGAAATGAAAAGAACAGGTTAAACACCAAGTACACAGAAAAGCTTAACCTCCCCCCGCCACAAAGCCCAAACAACCCCCCCCCTTTTATGTAAGATTTCTTTCTAACAAAATATGTATTTTTTAATATGCCAGATATTTCCCTTGCCAGCTAAGCAGCTTTACTGAGCTCCTCAGCAGCAGCAAACACTTGACTTCCAGTACTTTCCGAAGTTGAACGCCTCTCACAGATGAGCCTTTGGATCTGACCCCAGGAACCTCGTAATAGCTGACGCTTGGCATTTGGCATTCTTTTTCCTCAACTGCCTTTTTTTGGCCTTTTTATTATTACAAGTTTCAGCCTTGCAAACGCCTGAATTTTGATAGCAACACAAGTGTTAAATGCTTTTCCTTTCGGAAGTAACCGATAAAATAGCTACTATTAAAGACAGTGAGGGCAAAGATCACTTTGGTAAGGCTACCCGATGCTTTATATAGTAAACTTCATTTTTCAATTGCTTTTAGCTTGCCGTATTTAAGATGAAACTCTCTGTATTTATTCCTCAGGTGTTGTGGAGTAGCAGATGTGCACGCACACATACATGGAGTGGTATGGAATTTAATTTCAGTGTAAATGACAAAAAATGGGTTCAAGTAAGCCTGGCTAATGTAAATGTACTCCTCTGTAAACGTTCTGTTGCAAAGTTCAATCATTTCTGTGGTTCTGAGCAAGGAGCTGCTCCTGCAGTCACCAACGTATCTGTTGTCCTGCCAGTAAAAACCCATCTGATCTGACAGATGCTAACCCCTGAAAACAAGGAGCACGTGAGCTTAATCAAGTTTCTGGTGGTGGTGTTCCCCCCCCCCCCCCCCCCCCCCCCCCCCGATACTCATCTGTGCTGTGCTTACCCTGTTTCGGAGTTCTGACTGTAAAGCTGCACTACCACTGCACTCCTAATTCAGGTATTTCATCATAAACAGCTAAAATAAGCACCATAAATAACCTCACAACTAGCTCGGTTTCATTCTCCAGTCCATGCGGCCAATTCGAAGCTTGGCAAGGCAGCAATCTTTGTTTTATTTTTTAAATCCATCAGGGAGAAATGTACTCTAGAGTCCACCTGTTACCTATTTCAAGTTACCACTCATCGCCGATCGGTATTTTGATGCAGAGGAGTGACAGCAGGGCGCTGTGTCACCTTACACCTGATGTGCTCCAGCTGTGGGCTGCTGCTGGAAGGGCTGGCCTGCCTCCACCTGCCCCCTCACCCCTGGCCACCAGCTCCCACTGTTCCCTTTCCACTGACACAGTGCTCACACAAGACTGCAAGGGTGGAAGGGCAACACAGCACATAAGCCCAATGCTTCTTTCTCAGTAAAAGCCTTCCAGATGTCTTCAAGACCCTAGGGAAAACTAAATTACCTGGTCATCTTTGCACTTCTGCGGAAGAGCTAACCATTATCCTGGTCTGGCTTCTGGGCTGAAACAGGGCATTTGCTTGGGGACCTGTCCCTTTGCAAGTCTTCAACGATGGCTGCAGTTAGATGGGTGGGAGGCTGCAGCCATCAAGGGATGGGCAATGTCACTGTCATATAGGTACTCTTGTCCATCTTTTGTTATGGCTGAATTTGCTGCAGCATGCGATTGAATCTCACTTCTACTTTCCTTCTAAATGCTTATGAAGGTATCAAGGAATTTTCTGGAGAAAGACTAAGCCGCTGTGGCTGGCATCTGACTCATTTTCAGTGGTACTGGCCTTTGGCCATTAGCCTGATGTAAGCCATACTTCCCCTCAATTTATAAATACAATATACAATGTTTTCTCATTCAAAGTTGAGGTCTTTGCTTTAATTAGCTCTTCCATTCCTCTGTTGTAGTACCACAGTTAAACACTGGCCCAAGTAGTTTCTAATAAATATGGTGATAGTTATCTCTTTGTTGGCAAATTCTGTGTTGACCTTTTCAAGTAGCTTATGGCCAAGCAGATGTGTAATCACAATGAAGACACTTTGGTCTTCAAATCTGAGCTGCTCTGTAGCTCTGCTAGGTGTTTGGGAGAGAACCAATACAAAACAAGAAACAATCAGTCCATATCTAAATGGTAAATTGTTTGAAGTCAAAATCCTACGTTGTTTTGAGACCTTTAGAACAAGCACCCAACTGACAAACCGCTGCTTCTTCTAGCAAAAAACAACCAACCACTTTTCCTGACAGCTGATTATTGACTTACAAATACTGTTTTGACTTATGAATACTGTT